>NW_020454117.1:686975-861194 GCF_003342845.1 Nothoprocta perdicaria | reverse complement strand
TCAGCCGCCTCCTCCTGGTCAGGTGGCCTGTAGCAGACACCCACCACAGTGTCTCCCACGTTGGCCTGCCCTTTAACCCTTACCCACAAGCTATATGCTTATATGCTGATTTGCGTGCTTTAGACAGAAGTAAAAGGTTTCTCCAATTAAAACGTATATTTGAACAGAGACAATAACAGAAAAGCCACTGTATAGGCAATATAATGCATTTAATACAGTTATAATACATAACATACATTACATAAATAATTTTACTAAGCAATAACAAATAGACRCACTTTAACTGATATCGCAGATAAAAACACTCTGTCAAATTAAACTCTGGAAAATGAGTTCATCAGCTCTTTTAAAATATAGGCTGTCTAGATTAAAGTTCATGTTCCTGATGGCCCCCAAATAACCACTAAAAGCTTCCAGCTAAGCCTGGACTAACAAGACACTATATATGATCTGCAAGTTTGACATATAAAGCAAATAGTCTCGGGGAAAGCAAAGAGGGAGGCAATGTTGGCAAAACAGGGAATATTCCCTAAACTTTATAAATCTGGTGTAGGTAGCCAAAACATAGCATTAGCTATCCTGGGCTGCATCCTTTTATCTGGAATAATGAAGCAATCTTTCTGTTTTCTAGCAGAACTGCTTTCTGAAGGAATTAAAATGATATTCTTGCTCTTAATTGCTCTTTCCCAAATCCCACCTGCTCTGGTAGCCTAATCTAATACCCTCAAGCTGAACAGCAAAAAATACTCCCCTAAAACTTAAAATGACCATCACTAACAAGGATCATTTCAGCTTATTAAAGAAATTAGTGGTGGATAATAAGGAGTTTTAGGCAAATGGATTTGTTACAGCATCATATTTTCTCGCTCTGCATTACTTCAGAAAAAGACAATGAATTCCCCCTTCAAAATTGTCCCTTTTTAATTCCCCCTCCCCACYGCGAACAACTGAAAACATCAAATGATGATATTATTATTATTAAAACTGGAAGAGCTTATTGCATGMAGTCTGCACAAATTCTCCATTCTCCGGAAAGCCACTAAATCCATTCAGTTTATGAGATTTTTAGTTCAATTGCCACAGACCTATCACCCACATTTCAAAGGACAGAAATAGACAAAGGGAAAAGAGGAAAAAAAAAGAGGCATTTATTTCTTATAAAAATACAAGAAAAGGAAGGATAGGGTTAACAGGTCTATCCTTTTATCRTGATTGACAATGTAGTATATATGACTATTTAGACTATGAAATACATCCAATAATATAAAAGGCTAAAATGAAAGGTAAAGAGAAAAAAACATATTCACAAGCAAGACAGTACAGGTAATTTTTAGAATCATGGAATAGAGTGACCATGGGTGCTAAAGAATCATAAAGAATCACTTATGACTAGTGTCTAGATGAAGAACACAGAGCTTTCCCTGCTGTGTCTCATCATAGGCCTGCACCTTATGGTAGGGAGCCAGAACGTCATGGTTTAAAAGCTAAATCTTTAATAGATTTGACTTGAATAGGACAAAGGTTTTGTTATTTCACTCATAACAACTGTRTATTTCAAAGATGTAAGTATAAAAATGGCATCGGGATGGCAAACTTCTACCCAACCCAACTGTTTCTTAGAAGGGACTGAGATGATGAAAATAAATCAGGAAATGAACACATGTAAATAGAGAGAGATACTACATTTTTTCAGGTTTTGAATAGCAGTTTGGAGAGTATTTAAAAGTCATGCTCTTTTATTTTGAGAAATAAAAATGGCTAAATAACTGTCATGAAGGAAATATTTAAAGCAGTCACATTGAAGAGAGCGGTGAGGTTGGGGAAAAAGAAAGAAAATAATTCCCTGAGACCCTGAGAAACCAGGCAGGAAAGTAAAGAGGTTTTAAAAATAAAAATAGAGCCCCCTCAACTACACATCAAAAGGAAAAGAGGAGTAAGGAAGACAGTAGTTGTAAACARCTCCTTTCAGGGAGCCAGAGGTTCACAAAGATTCATCCTTCTACCAGCAAAAGATAAGAAACAAGCTGAGAAACTCAAGCATAGTAAACTGCTAGGTTAGGAAGCATTTATTCATGGGTCTGCTCTGAAGCAGAAAAGGATCACACAGCAAATGAAGACAAAGCACCAGACCACAAATATTTCTGAGTACATAAAGCCTGCAGTGTAACATCCATTTCTCATCATGAAGTTCAGATAATTTAGCAATAATATGAAAGCCTTACCACAGACATGGAGAGAAGTTTTACAGTTTTGCACAAAGAGAAACAGAATTTGCCCTGGTCACATCAGTAGTTTTTTGTTTGGACTTGTTTTAGGAGTCAAATGAGCATGTTTTAACAATGTTGGATATTTAAACACTTCAGCGTGGGAGATGATAATGTTGACTAAGAGGACAAAACTCTACAGTGGAGTGAGGAGACAAGGTAAGTGGACAGAGGACTCAAAGCTGACAAAGGTGACCAACAATGCCTACAGGATCAGCACTTTATGATGACTATTTTATATACTGATCACTGGAAAAAGAATGAATGATTTGGGAAAATCTGCCGATGAACCATGTTTATTTTTTAGCAAAAATAAGGCAATCCCTCCATGTTAATGGACACTCTGCAAAACCCCACAATGTTGCCCAGCCCCTCTCCTTAACACTATGATTTATGAGACTTTCAGACTGAGGAGGAATATAAGGAATATAATGGAAAAAATTCCCCCAAAAATCTTTTAAAGCCAAAAGCTTTCTTTGAATGTTCTTAAATGGTAGTCAGAAGAAAGCAGAGGCTGAAGACTGAAATGGTTGCAGATGATTGCTGGAATTAACACAGAAATTGTCTTTTGTTTTCTTGTGTGCAGGACTGAGGGAAAATAAGCTCCCTCCCAGGACACTACTGAGCAAAACAGTGCATACCAGGCTCCCCCATTCTCATGCTGTGAACAATAAATTAGGCAGCAAACAGATAGCCAATAGTCAAATGGGCAGCGCTGTATTCTCTAAAGCTTTTTATGCCATCATTAGAATTACCACAGTGGCTTTTAAAAAAGGCAGTCACAAAGGTACTTTATAAAACTACTCAAAAGTCCTGGAAAAAAACAGAAAGGAAAAGAGAATGGAGAATGGCATACCAAAACAGGCATAAAGCCCTCACGCTGCTTATCATCAGAACAAGAGAATAAGCCTTTTTTTTTTTTTTTTTTTTTTTTTTTTGCATTACCAGGTTTTCCTGTAACAGTAGCTAGTCTGTTTTTCTGTTTTTTTTTTTTTTTTCTCTTCCTAAGAGCACGAACAACACACTGAAAAGAACATCAGCCGAATTTAAAACCCAGAAAAGAGCTTCTAGCTAGTCACACTCATAATGGCCTGAGAAGACAGTGTGGAAATTACCAATTCATTCTTTAAATTGAGCTCAGGTTTTGAGGCCCCATAAAACAACTTTCTTGTTTTTCCATGCTAAAATGTAGATAATCTGAATCACACACAAAGGTGTTATGTTAGCAGAAGTGTTTAGCGCTTTTTTCTTCTTTCAATTACAAGAATTAGGCTTTGGCAGAAACAACACTACGCAAAAGGGGAAATTTTTGCTGTTTGCTGGCAAACCTTCTTGTATTTTTTTCAACCATGGCCTCCTATTCCCACACTTGACCACAGAACAAAACAAAACTAAACAAAGAGAGAGGGACTGTAAAGCCTGTTGAACCAATGCAGTCACAGCTAAAAACTATCATCCACATTCTTCCACGGAGAGCTGAACATGTACTTTTGCACAGAGTATTTACAAACTGCGTTTGCTGAATCAATCAAAGCTGCTGACTTTTGAATCCAGACAGCTCTGAAGGAAGAAATGAATGTAGTGTGTTGGACAAAAAAAAAAGAAAAAAAAAATAAAAAAGAAAAAAAAAATGTGATCTAAAGTGATCTATTAGCTTCACACAGCATATAGGTGCTGATGGAAACTCACTTTTAGGTCACAATGTAAAAATTATGAAGCCTATTCATATCAAAGCTACCAAATACTCACAATGCATATATGCACTATTTCCACTACTTTTTTATTGTCGTTGTTTAAATATGACTACTGAATAGGGGATTAAGAAGTCTGTGACTCAGGGTGAAGTTTTACAGGAAGAATATAAGGATGAAATTGCAGCTATGCTATCACCTTAGTCTGAAGGCAAGAGAGTTCATACACTAAAGGCAGGGGAAAGATGAAAGTGTAAGCAAAAAGCAATCATAGTGTCAGGAGGGTCAATTCCCAACTTCAGTAAGTTTTCAAATAAGAAGTAGGATCAAAGACTGAGTAAAAAAAAGGCAACAATGCAACAAAGTATAAAACAAAGACGAAAAACAAAGAGGAGGAGAAGATAGCCCAGAAAATTGGGTATTGCCCCATTCCAAGGAATTGCGCAGTTTGACTCTTCTACTGGCTGGAAATTATCCTGCCAGCAAAAACCCACTGCAAGCCTGTACCAGAAAGAGCAAACATATTAATCTTTGCCCAACAGAATGTTAGTCCCAGCCCATTACCTTGTGTGTTAGAAAGGGATAATTGCTGTATACTCCCAATGATGTGTGTGATGATCCAGTCTGTACACAACAAAAGATGCATTTATAGAAGCAATCCAAGGTTGAGTGCTACAGCAGAGGGAAGAGGAAGCTATGATTATAATTAGGAAATTAAATCTGATAAGCATTTTAAAGAGAGCTTTCTTATGGAAGTCTCTTTTGTATTCTTTCCTTAAGTGCTTGGTACAAACAGAACTATGTTGGTGGAAGCTTGCAAAAGCCACTGTCTAGCCTGGTGCTTAAATACCCTGTTCCTGGAATGAAACCGTATATTCGTCAATAGCACCAACTTTTCTACAGTTGAATACTGACAG
This sequence comes from Nothoprocta perdicaria, assembly GCF_003342845.1. Taxonomy (NCBI): domain Eukaryota; kingdom Metazoa; phylum Chordata; class Aves; order Tinamiformes; family Tinamidae; genus Nothoprocta; species Nothoprocta perdicaria. The sequence goes on along the minus strand of NW_020454117.1, from coordinate 856,322 downwards.
ACTAAAGATAGAGGGAGAAATCTGGCAATTATCAACTTTTACATCATTCCGATACAATCCTTTTCCACAAACAGAGCAAGGAAAGTCTTTTCAGTATCTTCTTACCTTGCAAGACCATGCTGATGTGTTTCATGGGTGGCTTAAATATCCAAAATTACTTTTTCTGGGAATAAAAAAGTAAGTACTCAGAGACGTTGGCATGCACAGTATGCAAAATACAGCAAAGTATTTTTTAACTCACCTGTAGTAGTGACAACGAAATTCAAATATAAATGAGTGAACAAACCTCTGAAAATCTGGAGATCTGCCAAGAAACAAGGCAGAGGAAACAAAACCTATAAACCTCAAGAATGGAAGGTTTGAAGGAAGATGTACCTGTCACCCATTTTGGATCAACACCCAAAGGAAGACTGACATTTTAATTTGAAGCTCAGTATCCCCACAAGACAAAGTCATGATCTCTTCAAAGAGTCACTCCAGCCTCTGACCAGCCTCCTTGTACCCAAAGTTACACTCACAGACTATCTTTGTGAAGCCTTTCACTGGGATTCACTGGGATGTCCGAAGTCTCCTTAATTCAGGAGTGACTAGTGTTTTTGGTCATTTTATTTGTTGGGTATGATCAAAAGAGTTTGATTACTTCCCTATCTTCTAGAAAAAAAAAAAAAAAAAAAAACACTGCAATTGCTGTGGTTAATCATTGTCTCAAGCTGACTGATTTTAGGTAGGCCAGACACACAGGGCCATCTCATGTAATTAAGCAAAGAAACAAGGAGCTCTACTTTGGAACAAACTTCTCGCTGCTTTTGGTCTGTAGTGTTTTTGGATAGAGTAAGTCCTGAAGAATTGCATTCCTCCTTGTGACCTTTCTCCAGGGAGCTGTTCCCCTTAGCACATTTTTCTCAAATGGACTCCTCTCTAGGTCCTTTGCTAGGGAACTCCAAATATTTTTCCAAAAAGCCTGACTCCATTGCTAAAGAGACCACCCTTCCAGCTTATCAACTGTTAAGGCAAAAGTAGCAGAAGGATTTCCCAGTTTTAAGGAGCCCTTATCACAGTCATAGCATTTCTTATTAAAACATTCCCCATGCATAGAAACCTTAAAAAATGTGGAACTTCTTGGTAAGTATGTTGCCCAGCTTCTGCTCATCAGAAGCTCCCTATTAGGTCTGTATTTTGATACATTTTTGTTGGGTAGGAAACAACACACTGCAGGAAGAGTATGGAGATGGAAACTTTACTACTGGCTCTGAAGTTACAGTCCATTCTTCAGTACTGAAGTTTTATTTAAAACTAATATATGTGAGACTGACCTGGGTTATTAGTTCTATCTACAGAATGTTTAAAATCAGATAGCATCTTTAGAGATACTATCTATCTTTAAATGTGGAGGGATTATAGAATTATTTCTTTCAAACCAAGATTTAGACCAGCTATTTGTTTTGACTGCAGTGCTCAGAGAATTTTTTGCCCTTTGACCCCCTAAATTACAAACATGCAACAAGGTCAAGCTATGGATATATTTCACCCAATCTTCATGAGCGACTGCTTACCAAGAAAGAAAAAATAAGATAATATTTTTTTAAAAAGTGTATTACCCAATCCTTTAATAATTTGATTGCAGTCAAATTGGTCTTTTTTTTTTTTTTCCAAGATGACAGATAACACTGAAAAAAAGTGTTACTTTTCCTTTGTTCATGCAGTTCCTTAAATTTTTCAACTAATTACTTTAAAATTGTACATACTCATTTTGACTCCAAAGCGGCATCAAGAATCACCTCTTCATTTAGTAGACAAATCCTTTCTTGGGATGCTCTTTCATATTCTCTGATGCTTATTTGAAGCATGCTCAGATGCTCGGTACAAGGATGTTCCTCTCAAATTTCCAGCACTATCACTTATGCAGTAACAAGTAACAAAGACCATTAGTCACAGGAGCACAAATGGCTTGTCATTTTAATCCTTTCACATGGTTTCAGTTTTCATACCATGGACTTATGGAGCCAAAACGAGAAACATTGAAAAATGTAAAAAAGAGAGGGCACTCTTATTTCCTTCTCTTAAAATAACAAATGACAGAGACAATACAGATCATTATCTAGAAATAAAGTATGAACTATTTTTACTGGTAGCAATCTCATAAAGTTGTACAAAAGTGACACAACCTTTCAATAACTTCAGACTTAATAAAGGCATTGTTAGCTTATGAAAAAAACTGCTTAAAAACGGTCACAGCAGATTTGATCCAGGCCTTCCATTGCCAATTCTGCATAAGAACTATCTTATAAAGTTACTAAGGAAAAATAAGCAAGGCAGAAACTGTGAAACACATGAAAAGAAGTTTTATACTATTTTTTTAAAAAACTATATTTCTTGTTGGTGCAATGTCTTCCTGTCTTTGTTTTTTTTCTGATAAGGGGAATTGCTTGTTTGTAAATCCTATCCAATATCTTAATCTTGTCTAATTCAAATCACACTGAATTCAATCACTTTGATGTTCATGTCAAATGTGTTTGTTGGTGCATCACTCTGCTGCTACTGTGTGCCAAATAACTGGATATCTCTTAAGACGGTCATGGTACCATGATTATCTTCTGAAAATATCTGGCATTGACAGTAATGTAAACTGAACTCCAGAGATGTCCTCAAATCAGCAGCTTTTATTACTGGTGAGAGGGGGAACTTTTGGACCTTTATGAAAAGATCTAAGCAATCCCTGATTGACACCTTCACACTGCCAGAATAAGGATTCAGGTACTTCTGCATTTTTAAATAATTATTTAATACATATTCAACTATTTCCTAGTGTTTTATTTTGGTAGTCACACATTTTGTACACCCATACTATTACCTTCAAAGAAACACTTTGAACTCTTAACATCTTGAACACTGAGAAAAACGAATTGTCCCTTGTAAGAAATCTGAAGCTTTGGCAAAATAGTTAGTACATGTTATCTCTCTATATTAAATTTGTATTCCTTACTTAGTGAAATTCCTGACCAGCTTTCCAGACTTCTTTGTTGCCTGCCATTTCCTGAAAAACTTTTAATTCTTTATGTTTTGTTCTATGGTAGGAAGAACGAACAAGAAAATGGAAGCATTAAAGCTTACGCTTTTTTATGTGTGAAGCGGCATTTCTACTGAACAGAGTTAGGGTCTGATATTGACAGGTGATGAATTTCACCTAAGAAATATTGATTTCTATATTTCACCAGAAAATACTTTTCAGATTGCTTATTTATACAAGAAAAAAAGCCTTTCAGGCCTTAAGTTAACAGGAAAATCTACTGCATTTTGAAACATTTTTTGAAAGAAAAGTACATTGTCTATGGAAATATAGTAACTCAAATACAAGAGGGACAATAGGAGTGGAGAGATTTATTGCACTCCGAATACTGAACAGGCCATATAACCTAAAAGGTAACAAATGATATTGGTTATCATTACCAGCTCCTATGATTCAGTGTTTTGAATTTCCTCACAACAGAATCCTCCAGCACTTCAGTGTGTTAGTGTGACAGTTACTTTTGCAGATGTTGGCATACCAAGTGTTGTATGCAATAACGTGTATATATGTATGTATCTGCCTTTAAACATGTTCTTTTAGTATGTGCAGCCTTTGGAAGAAGAGCAAAGCAACGCTTCTGTCAGACAGAAAGCAAGAAATTACCCTTGAGGTGCCCTTCAAAGATAATTGGAGTCCATGGAGGCCACAGAGGTACTCTTACAGTAAAGATTGTTCTCCTGGGAAATACAGACATTTTTAATGGTCCCAGAATGCCCTGCCAGGACCTGCTGTGCATTACGCAGGGAGATTATATTTTTAATTTATAGTAATTTTACTGTGATTCTTCAACAGAGAACACTCTCCTCACCCAGTAGGGTCTGTGTACTTGTGCTTAATCTCCATTTTCAAACGTTGTTTGTTGTTAAAGAAGTGTTGAACTGATACAGTGAAAGAAATTAAGTGACTGGAAAACTAAATGACCTATTCTCTAGTTGCTAATGTGCGTAGCTAATTTGAACTGCTTTGTATATCAAAAAAAAAAAAAAATAGTTTCAAGCCAGAGAAGATAAAGTAATCCAGAAAATTTATTAGTWGAAGGGGAAAATTTGTTTCAGGACCATCAGCTCCCCCAAGGTTTTCAGTCACTGGCCTTTAAGATTCTCCAACTGAATTTGAGCACCTTAAATGTTGATGATTATCAAAACTTATGAGCTTGCACCTTTATTATCTACTCTGCAGACACCTTGAATTTGAGTGATTTAGCTGCATAGACCTCTGTGCTGTGACAATTGCCTGTTCCATCGTCACCTAATAGYGGTCATATATTTACCTGCATTCCCTAGCTGCCTCGTGGTGGCAGATTTYTAATAACTGATTTGGCCTGGATTTGAGCACGACATCAGACATCAAAGGTTCTGTGTACTAATAACAATCCCTTAAGCGATGTACCTTCTTTGCCTTTTAAGTTGTTTACTAATCAAGATGAATGAGTTTGCCCAGCCAGGGCAATGACAGTAGCTGGCAGATACATTGCTCATGCAGCTGACCCTACTCAGTTTTAAAACAAAATAAATCTGTGCTGTTTTGTTTCCTGTATGGCTTATTAAATTACTGATACATAACTTGTCTGCCCCAGATTGTCAGACACTGCTAATGCGCTGAGCTGTAGACACTATCTAACCTTAAAAACAAACAAAAAAAGAGGTTTACATTAAAATTCAAGTGAAAAAGAGACAGGTTCAGATGGGGGGAGGRGGGGGAAATCCTTGTCTAATTATCTTTTGGGAACCCGACATGCTCTTGACTGCCACAATTTGAAAAACAACTCAAGATTGGGAAAGACAGATGTGACACATTAAAGGAGTTCATTCAGAAGGTAGAGTCATGGTGTTCCAGAAATAATTGTGTCCAAAGAGTCTGTGTTGAACGTCCATAAGTGGAAGCACTCAGAAACTTCCTGTGAAGGTATTACATGTTTTGCTGACTTGAGAAAGACCTGTTAGTTTGAGGTTCAAGTTTTTCAGCTAGAATTACTAATTTAAGAAATACTGGGTATGGAATTGTCTTTGCTGCTGCTTAAGAACCATTAAGAACTAGAACCACCAAGCATTAGGACCTACAAAACAAGGCTGTGTTTCATTATAATTATTATTCTAWTCCCATTCATGGGGAGAAACTTTGCTTCCTCCATGTCTTCCAAAAAGACTACAAACTTTCTTGTACTTCATTTCTAGGTGGAGTGAACATATGGCCCATCCTTTGTCACAATACAAATTAGACATTTCTTTATAGGAGTATTAAATAGAGCCAATCAGAAAGGACCCAGTCAGGGAAAGTCCACATTACATGGAGATTTTTTCAGGAAAGACCTTACAAACCTACACTTAGAGCCTTCTCAAAAAGCCTTTGAAAAAATGTCAATTTCAACTTYTAGAAAAACAACAAAAAAGCACAAAATTAGGGCTTTGCTACATTCTTCAGACTTTTTTCCCCTACATTTCTAAAAGGAATAAAATGAACACCATTGTTCATTGTACGGTAGAAGAATGTCTTGTAATAATGAAATTAGAGAGACTAAGAAATAAGACATCCATTGCTYAATCTGTGAAGCAATTAACTACCATTCCTTGCTCTCCAGACCAGTTAACAAACAACAGTTTGTTGAAACAACATTTACATGGGTGTAATAACTCAACTTTTGCATCACACTCAAGAGGAGACAAAATGGTATCTAGATAAACAGTGAATATATGAAAAAGTAACAGCCATCAGCATTTTTACAAATCATGTCCTACATATATTAGGATAGGTCAGCAATCAGACAGAATCAATGAAAAGGAGGAATATAATTCTGTTTCTCCAGATAACCAGGGATATATTTCATACTTTAGCATTCAGTCGGTTTTTCTTTTTTTTTTAAAGGATTTTTTTTTTCCTTACCCATACTTCCCATACTCCCCAAATATGCTCCCTCTCCTGGGAATTTATTGTATTTATGGATATTCTGATGCATGAAATAATCTCCATTGTTCTCCACATACTGATTGTGAGAATACAGATAATTTATAAATAACTAACACATTGCATGGGTAAAATGTAAATCAGCATAGCTAGCTGGAAAAAAATACGTGGTCTGTAACAGTAATTCTATTCAATAACTCCTCTTGCCCTTCCCCCAGTAAGCTGGAAAGTGATTTCTTAAAGCAATCCTTGAAGACCTAAGCAGGTATAAAACAATACAATTTTAGTATTCAAAGTGTTGAATCAGTCTGGATGGATCTGGAGACTGTCACAATGCCCTGAGCTTCTGCATTTGCTAAAAGCAAAAAAAAAAAAAAAAAAAAAACCCACCACTAATTCACTTGATCAGCCTTCAATGCAATTTCCCCTCATCTGCTTAAAAGTGACAGCAACAACCTTGCAAACTTGCTGCCTATTTTTGCTGCATACTTGAGAGGATTCAAATGCTTCTGCATTTAATAAAAATTCAATAAAATAAAAATTCAAGTTCCCAGCTTTTATAGAGTAGGAGGGGACAGCTGGATGGCTTCAAACTTGAGAAGGACAATGAATCACACTGCATGAATGATCAGACTTTGGGGCTCATGTGTGCACTGGAGCTCTAGGCTAAAACCATATRACCACAATCCCAAATGACTCAAAAAGCACAATTCAAAAAGGCACCCAATATCTACAACCTACAAACTACAGGGATTGGAGTTCAGAACAAATGCAGGCAGTTCAAATCAAGGTCTAAAACCTAATAACAAGATTTTTTTTTCCCCAAAACATCTTCACCTGTAATAATTAAATTTACCAAGCGATCTGCTATTTAACTAGGCCATTTTATATTAGATGAGTTGAAAAAGGGAAAAGTGATCTTTCCAAAGCTATGATTTTTCTTTAATATTAAGTTGCATGTTTGTAAACAACATGCTAGAACTAATCTAAACCCTTTCTTTCACTCACCTCTTATCTGTGTTGCCTAGGAGAGATCACTAGCAGGAAGTCACCTGCATCACCTTCTTTCTGAGGCAATACCAAGACAGAGTACAGTAAACTTAATCAAATGCCAAGCCAAGAAAATTTCCCAGTAGATATTCCTGCCTTGCYGGATCCCTTCTTCTCTCTGCATTTTTAGAGTTGGAGGTTTCCCCTTCTTTTTCTCTGATATCCTGACAAAACCTAGTCAAGCACAAGATAAAAGCTATAAACACATAGAAATCAATAAAGAGAGGAAACACATCTGATTTTCCTTTTTTATTAGCTGTAGCATGCTGTGTGTTATCAACTGGCACCTCACTATTTCTCTGGGATCTCACTAACCTACTGCCTAATAACTAAAGCACCCTCTGATATATTACTTGGTTACTAAAAGCTTTACTGCTTAAACTGGGGGCACAGATCTATGGGCGATTCTGGTATTTTTTGTCACATTTGACTGAAGATTCTTTACACGTTCATTCCTTCTGAGATAAAGCTGAATTATCCATCTCATTGGCCTACATCTTGCCACCCAGTGAGAATYAGTAACGTTACTTCAAATATTTCTGTCCTAGCTGCAAAAACAAAGAAACATAAACAGTCTCAGTTGAGGTAGAAAACAGGATGGTTCAATTGAAAAGAACTAATATATGTCATTTGGTATATTAACCTGTCCTTAATTTACTTCGTATCCCTGCAGATCAAAGTATAGTATCTGTAGGGTTTAGGGTTTTGCTTATTTGTTTTTAAACCAGTGTTATCAGGAGTTCTGGAATGCATGAGTTTCCATTTGCTTTTCAATTTCCACCCTCCCGAACTTTAATGTTCTATTAAGTGATAGTGATCCCAGAAAGTGCTGTGCCTCTCAATAAATAATTAAGATGCAAGTGCTAGCATGACTATAGATCATATGCACTTACCATGAGCACTTGCACTCAGAGTGGTCCAGCTGACTTTGTAGGAGCAGAAACTGGCTACACAGAATACAATGACTGGAAAGCAAAAAAGAAATTAAGCCTGCTACTGACGGCCTGCTTGATAACAACTTACTTGCTGATTAATTACTATTTTTGATTCTTTTCTCTTTCCTTTGGTTAATACTTTAAATTGACTTTAGATAGGACTAACTATATTTTCTTAATTGGCATCTAAATTATTTTCTCTGGCTTCTGTATCCTTATTTATCTTTAAAATTCTCTCTTGATTGCTTTACGACAGTTTCRGTGGGAATTTCAAAGTTCAGCATTTCCAGTCCTACAAGAGCCCTTCAGTGTTGCATGGATATAAAGATGAACACTTTAAAGACCACCTTAATGCTTCTGGCTTTAGTTTTTCCTCTGTAACTTGGCAACTTAAAGCAAGTGATCCTCACTCGTGAAAATTCTACTGCCTTAAAAAGTGCCTGTAAAAGTTATTCTCATGAGTTTTGTGGAAAAATGAAATAGGATAAAGATTGGCCTACTAAAACAGAACAACGCATGAGAAGGAAAAAGAAATAGTTTGTGATATTGCCAAACTGCATTTTATCTTGCTGAAAGACAGGCTAACAAAATAGCATGCTTTRTTTATAGGATACCTTAGATAAATTCACTTCTTATGCCAGCGGTGTCTTCTGCACATCAAGCAGCAAGACTGCCAGGTGTAGCACAAACAATACAAATGATAACCTACATATTTCATTCCAKTTTTTTCACTAGAAAGTGAAAACATTAGTTCAAGATGTAGGTATTTAAACTTAAGTCAACTTTTAAGTGAATACAAAAAGATGTGAGCAGCATATAAAACGATAACTTTCAAAGTGAGGATTACAAGAGAACCCTCTATGTAATTTCCCTCTAGTCTGGAAATTACTTAGAAAGATGGCACCTGCCAAAGTCAAGGTTAGCTCTCAGAATGAGATCCCTCCTTTTAGTTCTGAGAGCTTGTTAAAAAAACGACAACTCTGGATTACCATATGACACTTACTCCCATCCATTCTTTCATCCTTTCTCTCAACAGGCAGACTAATTTTTTTTTTTTTTTAAATAACCTGACTTTACATCCAGCAGATGAGAAAATTCATGATCTTATAACTCCTTTCCTTTCCCTTGCCTATTTTCTCTGAACAGGCCAACATCTCTTTTCCCTGACGATCATCCATTACAATGGTGACAGTTATTGATTTTAACTAAAATAGCAGGCAGAAGCTGAAAGTATTAAGCCCAATTCCTCTACGCTGCAAGTATCAAAATAAACAGCACTGAAAATTTAGACTGACATGATCATGTATTTATGCCTATGTCTGAGGCTACAGCCAGTGTGCACAGGAGATGCCAACAGAGCACTTCAATAGCTATAATTGGAATACAAAGCTGATCTGATGTCAGGAGCAGCATGTAAAAGTCTTGGCACCAGCAATTCACCAGGCAAAGGGAGTCCCTATCACAGCAAGAAGCTTGATGGGTAGCAATAGTTACTTAATTTGTTTATATAACCAAGCAAGCTGGTTTTGTCCTTTTTTTTTTTTTCCTTTTTTTTTCTTTTTTTCCCCTACTGCTTATTTCATACATGAAAAGACAGTATTTTTTGGGTTAACTTCCAGCTATTCACAATTACAATTTCAAGTGCCTGCCAACTTCATAATCTTACTCGCTAGAAAAAAAGTCTTTTAGCTAAACCAAGAGACCACGACATACATACACAGAAAACCACACAGACTCATACAAACACACAAAGTGAGCATTCTGCTCCTAATTTATGTATTCTGTCAAGGTTACTCTATATATATCACAAAAAATAATTAAGCCTTGACATCCCTATGGATGCAAGGGAAGGATGCATCCCTGAACTGCAGGGAAGCAGTTCAATCACAGATTCCAGAGAAGTAAACTGATAGGTTGTCTTTCACCTAAACATGCATAACATGCTTCTGTGAAGTGTTTTTCATCCTGTTAGAACCAGCACCAGTTAATCCAGGTTTGCTGTCCTGTGAGAACTGATGAAATGATGTTCACAAGCACTGGGCACACCATTTGGCAAGCATCAGGTACGGAGGATTATTATTCTAAATATCTCTCTGCTCCCCTCCCTGTCCCCAGAAAAGTCTACTTATTTCTCAACCCACATTTGATCACTTTGGTTTTAAATGAGACCTGAAAATATTTTAGGGCAGCTGATTGATAGACAGCAGACAGTTAAGCTTGCACACTTGGAGTTAAACTTACACTCCTTGGAGTACACACTTGGAGATAGTTAAACTTACACTTCTCTTGGAGTTTTGAGCGCTCCCCTTCTATATGGACAGATATTTTCCTGTGTGTCACAGCTTCCCTCCAGAGTCCCTGAAGAAAGATAAAGTGTCTGTCTTTTCTCAATGATTGCCTTTTACTACAGTGTAAGTGCTCAGATATTAATTGCTAGTTTTACTTACCAAGACATTTCTTCCTGCTTTTTCTCAAACAACAGAAAGATGATATAAACCCCTAAAAGCTTTGTTCCATCTGAAAATCCATCTGTTTTTTAATGTGCACTCAGGAAGTACTGATGCATTTGGAGAAAAACAGATTACAAATAAGTAAATTTAATATACTGTGTTACAGTTTTGGAATGCAAAAATTCATCATACTTTGCAAGGTGAAATTCCACCAGCTGCCTGTAACAGGTTTCTGATAGGTTGCAATACAGTTTCGTTATCTGCTTGTTCCTGGTTCTCCCTGTGTCATTTCAATAGGTACCTGCAAGGTAGTAAGTGAAAGCCAACCTTTGCAAGACAAGGGCCCTGTGGATGCCTGACACTTATCCACCTCTTCCCAAGCATCTGTGAATTTTGCCTTTCCTTGGGTAGTTCCTCCTTGATTTCCTGCCTACACCTCTTACAGGCACAGAGTTCAGGGGACTTGACATGGTTCTAATTTCTTTTGGTAAAAAATAAGCAGAAAACTCTCCCTGCCCTCACTGGCTCAGTGACAGCTATTGAGAACAGGTGTCTATCTTTGATCAAGGCATCTTTGATCAAGGCATCCAAAGGAGAACCAGCTGCTTCTGATGCAGTTCTGAAGTCAAACGAAAGCAACTCCGTGCTAGTCAGGACCATCATCTGAGCCAGGTATTTTTGTCCCTAGACAACAGCATTAAGAAAAAGATTTACCACGTTCAACAATTTTCTGTGCTACATATACTTGACAGAAGAGCTGTATGAAATTAGCATCTGTCACTTACTCAATTTGCACAGAGAAAGATTAATTTGCCTCCACTCATATTTTATGGGATTTGTCAAGAGAAGCAGGATGCTAATGTTTCCAGCATACACTGTCTGGGAGTGGACTGCAGCACAGACATCCATCCATCCTGAAACAAATTACTGCCTTCCTAATGCCCATGACAGTCCCCTATGAATGAATACTTGCTAATCAGACCACCAATCTCTCAGAAAGAGAAACACTGCAGATAAGTTTAGGGAGGCTTTCCTTTACATGAAGCACAGATTAATATTTAGTCAAATATAAATATTTTCATATGTACACGGTTGCATGATACCAGCACGTTGCAATTCACTCACAGATCCCTCGGAAATCCTCTCTATCTTACAGTTCTCAGTACAATCTGATTTAATGACTCAAGTGATATATGCATTAAGGATTTGAGGAGACACCAGTAGATGCCCTGGCTTAATCTGTTCTTTCACGGAATGACCTCTGAATCACATAGCAAGTAGGAGAAAAACAGCATTTTGGAAACCTTATGTAGCAAAGAAATGGGGATCCCACAAAAATAGCAAGGGCAAAGAACTCAGAATTTCTTGCTGTCCCTGGTTGTAATGAAAAATCAATTATTTTTCCCAAAGACACACATCTTTCTAGGTTTTCAAGAGCTTTACATCTCATTCTCAGCTGACAGAATACCTTAGGGCTACATTGAACAGAACTAGCTCTTGATCAGAAAAGTGCTCGCAGATTAGGAGCCTTATAAAAGAGTTACTCGGCTATTTCTCTTAATTGGATATGTTTGGCACTTGAAATTTAATTTCCATCTCCATTTAAGTGAGTCARTATTGTGGCAGCAGCTAAAGAACAGGTTTGGCACGATAACTGCAGTTCTGCTCCCATTTTGTTGGATTGGTCTAGACACCATCACAACATGTTTGCCTTTGTTTTAGGTCAAATAACCACCGGCCTCAAACTTATCAGAAGGTTGTGATGGTTTCTGTCGAGGACACTATCTCAGCTGCATTGTCTATAGAATGCAAAATAACTGAAACACAGAGACATTGGAGTGGGAAGAGATCTCTGGAGCTTATCTAGTCCAATCTTTCTTCTCAGGGCAGTGTTAGTTACAACATGGTGTCCATGACTATCTGGTTGGGTTTTGAGCATCTACAAGGTCAATTTTTTTGGGCAACGTGTTCCAGTGTTCAACCACTCTCACAGTAACAAAAGAGTGTTTTATATCTAAAAGGATTTCCCTTTACTTCAGTTTGTGCACATTGCTTCTCATTCTGTCATCAGTTACCACTGAGAAGAATCTGGTTCTGTCTTCTTTACTCCTTCTCATCAGGTATTTGTCCACTTAATGCTTGTCTGTATCCCTAAGAACCTTCTCTGCCTGAGGCTGAACAATCCCTGTGCTCTCAGCCTCTCCTCATATCTCTGATGGTTTGGTCTCTGTGGTCCTCCATAGGACTTGCTAAGTCGTTAGTGAGGAGGTTAAAGTGGATGGGCCTCAGTATTGACCCTTTGGAGATACCACTCTGACTGGCCTCCAGCTGGATGGACTTTATTGCTCTCCAACAGTTTAGCCATTTTTTTTGTCCATCTCATTGCTCATTTACCTAGTCTGTACTTCATCAATTAGTCTACTAGTGGCAGTGTTTGAAGGCCACAGGCTCCATAAAAACTCAGGTTTGATTAAATTTTCTTTCTAGTAGCACACAACAACTAAATCTTGCGGTCAGAGTTAGGCACTGACTGCCTAAACTAGATGATGACTGGTGATAGTGCTCTTGTCAATCCCACTACTTAGTGCTGTAAGATGACATAACATACTGAGAAAGGAACAAGAGCCCTTACACACTTGAGTGAATCTCATTTTGTTTCTCTCCGCAAACGCTAATATGCTAATGCGAATAAAGAAAGACTGAGTACATTTTTCAAAAAACAGCATGACCTTTAATACAAGTCTCATTTTCCTTCTGCTATGCAAATCAGAGGATTCTTGCTTCGAAATACAGAAAGTTGCAGCCTGAAGCTAACATCTGGAATCAAGTAAATCTGTACATGAAAGAAGTCAGAAGGAAACCATTTCCATCAAGTAACTTTCTATATATGTGTTTATGCAAGATTAAATAGAAAGTTGTAAAGTTTTACAGTATTTTCAAAGATATGACAAGGACATTGAATTCAAATATATGTTTTGGTTTGAATAAAAGAACTTCTTGGCAACTATTTTATATTTTAGAAACATCACATCTATTCATGTTTAGAAAAAGCTGAATACACTATCTCATGACAATTCTGCTAAGAAAAACAAAAATGAAACAACAACAACAAAAATATATATATAGACCTCCTGCACCTACTTAGGAGAAAAAAATACCAGATTTTCTAAAAGCCAAAAATGTGGACAACGCCCTCCAGATTTCAGTTAAGAGTGACTTCTAGGCTAACAGGGAGATACCGCTCTTTTCATGTTTAAAAGCATCACCCATCCTCGTTGCTATGGCATACACTTCTACAGGAACACAGAAAACAGCTGATTTTCTTCATCTCATTTTGTTCAGCTCATTTTGTATCAGATTGCTGTAACTTTCAGTGCTTCATTCGGCTTAGTGCCATTTCACAGCTTGAATTATCCAAAGGGACTCCGTCCATGTGAAGGTAAGCCAAAGCACATCTACAGTGGGTTGATGCTTTTCATTTCCCTTGACGCATTATTATTCCAGCCATCCATACTGATGAAACCAAACTTTGCTAATCTGCCTCCCATAACTTCTTAAATCCATTTCTTTCTGGGCAAAGACTTGGTCATGCTGTATTTGCTATACTAATGTGATGCATATTAAAAGCTTCATGACTTGGTGTCACTAGTGATTCAGCAATTGTTTTTCCATCACAAAAGTTATCTTTTGAGGATTATTAATGACTGCCTAAGGTGGTCTTTTAGTTTTTTTTTGTTAAGGCATCACAGTTTTTTTTTAATTTAATTTATACTAAAAATAAATGAAAAAGGTTATGTTAGGTGCTCGTTTTTCTATACGCCAAGTCTAACAGTGCTGGTCTTAGAAAGGTTAGAGCATGAGAGCAGCATAGCTATTCTTGGGCAAGCATTAATAATTAGGTATTATGTTGCAGAAAGGGCAATGCTTCATCTGAAGATGAAGTATTATCTTCAATATCTTTTTGTGCACTCTGCAGAACATTCTCACTGATTGTGCTTCTAAGTTGAAGATAAGTTGGCAGGTTTGCCCTTTTCCAGCTGAAATACAGTCTCTTCTGGGAAACCTTTACCAATACACACAGAAAAATTTTATGTCCTATTAAAGGTTGTTCATTGATATTTGTAGTATCTTAAATACACACCACATTATTACAGGTGAATTCTACATTTGCTTAAAGTACGATTATGCTGTAGAGAAATTTGCCTTGCTAAGGAAGCAGACTCACTACCGTGCCAGACTACAGCTCAATACTGTAGACTTGTTTCTGGAGCAGCACAGTCAGTTGGGGACCAAATAACAGATAGTTGTTAGAAGCTGGGAAAAAGGYTGAAATTCCAGTTGTCATTTAAGATTTACTACTTCCTTAGACCAAGAAGGTTCCACAGACATTTTAGATTATAAAGGCAGAAAAAAGAATGACTTACTACAACACCAAAGCAGTATTCAAAATTACTCTCCAAGATGTCTTTCGCCCAGATGACAGTTACAAATGCCACTTCTTGTGGCTGAAGAATTTTTTTAAGAGCTGGTCACAGCAATATACAGGACTTCATCCATGAAGAAGAAAGAAGCATGTTAGCCTCATTTGATGGCTGGAAGAAAATATCTTCATATAAATGACTTAATTTCATGAAATCTCCTTGCTTGGAATCACAAAAAAAAAAAAAAAAAATCTAGACCACAATCTCATGTTTTTATTAGATTATCCCTCTAGGACTGGCAGAAAAGTCTACTATCTATTTTAGTCAGAAATCCACCCTGGAATAGGTGATGTCAAGATAGTTTAGCTTTTGCATTTGTTATGCTTTAAGAGTACCCACTCGTTCTTATTGCAAAGAGTTACAATAGTTAAATAAATAAAAAGAAGCTCAACATGCTTATTAAACTCAAAAGTTAGAGTTCAGTAAATTATTTCTACCTGGTGAATCCCTACAGAGAGTTTTACAATACTGTTTAACAGATGACATGATGATTATATCAGACTACTAAAACAGAGAGAAAAAAATCTAAGACATATCAAGGCCAGTTATGATATTACCCATTCTCCTCCAGGCTTTTATTGCATTTACCTGTGCTTCTTCTAAACCTGTCTATCTTTGTCAGAAAGATAATGATATGATGCTTTCAAATGGTTAAAAGACATCTGTAAAAGTGACTTTGCTGGCATCCCTCATGTGTTCCTGGGATGAAAGACAAGTATTAATAAAAGGTACCAGCATCTAGAACTGCTCYGGTACATACTTATTGAATCACCTTCATGTTAATCACCACATTCAATTAATATAGATGGTCAGTCAGGTTTTGTCAAATAAGTTTTGGCTAACCAGAAACTGCATAGATATATTCTGACAAAAATGTTTACCAMGAGTCATTTGACTCTATATGAATATAAATAAATGGATTCAGAACAAAAATCAGTATCATTAGTGTTGTTTTGCAACAGAAAACAGATTTTATGCACTTATTTGCCAATATATATATAATAAAATACATATAAAATGTATATATACACATGCACATATACATATACATTTATACATTAATCCAATTTTGTCTATTCTTTTTGTGAAAAACTGACAACTCATTTTGCCTGTTCGCTAGTTTCTTCCTATTAGATTTCACCTCACAAAAGAATTGTTTCATTTYCAATATTTATGCCAACGGACACAGCTTTGCTATTAGTAACCTGTATATAACCTACAGAAACTACCCAGAACCTTTAAGACTAAAGCTTCGGTATTAAACATACCAATAGAGCATACTCAGATTTTGAACAAAGATTAGAATCTGTGACCTTTAAGCATAAGGTTATAATAGTGACATTTATTTTTAATGTTAATTAAATGACATGATGTTGAGTATACTGTTAACTTCAGCTGAATTGGTTTTCTCTTTATATGTGAAAGTCCTTACTTAACATTTCCTTATATGTCCCTTACATTTGGAAACCTGCACAGACCAAATCACAAATATGCATGAATCACATATATACACTAATATACATAAACAGAGATCATTCAGCTTCAGCTTCAAGGCTACACATTCTACTGGGTGGAATTTAAGTGTACAGGTGTCCTGAGTTGTCCCTCTACCTTATATCAACAAAGACTGATGCATAACAAGTCATGTATGTCATATGCTCTTGAGAATAAAAAAACACAAATACAAAAAATACAAAAACGTTTCAGATCCAAAAGATACTCTGCTGAACAAATTAAATTAGACTTTGCTTACTTTGTGCGTTAAATTGAACCGAACACATCTATATGACTGAATTCTAGCTACAAAAAATAAGAGAGGGAGATGAAGAATTTTCTGACAAAAGGAAAGAGGAAAGAATCTTCAAATCTTCAGCCTTTGATCTCCTTCCTTCATTTTGGTCACTGGAGAAAAAGAGAGAGAGAGAGAGAGAGAGAGAGAGAGAGAGAGAGAGAGAGAGAGAGAGAGAAGAATGCAATAACAATCAGATAAATTTGCCTTTGATTTTCTTACTAGAAAACAAACAAAAAAAACCAAACCTAAGAATATTTAAGAACTTTTTTTAAAGCAAACACTGAAGAGTA
Source organism: Nothoprocta perdicaria (assembly GCF_003342845.1). Lineage (NCBI taxonomy): Eukaryota > Metazoa > Chordata > Aves > Tinamiformes > Tinamidae > Nothoprocta > Nothoprocta perdicaria. The sequence goes on along the minus strand of NW_020454117.1, from coordinate 839,356 downwards.
CAACTACAATTTATATGTCAGACAGCTGAAAAGGATTAAAAATTTAAGAAATCAGGTGACACAACTTAAAGCTAGAAATCACATACTCAGTTTGAAATTATTCTTTAATTCACAATATTGAACAAGAAGAAAAAAAGGAGTTCCAGAACAGTAATTAAAGAATGCAATACATCATAGCTACACAGTAACTGAGCCCTTGAGAAATGAGCATACAGAGTATTTGATTTTGTGTCTTCAAAAACTTGCAAAATTTAGAAAATATTTAAAAGACTTTCAACACAGTTGAATTTCAGGAATCTTGGTGTGATGGTGTAACAGAAGGTGGGAAGAAGACAGAGAGAGAAAGGAAGGGAGAGTGGAAGGGAGGGAGGAGAAAAGTAAATAGCTGATTGTCTTTAAGTGTTCAGTAATGTCAGTTATTAATAACAGATGTAGGGAACAACTCTCCAATGAACTGTATTTTGATGCATTTATTACACAAATGCAAGAGAAGCTAGAGAGTTTTGGCTCAAAAGCACCAAAGTTTGATTACTCATACAACATCTGAAAGCAATCCCAATTAGCTGAAGAGAGAAATTAAAATAATAATAATTAATAGTAATAGTAGTAGTAGTAGTAGTAGTAATAATAATAATAATAATAATAATAATAATAATAATAATAATAATAATTGAAAGAAAGGTGGTAGAAGCCAAGAGGGGCAAGGAGGGATAGCCATGTAATTGATACGGGCTGTGAGCTTCCATTTCCTGGTGACACACAGTTGCATAATTTGTGCTGTATCTATGCCTCCTCCACAAAGCAAAGCTTGCAAATGTGTGGATTCAATGACACCAAAATTTTAATTTGCATTTATATAGAAAATAAAATCATGCACCAGTCAATAATGCAATTTATACCTGAGGCAAAACTTATGCTAGACTATAAAAACGCAGGAATACACGAGAGGCCTGGCCCCTCAGCATTAGGGATGCAAAAGCAGATGGGAATGACTAGGACAACAGCCATACCCTGTCCATGTCCCACTGAAAAACGWGATTGCTGGGACTGCGACCGAGAGCAAGTAAGGAGCTCAGAGCAGGGCTTCCTAGAAGGGAAGAAAAACAGCCCTGTGACTGCTCTACTAAATGGATCCATCTGACATTTTGCATGAAGCGTGCTAAGAGGAGCTTAAGTCATGCTGCCCTTCAGTTGACTGAGGAAAAAGTTGATCTTTCTCAGAGATTTAGCTCCCAGGATTGCACTCAAGGGCTGGGAATTGCTAACGGGCCCTGTCCCTCACTCTGGACTAACTGAAAACTGTTTTATTTTCCTGCCTAAAAGTAAGATCTGGAAAGACATTTAATCAGTCATTCAAATCACTGACCAAAGATAAATGGTGCTTTATTACCTGTATCTATGCTAGGGAGTAGGACACTTAAAAAACAACCCATACTGCACAGGAGTCTGCCTAACAAACATCCTTCAGTCTTCAACAAGCAGTAAAATGCTTCAGTTAAAGGGATGGACTAATTCTACGACAACTAAAATGGTTTTTCACAGCTCTGGGATTAATGAGATAGGTATCTTGTCACTACTTGCTCATTATAACACAAGCTCAGATCAGCGCTGACTAAAAGTCATTAACTTCTGGCAGCTGCTCAGTGACATATGGGAAGAACTAGTAGCCTCAGCTCACTTCTAGAGCATCTAACATTTCTCACTTGTCAGGCCCAGCAGAAAGACTACATGCTGGATGAGGCTGGAGAACTGCTTTCTGCACTCTGGCTATTATTGCTCATACAACACAGGCGCTGGCAGATCAGATACTCCTAGGGCTGATGGGACAGGTCCTAGTAGCATGAATCACTTTCAAATTATGGTGATTTGGCATTTTTGATGTGTCCTGATCTCACCAAGCCAAAAGGGGAAAAAGACCCTCCACACACGACTGGGGTCACTACATCCCCTAACAGCCGCATTAATCCATGCTGTGAACTTAATGTTTAGTCACACTGCTGCTTCTTCAGTTCATTTATTTCTCTCCCCTCCATTTTGCAGGCCTGTATAAAATGTTTAATCAAAGCTGTACTTGCAACAAAGTTGAAATTTGCCAAATGGTTCTATAAACCWTTATATAGAACCTGAGGGCTGTGCTGCCATCCAGAGGGACCTGGACAGACTGAAGGACTGGGCGGTGGGAAACCTCATGAGGTCCCGCAGAGAGGGACCTGGGTGTCATGGTGGACGACAAGTTGACCATGAGGCAGCAGTGTGCCCTGGTGGCCAAGAGGGCCAACGGGATCCTGGGGTGCATTAAGAAAAGCGTCTCCAGCAGGTCGAGGGAAGTGATCATCCCCCTCTACTCAGCCCTGGTGAGGCCACATCTGGAGTACTGCGTCCAGCTCTGGGCTCCCCAGTACAAGAGGGATGTGGAGCTGCTGGAGAGAGTCCAGCGCAGGGCTACCAGGATGATCAGRGGCCTGGAACATCTGCCATATGAGCAAAGGCTGAGAGAGCTGGGTCTGTTCAGCCTGGAGAAGAGGAGGCTGAGGGGGGACCTGATCAGCGTGTATAAATACCTCAAGGGAGGCAGTGAGGAGGAGGGGGGCGGCYTCTTTACAGTGGTGGCCAGCGATAGGACTAGAGGAAATGGCTTCAAACTGAAGCATGGGAAGTTCCACAGGAACTTAAGGAAGCATTTCTTCACTGTGAGGGTGACAAAGCACTGGAACAGGCTGCCCAGAGAGGTTGTGGAGTCTCCTTCTTTGGAGATCTTTAAAACCCGCTTGGATGCAGCCCTGTGCCACGTGCTCTAGGTGACCCTGCATGAGCAGGGGGGTTGGACTCGATGACCTCTGAGGTCCCTTCCAACCTTCGGCATTCTATGATTCTATGATTCTATAAATATAACTGCACTCAACTCCTTTAGATTGCTTACAAAAAGCATGCAGGCAATTGGGAAAGAAAACAGTCAAATATTTAAATGAAAAGACAAAACAGTAGATTGGTCTATGGCTTGCTCCACAAAAGCACTATTGAACAATTCTGTTTCTTCAGTCATACCCTGGATGGCCCATAAGCTGAAAGAGGTTCGAGAGACAGACAGATAGACAGCCATAAAGACAGACCAACCAACTGACCGTCCTTGGTTAAGATTAGGCAAAATAGTGGTAGAAAGGAAAATCCAAACATGAAACACTGAGAAACTTTTAACATATAATCTGTTCTTTGCATAAGCACTGAGACAACTAAGCTCTTGAAGATTTTTGCAAGAACAGCTACCCTTTTCTACATTAAGTGCTAGAGGTTAAATACAGTTCCAAATTACAAAGCAGCAGCTGTGAAATTCCCAATTACACAAAGAATACCATCACACATCATCTTTCACATGCAAAAGGACAGGTCACTCTGACACGGTCAAAAACTTTCCAGGCTCTCTAATGTTGGCAAACAGGTACTGTCTTGGCCAACAGCTTCTGCAAACCTTACTCAGTTTGAACTTCATTTTAATTCCTCCTGCTCCACATGTATACCCTCACTTCACTTACATTCTGGGTTTATCCCAAATAAAAGCAGGATAACAGCCAAAGACCTTAACTTGGACACTTTGACATGGTGATGTGTAGTTGTTTTTACTCAGTACTACTTCTCTAAATAGCTATGACACTTTAAGGATCAAAATAATCTGTGACAGAGACAGTGACACAACACTGCTTACCTTGTTTCYCTGGAACTCAAGTCAAGGGCACTCAGGAACAAAAACAACAAAAACACAGTTTTCTTTGCTTGTATGCTAAGAGATATTCACTAAAGCAAACAAGCCCACCACCACCAACAGCAGCATATTTCACTTTCATGACTGTTCCTTGCTGTCCACCTRCTAACCACTGAGCAATCCACAGGTGCCTACACCATGATGGCTAGCGTGCAGAACATGGGCAACTTTGTTTTGGTGTGCTTTGATCCTGCAGTCTAGGCAGTCCAGCATGAACTTATGAATACTGTTTTTTCTTTGCAATAAATTCAGGACACACTGTTAGCAGTTTAGGAGCATCTTATCGTTCAGACATCAGAGATGTTGTTGAGACATTGTGCCCTTCCACCAGTGAAATTAACTGCTCCTATAAGGGTATGCTATAGCTGAAGATGGGCAATGCCTTTAGTCAGGAAAGCAGCAATATTTCAGAGTTACTTGGTGGGGGAAAAAGCAGTGGTGGTGAGAAAGAAAAGGAACAAGTTTTAGCCAAGGGYTTTCAATACAAGGGCTGTATTTCATTCTCTTAACTGCAGCAAATATTGAGCAAAGAAAGACTCTGCATCTAAAACATCTAAACAGAGTAAAATGGTACCTAATGGCAATGAAAATGCTTGCCGCCTGAGCTAGGATGAGCAGTCTCAGAGGACACCAGACAGATTTCAAGCATAGAATTGCTGCCTCCAACCCTGGAAAGTGAAGAGTAATGGCACAGTTAACTAAAAGCTAATTGGATAATCACGCTGATAACGATAAACATTTTGTTGATTTAATAGGACTGAAGGTTGTAACCCTTTTAGCCAAGACCATGACACTAGTTGCAACTCTTCACAAATACAGACCTTTACAGAAACAGGGGTTTGTTGTTAAAAAAGAAAACTTAAAGCTTTATAGTAAAGTAACTGTTCTTAAAAGGGGCAAACATGGCAGCTCACTTAAACCACAAAGCATTTATAAWTGCCTCCTTTGTACTGTGATGGGAACATAATTATAGTCATTTGCAAAGAGCTTATTTGTCTCTCTATTTTATGACAAAGATCTTTTCAGCTTTGGATAAAAGTATAAAGCTTCAAAATAAAAATCTAAAATCAACACCTAACTCTAAGAACTCACCCCTGGGAGAAAACCAGGACAGAATTTTGTGGCTAACAAAAATCATGCGTGTCTCATCAGCCTCCTGAGAACGTATTTTCAAATACAGATTTCAAAAGGCATTATCAAACTGCAAGAAAAAGATACTTCTCCAGAAAGTTCTTAATTATGCAAGTGCTTTGAAGACTAAGACCACCTTTCTGCAATTCTCTCTTCTTGTCCTTATTTTAAATACTTTTATAGAGAGGTTGTTGTCATTTCTTTGTTCTTCAATTGCCCTGTAACAATCTCCTTTATATCTACCTCTTCCTACACCTTTATTCTTCATTGGGAATCAGCTCTAGAGGATCTGCCTTCTTGGCACTCCACCAGACTGGAGTACTACATTAAAAACAGTTTTTGCTATTCACACACATAAAAGAAAATGCATACCTCCAAGGGCACTCAAAAAAAAAGCCATTATGTCATTTAAAGAGAGAAATCACAAGGGTCACAATGAAGGAGAAAGCAAATAGCTGTGAAGAGCAAAGCCTTAGCAATAACAAGGAGTTATGCATTTTTACAAGCAGGTCAAATACTTGGGAAAAGTTACTAAGTTACAAGGAAGGGCATAGATATCACACTACTTTTGAGGAGAGAAGGGGGCATTTCTGCTTCTAACTGCAGAAAAAACATGCTGGCATTCTGGACCAATATCCTGACACTGCTTCTCCAAATCCCTTGGCATTAAGGACAGATAGATAGATAGGACAGCAGCCTTCCAAGAGAATTAAAGATATCAAAAGACTTTTGAAATATCTTGGATGTACAAATACACTGTGCTTGCCATTACAATTGTTGGGGTATCTGTCTCCAGTGGAAGAAGACCAGGACATCTGCATGTGTAGATCTCAGCAGCATCTGCTACAGCCAAGATAAGAGATGAGGGACTGCTTCTTCTGAGAGTAGGAAAGTAACRAGGAAGTTAATCCCTAATATAGGCAAAATCAAACAAAGCCTAACCATTTGGCCAAATTATTTGGAACTGTAGAATCACAATTGTTTGTTTCAATAACTGTATCATTTATTTCCCCTCTGTATTATCTGATCCTTTACTCTAACATTTGTTTTTGCAGAGTTGCCAACAGTCAATCCAATATGATAAAATATCCCTCTTTCATGTGATCATGATTTGAAATCAGAAAGAAATGAGTAATTAAAGCCGAGAATTGCTTTGGAGTTACTAAAAACCTTTGTAATAGCAGCAAGTGGTCTCCAAAAATTGCTATCAACAAAAATAACAAAGAAAAAGAAGAGAAATTACTTATTTCTTGTTTTGCTGCTTAACTGCTTTTGCTCATAGCTTTACATTTGAGATTTCTAAGTTGTGTCTGGACCCATCAGAGCCAGGTCCTTTTTTTTAAATGAGGCTTGAGATCCCAATGCACTTAGCTGGGACTCAGTGCACACGCACTCAGCTCTCAGATTCACAACCAAAACTGCAGTGATTCACTGACAATGATTCTTTAGATCAAAAGACAGCTCAGACAGTTGTGAAATCAAACAAGAGTCCTCTGGATCACAGCTGCTCCAGTCTGAGACTTGATTATAGCATTATACTGTGCTTCACATATATTGTCCAAAAACACAGTAGAACTGCTCTTTCTTCTCAGTATATTACTGCATGCAAACACTGTCTTTGTCTCCTTTAGAGTATGAAGATACATGATAATATCTTCCTGACACGAAGAAAGAAAACTCATTCATTCAGATTAAACAAAGACCTAGAAGGACAACATGAAGTAGACTTTCCTACAGTTTTAGACAGAAAGGAAAGAGTTAGCAGAATTGAGAAAGCAAGGTTGTTCTTCTCAATTTAGCTAGAAAAAAAAAMCATTATTTGTTCATATAATTTGAATTCTAAAGCAGCACATGAGACATTCTACCTCTCCAGCTGAACAATTATCAAAAGGGATTCTTTTGCAACTCAGAAATGGTCTCGTTATCTCTGCATTTTCAGGATGCTTTACAGAACATCATTAAAAGGAAATAAGTGTCTACTGCAAATTCATTTTTGTACTTAACACTAGTAACCTTTACAAAAATAATCTACCTGAAGTTATGAAAAAAAAWTCTAGAACAATAAAAAATGTTTTGATTTCCCATGGAAATATCTTTTCTGTTAAAATAAGTGATTTTGTCCTGCTATCACTCTGCAGTTTATTTTTAGCCATGAATTGATGGGTTACTAGGCTTAACTGTGATATCTTTACTAAAGCAAACAGTAGCATTGATTTTCAGAGTATCAAGGGACAACACCTCTCCCTCTCACCTGCCCTCAGATTTTGATCCAGYTAAGTCTTGATTATGATTATATAGTAGAAGGCAACACGCAGCTGAATTACATTCCAGTTAATACATTTTCTGTGAGTTTCCAGTAAGCACTACATATAGGASAGAACAACATTTTTCAGCGACCAGTTTAGCTTATTTGATAAAATACGTAGTTGCAGTTAGCACACATTTATTCACAAAACCAGTAAAATTTTGGTGCAATTGAAAAAAAAAAAAAGAAGAAAGAAAGAACTTGAACAGGGATGCTGTTCATCATCACATTCTCTATAGCCCAAATCCAACTTCCAACAAGAGTTGCTGACTAAAGATTCACATTTGCTAAAGATACTGCTAATGCATTCCAAATAAATGCTCCCTCATCCTAGGGCGAGTCAGCAACTTTTTCCAGTCATATKCTATCCACTTCTTATCTGATAATGTTCAAGGTATACTCATCAGTCATATTTGTGAAGGTGGTGAAGAAATGGGAAAAAAAATGACACCTTCATTCCAACTGTCCTTCCTTGGGGCTACATCTTACCTTAGGCTATGACAGCAACTCACCAAGGTTGGATCACAGCTGCCACTCAGACATACAACTTTTTGTGCCATAATCACAGGAGAAAAAAGCAGCTGTACTTTGACAGTTTCATTGGAAGACTCTGTCCTCTCAGGAACAGACTTGAGAGTGTTAGCTAGATAGGCATGGGATGCTCCTGGTAAAAACATGATGATCCTAAAGAAACTCAAAGGAGTTGTGAGTGTCTTGATTTAGGTTGCTTGATCATCTGTTTCTTCTGTCATTCCACACAGAGATGAGCACTGTCAGAAGACGAAAGGAATAATTTTGGTAAAGATGTAAACCAAAACCAATACATTTTCATTTTCTTCTTGCCTTTATTTGGAAATAGGCATCAAATACTTCTTTTTGAAGAGGAAATCTAAATCAATGCTATCTCACAAGCAAGCACACACCCCCATGCAAAAACAACGTCTTGGGGCCAAGTATTTCCAGCTGTACAACAGTCTTACCAGAATTTATCCATCTGAACTGCTTGCCCTACCACAATAAGCTTTACTCAGAATAGTCACTCAGTCCTTCAATCTCTAAAACAAGTTACCCTGATGCTTCTTGTTTTCCTCCTTCCTTCCATCATTTTTCCTGTTCTTACTGATCCCTAGTTCAGTGCTGCTTTTCCAGTTACTTTGGTACTAAGCTGTTGCTGTCACATTTCTGCCTTGGTTTTCAGGCACCATAAACACTCAAGTAGCAAAGATATTAGAACTAAAAATTTATAGCTCTAAGAAATTACAGTTTAAGTTCCTGTTCATCAACATAATTGGATGTTAATAGTAGGGTGTACAGTACTGGCATTCACATCAGGTACACAAGCTATACCTTTGTTGAATATAATTCATTTTCCTGAAGTTCTAATGAAGTTTGCTTAATTTCAGCTKTAATCAAATGTCAAAAGAGTCAGAAACTCAAGCAGAGAATGTTTTTCACAGATGGCATTTTGTGAACAAGAGCTTTTTTCACATTAAGTGTGATTTTACTTTATATCTGCCTACATACATTTCTTCTCTATTTGCATTTATTTCTCTTGCAGCTCTTAACTGAAGATGAATGGGACTGAACATAATGTTCTGATTGTCTGCTTGTTCCAGTAACTATTCTTCTCTGTATAACTAACTTTAATAGGTATATAATATATATTTCAAGACAGGTGAAAAAAAAAAGTAATTTCAAGATTTTCAAACATGTCTTTGAGGACTTTTTTTTTTTTTTTTTTTTTTGAGTTTCATCTTATGTGAGCTTTTCCAGCTGGATATGAACAAGCTGATACATGCTTTTGAGCTATTATGCTAAATGCTATGATCATGTTAAGTATGAGCATTCACTCTTTTGTCAGAAAGTTCTGCCACAGGCATAAGATTAAAAAAGTAAGATAAACTAATAACAGTTCATAATATTTGCTAATCTCCAGCTGTCATCCATCATCACAGTCAGTCACTATCAGAACGCAAACTGATGCATAGACATTTTCTCAAAATGAAAGTAAATTTCACAATCACTAAATGGCTGCACCATCTTCCCAGAGAGGACTAGTCCAATAATGCTTTTCTCTGTCACATGCTGTGGAGAAAATGGGTCTTCATATAGATACAGAAATAAGCACAATGATAGCCCCCAAGCACAGCAACCTTTTTACTGCCTGCTTTTGGGGAACAAGTTTTACATCAGTATGCCAATAAATCTGACACATAGAGGACATCTCAATTATCTTCACAGGAAACCTAGTTTCTATTACAGATTCCTACCATGAATTTGGTGACTATCACCTTCCAATGAAACAGATTCTACTGTACTCCCATATCAATAACAGATTCTGATGTAGCATGGTCATCCACCAAATGGTAGCTTAGAAACACCAGTATAAGCTAAAACCCCACAAATATAGACAGATGAGAACACTCATCTAAGGCACTAAGATTTTGAAAGAAGTACAGAAACATTGTGCAAGGACTTCATTCAGACTTCTTGTACTAGCCCTGTATTTCTTACATGCCACTCAGAACTATTTTCTAAACCAGAAAGTCATTGAATAATTGCAGCATATATTTTATTGAAATAAATCCTCCTAGAATCAACCATCTTGGTCTTTAAAATGTCCCTGTCCCTGCTAGATGAGGGCATGAGACTATCCTGAAAGAATAACTCCAAACACATAATGTAAATCTAGATCTAGCCTGACTCAGAAGTGGCAAACTTGTCACCATATATCCACTGTAGCCACAGTAAAATTTTCGTCCAATAGAACCATCAACATCCCTGGATTCTACATTTGTGTTGCTAGGAATGTAACATATTTCCTACATTGCCCCAGATGCCCTAAAGATATTTATACCTTGGTTAATTTGGAGTACCTTTTCAAAAAAGAATAACGTCAAACAGATGAAAATACTCACTTGCCAAGAAGGAGCACAAAACTATCATTGTGTTTTCTGATCTTCCAATCTTTCAGTCAAGATAAATCGTAACTCTACTGGACACTGTGGTCTTCCTCACACAGTCAACCACTTTACCTCTTTTCCCCTTCTCTTTGTACCCTTCAGGTATCGACTACTTATCTCTTACAAGCAACCTGATGAGCATACCTAGCTCAGCTCAGAGGCATTGCTCTCAATATCCATTTTTGGCTTTGAAATTTGCCTCTAGCTCTTTAGATTTGAAGCATAGCTTGTACAGATGATAGCCTGTCTGTTGGTTCCAAAATATTTTACTCTTGTCAGTCTATTAAAAGAGACCAGCTCTTCACTTTAAAAGAGATCAGCACATTCACTTTTTGTCATGAGTTGAGCAGATCTGCCACCAAAAACAGGACACAGCATCTGCAGGCTAGTCCTTACAAAAAAGCATCTTGTTMTTTTTTTCTGTGAAAATAAGCATGTAGGTAGAATGCAATCTTCTATAAATCACAGTTATGCAACACTAAAATTTTACTATCAAGATCCTTAAAAGAAGGATAACCAGGAGTTATCAAAGGTGAAGTACTTTGATATGTAAAGAGTATTCACATCAGGTATCCTTGATATTTTCCAGTCTGTTATTCATTTGTTTCTAGGAAGCTAGCAGTCTGTCCTACTTTATTAAAATCAGACCATTACATAAATACATACTGCTGCATAAATAATTTGTATTAGCCTTTGTAAGTCATGCTATTGTGTTCACCACAATGCAGGACTACAAGGGCTGCCTTTGAGCCTTAATTTGTGTTGGGGGGAGTTGACCTAAAGCGTGATAAAAAAGTGTGCTYCTTTGACAATTGTTGTACATGCGCCTAGGCAGTCCTAGCATGGATTCAAGAGAGCTAAAGAGCAAATATGAAAAGTTATCTGAATGTAGCATCCTTTCAGCGCATTGCTGTGGTTAACAAGCTTAAACTGCTATTTAAAAATAAACACACTTTCTGCACAAAAAGAGAGGAACAGATACTTCTGAAAATGGCCTTTTCACCAACTTCTATTGAGCAGTTGCTCTGCAGTAGTTAATCATCATGATACACAGCTGGTGCAGTGATTCTTCAGTGAAAGCCTAACAACTAATGGCAATGTGGGAGCAATCACTGGGCATGTATCTTTTCCTTGAACAATCTACCAATTTTATATACTCCAGATTCCTTCGGTTACTCTGAGGACTGTTTTTACAGTCTGCAACAACTTCGCAACAGCTCTCATAGAGGCATTAGATATTTTTCCTCCTGGAAAACCTGCTGTTTGCAAATCCTAGAAACCCTGCTGATGCTCAGCATTCTGTATTAGGCTTTATCCGTAGTTCCAAAACTGGCACAGAAACTCTTTCCAGCTATTTCTTTGTGTCACAGTCTCCTGTGATCACTTTTATGTCTTACAAGGGAGAAAACAAACAAACAAAAATAAGAGAAAGCCTTTAAGGTTCTACTCAGCAGAGGTAGATCCAGGACCTGAGGCTGACACAGAAATGAAGATTCAATGTAACAGGTGTCCAGAAAACTTGTTTTCCTTAAGGAAAAAAAAAAAGAAAAAAAAAAAGAGTTGAAACAAACAAAATACATACCTATGAGAAGCTATGCGTAGTAGTCAGAAGCAAGCTGCATGACAGGCAGCCTGATGGCACAGTGAYACTGCAGCTCAGACAGTAGAAAATCTAACATTGAGAACACAGCAGGAAACCAGCAATTTGCTTTAAAAAGTGGATGATGATGCTCTGGACTGCAGTCATTCCAGCCTTATTATTCCATGCTTATTTTCTCTTCCTTCCCTCCACCCCCTCCAAAAATTAGACGGATGTTAAAAGTTGCCATGGAGTTTCTTGTTTATAAAAGGCTGAGCTAATGACATACAAACARCCCTTGAGAGCAGATCCCAGGCTCAAGAGATACCGCCTCTTTGAACAAGCAGTATCATAGCAAGGCAGAAAAACCCAACCTCCCTCAAAGCTGGGCTATGTATGGCCACCTGCTTCACCATGGATGGTGGGGCTGGGGGACCAGGGACAGCTGCAAAGCCATAAAAAGGAGGAGAGTGAATTTCCTTTCCTGCTCCGTCTTCACCTAGCCAAATTCAGCCTCCTCCTCTCTCTATCTCTATGCAAAAGTCCCAGAGGCTGGAAAAGGACTACTACAAGTGCCAAAGAAAACGCTGTTAGCAGCCAAGGAGRTACAGAGTACTGGGTAATACGAAGATGCTGTCTCCTTATATATGTCCAGATGAAAACAACATTTCAAGAGCTACTGCTGTTTTTGTAGCACTTTGGCTGGCTGTGACTAGCAGATCAATTGGTGAACACTGCCTAATATGCTTAAATATGTGACGACCTGCACAATATTAACTGCTTTGAGTTTCCATAAACATCTGATTTAAAAAAAAAAAAAAAAGAAAACATCATTGCATAAAAAACAACTTGAGCTCAACAAAATGATATTTACCTTCACAAATTTAAGGTGAACATGAAAATTTTACCAAAACCAGAACTGTGCACAGCTCTAAGGAAAGGAAATAAGATCTAATCATTAAAAGCATTCTCAGCTTGATCCACAGCTTCTTTTCTGGAAAAATCCTTTAGTCTGGAACTGAGTGACTCTGCAATTTGCTCACACATGCCACTAAAGCCACTGAAATCTTGAAACTATTTGTACATCTAAGAATATCACATGCATAAACATTACCCATGGGAAGCCTTAACATGCAGCCGTTTTGCAGCTGGAGACCTCTCCTCTCTTGAATTTCCACTGTGTGCCAGCAAAAAGCTCAGAATCCCAGACCTCCAGGGTATACCTAGGGGCACCATCACCTGCCTGCCTGACATCCTGAACAGCTATCAAGAGGTAACAAGAAGTAGYTTAAAGCACTGTGTATTTTATTTTATTTGAAGAATTTGGATTTTCAGTGATTTAGGGAATTTATCATCAAGCAAGTCATTAGAAGGGGTCTCCTACGAGTATACTAGATGCTATTAAATATTATTCTCCACAGGTGTAAATACTGTCAACTCTCTGCTCTAAAGGTTCCTCTTCTATGGATGAAATTACTATTTACACCCAGAGACCCTGCTCCACTTTCAGAATTTTCCCCTTTGCTTTCTTGGCTGGTGATATATCATGTTCAAGACCCTAGTTCTGAGAAGACAACAATGTGAATTGAACATGTAATATGATGGTTTAATTATATATTAAAAAATAACAAAGCTATTCATCTTCTATTAAACTAGCTATTAACAAGACCAGGTTTCCTAAATTAATCAGAGCAGTACTGATTTGATGTAACCAGTCTTGTCTGAATCTCACAGCATCCAAGCTACTGACTCAGACTGTGGATATTACCCAAAGATGCTTTTTAAACAAAATGTTTACATTGGAAACAAAGTAGGTAAGTCTGTTCTCCTACTATAGTGTGAAAATTAATCACATACAACTAAAATGTAGAATACATAGATTTTTAAAACGAATTTATTGAAAAGCAATATGAATTGTACATCAAAGTTACTCAAAGGTACTTCCTGCTAAAAATAAGTAGATCTCTTGTTAAACGAAATAAAAATAACAGCTAGCAAATAAATTTGCAAAATAAAGGGGAGCCCATTACATGCTGTTTGCTTCACTTCATGCCAGCATTCAGTACTGCTGCTGTGGTCCTGGAACCCCAACAGCTAAGGGCATCCAGAGCTTTGGGGCACTTCTTGGAAACAAGACACAAAATACTACAGCATAACGTAAGGGCTGTGAGATGACCCATGTGCACACAGGCTTGACTCGTTTGCACAGACAACTCATTGCTGTGCCTGATCCATGCAGAGTAATGATAGCATTACTCTGTCACCCAGCTCACTGAAAATAATTGGACAAAATAAATATCTCAACCTGAAAGCAATCACACTTGAGAGGAGCCCAGGTTCAAAGTCAATTACCTGGAGGCTTCCCCAGTTGCACTGGAACTACTTCCACCTTAATATCTTATCATCTCATTAGGACATTCATTCTCCCAATGAACACTTCAGCATCTAACCCTGCAGATGAAGTCTGCCTATGGCAATCCGTAGTAAAAATACAGTGACATTTCAAAAAATGAAAATACTGATGTATGTATGCTGATAAGCTGATAAAATTGAGGCCTTCGTTCTGAAGTGGAGACACTTTGACAACTTTCATCAGTACTAAAGAGTATCGCTAACAGGAAATAATCTCTTTGATGAAGCTGAACGTACAAATTTATCCTACACTTAATTTTTTCTTGTCAAGTTCTTATGGGGCCAGATGATATTGTAGATAAAGTATATTATGTGACTCATAAAATTTGTAAAATAACAAAGGAATCTATTTTTTTTTTCCTAAAGCAAGGTTTAGTAGGATTTTTAGAATTTATTCAATGAAAACATAGAGATAAAACTAGAGTTTCTTAAGGAGAAATCAGAAGTTAGTTTAACAAAGCTAAATCTAACTCAAATGGATGTTTAGCATATGTTTAAGGCAAATGCAAAAGAATCTGTTCCTACCTACTGCAATGCAACCTTTTAAAGTCAGTATTTCCATTACATTTTAGAGCACATCAATGCCCTGTATAAAATACATAAGTTTACTTCATTCTCTGGGGAGGAGAAGTCAGTCCATCATACACAGCAGTGTTACCCTGGTGGCAAGTCTTAGCAGAAAACAGAAACAGACTGAAATATCATCCTTATTCTCAAAGGAGGTTTTGCTGGACAATAAAAAAAGGAAGAAAAATGCTAGAAGTTTAGAATTTAGGCTTATGTCATGCACACTAACACTACTGCACTAGAGCATTTCCTTGTCTGCAGCAATTTGAAAGGAACCCTTCACCAAACTTCTCCCAGAAAAATAAACTGTTTGGGAGAGAAGCTATCTACACAGCAGATTTGTTTTGAGATAATCTTTATCAGACTTCTGACCACTGAAGCCTGCTCCAAGACACCACAGCTTGGTGGTGTCTTGGTGGCACAGCTTGGTGCTAGGATAAAGTCTCTGAAGAACCCACATGGAGCAAAAGTCAGGTTCTAAGAACTACAAAAAAATGCCCACTGATATTGCCCTCTGATTCTAGGAAAAGCAAAAGTCCAAGGTACAAAAACTGAGAGACAAGATGTGTCACAGGTAACTGAGTTTGCCCAGCTTTAAGTATCTGAGATATTTGAGGCATCAGAGTATCTGAGGTACTTGGATCACGTCAGGCTTATTACATAGCCAACAAGATAAGTATTTCCAGAGGATGGGTCAAAGCTCAGAAAAGGTTAACTTACCCACTGAAGGTGATTCTTCCTTTCTATATATGACCAGGGCATAAAGTCGAGGGAGAATATGCCTCTAAAATTGGTGCAGTGTGAACTGAGGCCAGATTTAGCTAAGAAAAGAGAATTTATACTGATCAAATCCAGAAGAAAATGAAATTTTAATGGCAATCAATAGTTGTAGCTATCAAATTTGTAACAACTTGAGAGATTCACAGAGTCATGTTAAAATATTAATACAAGGAAGCAATTAATGTTATCATTGATTGACCACAGCATCCAACAATAAAGAATAATGAAAGCATGATTGCTAGTGAATAAAAGCATCAAGGATATATACATCTAAGAACAAAATACATTTCTATTCCCCACAGAAAGTAGAAACATTTCCATGTCTTCACAACTGAAATATCAACTAAATGTTTTGTACTGTGTACCAAAAGTGACAAGGAAGGAAGCAAAACAGGGAAAGGACAGAATGGTACCTTCAAGAATATGCTTAAAGTTGTTAACTTTTAAGGGGAAGAAGTGTTGGTGATCTAGAAATATGAGAACCTATGGAACTCAATACTGAAAGAAAAAGCAGTGGTAAGGATCTAATGTGTTAGGGAAATAAACAAGTCTTGGCTTTCCTTTTCATTCAGGAAAATATTGCCAGAGGGATAATATTGCACCAGAGCATCTGCTAAAGTCATGTAGTTTGACTGCTTTCCAGAACAAGGCACTTAAAACCCCATTCATAAAAAGTCAAAGTACTCATTTTGACTAAAAATATATATTTTAGTTATGAATTGATATAACAGCAATACGTGATACATAACAGTTTCTACTTTCAAGTGACTGTGCATGTACTGTGTAGCTTTTCACTGAAGAAGTGTACTACTATATGAAATAAATAAATTAAATAAATAACCACAGAAGAAAAGAGACCAGAAAGCAGAAGGACAAAAATAATACATTTGTGTCCTAGGCCTTCCTACAATATGCAGTGATTGGTGACCTCCCATCTGTATTGGTCACACTCATCTTTAACCAAAGCAGTTTCATGAAATACRTACAATGACAGAGACAAAATACTTGTTATAACTTTGTGCTTCAGGCCTTGTGGCAAGGCAGTTCCATCTGCTTCTCAGTTTAAGATGAAGGGTAGGTCTGTTATGTTCTTATGCAGTAAGTATATTTCTTCAAATACTCCAACATGTTAATGACTTCAACTCACCTCTCCCTCGGCATACAAGTCTTCTGACTTCTGTAGCCCACGGTGCAGAACACATTTCTAGAAGAAACCTTCACAYAGTAGTCAGTGGGGGAAAAAAAATCCGTAGGCATTTTTCAGTGTGACCTGAAATGTGTTTCCTGTAAACAACTGCTGGAATAAACAACAGGGGATATATTTTTCCCTGTTCAGTCCTTCTTGGGTTCAGCTAGGGATTGCTGCACCTGGGCAACGTGGTGCAGAATGAAGTCGCAGCAGGTACAGCTTTCAGTGTCCCTGTATGACACGACGACTTTGCTTTCGCTGGTGAAAGATATAGAGTGGCCTGTCAGAATCTGTGCAGGATATATTCCATGCGCTATACGCTCGAGGTAAACATAATGAATAAGAAAGCTCATTTTGAGGGACAAGTTGTTGACTGCAAATCCTTTTCCTGAAGGAAACCAACACGATGTAATTCACTTTCTATGCTGCTACCCAATTTTGAAACATATTGAACAGCAGTTTGGGTTTGCCAGACAATTATTCGCCCTCTGTTCCATTATGTACATCTCCTTGCATTTTCTTTGCAGCCATATGGGTTAGGGTAAAAATACCAAAGCCACCAACAGTAGCTGTAGTTATAAACAGATCTAGAAGAAAGTAGCTTAAGTTTGGAGACGAGCAGGTGCTAAAATTAGGGCATGAGCTGGTGCTAAAATTACATGCATCTGGAAAAAAAAGTGGTGTTCTGTAACAAGTTCTGATAAGACTGGCATGCATATTAGCAAACACTTGCCATTGCTCCTTTAGCGCATTTAATTTAATTTAACATTAAGATGGCTATGGAAGCTGAAGGAAAAGATAAAGACCTCCATAAACATGTGAGCAGCCTCCCTTGGCCTCTTGAGATGTAAATACTACCATTTCCCCCTAAAATTGTGATCTTTGATAAAAGTACCCTTTTATGCTAATATAAAAAGTTATTAGTATTCAGCAGTGGAAACTCTGGAGAGCTATTTCTAACAGTTTAAAAATAGAATTAAAAATGTTCCTTTAAACATCACCAAGGGAAATTGCAGAGTCAGAGAAGAAATTGCTTACAGTTATGCCCAAACCGATGGTCCTTTAGAGGTTATAAGACTTTTGCTTGCAGAGCATCGCTTGAGCATGCGTCAACAGGAAACAGCTCAGAGCTGAGCAGGTGCGATGCCTTTCTGAAAATGGGTTCAAAAATTTTATGTGAACCGATTATTCACACACAGAGTTCAAAGACTGCAGAAGGACTCTATGTAAAGACTGAACAATTACCTAGCAGTTAAAGGACAGCTCCTTTGGAAGTGGGGGTAGGTCAGGAAACTCACCATGTCTCCTCATTTGAAGGAGAAAACTATTTCCCAAAGATGTCTCTACCTTGCAGACCATAGCAAGCTTCCAGGTAGCTGAGGTGATCACAGACCTCCTCTGACCCACTCACCCTTTTCTGATCAAGCTCATTTCAGCAAAAACCAGTGTAACATCCACAAATGGAAACTCGTGGCTCAAAACGCACAGTGATGACTGTAATCTGACAGACCCCATTTCTACCATCCCACAAAGTCTTAAAAGGCCTTAAGACCTCAAGAAGATGAGAAGGGAAGGATATGAATCAAATTATGGTGTACAGAAATCCACGGGAGTCCTCCTGGAGTCCTCCTGCTGATTTCCCATTCACAAAAGTGCAGTGAGTGTTCACAGATCAGAAAGACCTATGTACTATGGCACTTGAACACACTTCTACACATTACATTTTAGAAAACTAGATTTTTTCTGTGTTTAGTAAGTTGCAGGATAAGTGACACTTTGTATATCCAAAGTGAATACAGATGAAGTCAGCTATGCTCCAGCAATAAAATTCAATGCAGGGAATTTTAGGCAGACATTGAATCAGTATAATCTGAGCTTTCTTCTCTCCCTACTCCTCTCCTTTTTTCTTTTATTTTTTCCCCTTCAAGCCAAAAATCACAGCATCTCATACAATAATAAAAGCTTTTCAAGTAGCCACTTAAAAAAGATTTACTGTAGTTCCACACAAAATCACGTGCTTATTTCTGTTTTGAAATTATATTTTCTCTATGCCAAGCCGAGGGCACTAGCTGTTGAATACTGATTAGGGTTTTCCTTATTTGATTACTGTTAATTAGAATCAAGCATGTAGCTCATCAGACAAGAGGACTGCAGATCATCCTGACACTTCAAACAGCCCGTTCAACTTCAGCAGAGCCTGTTGGAAGTTTGGGGTCGGGATAAATCTTCTGCAGAGTTGTTTATGCATAGTTGTGTAACATTACACAGCATGGGGTACTGGACTGTTTGCTTAATTAGTTTAAGAGCCTGTCAGTGGTAGCTTACCTCCAAGTTTACAACTGGAAATTGCAATTAGCTTGAAAGAGTTTTCCTTTTCGGTCCAATTTCTCCCACACAAATCCGTCTCACAGATGTCTTGCCTAAGAATCCCAGGACCAAGGTTAGTCAGCATTCACTCACTCTCCTCAAACCGGGATCTCCACGGGACATCTAAAGTAACATCAAAGGGTTAGGCTAATCCCAACTGATCTTGGAAGAAGTCCAGGGTTTCCTGTAGCTGTAAGGCTGTGATTAAAGTGTACACCTGTCTGCCCAAGTAATGAGGTCAGGCTATCTTTGCTGACAACGAGCTCCTTTTTATCCTGTGGGTTGCATGTCCAGGAGAAACTGTCAGGAAAAGGTGTGAATATGCAGCAATCAAACAGCAGTTCGGCATTGACTAACATTTTCTACCAAGCTATTACAGGAAAAGAAAATGCAATCCCTCTTCCCCACAGGGCAAGGAAGCTGCAAACGACATACAGCACGGAATTATTTTACACATGCCGCTGGAATTTGTTGGCCATGTCTGTGATGGCTGAAGTTAATGTAACCTATAGAAAAGGTATGTAGCCTAACACCATGGACTTTTTCAAACACATATCTGAAGTGCCCCATGCACCAATATGCCAACAGGACATGCTTACTGCTCATTTTCTTGAATTTAACATGCTTCCTACCCTTCTTTCTTTTACCTCAGATCTGCAGTCTTTCAGACTTGCATGCTGGAAGTTTTGCATCTTGATGGAAAGAACAGCAGAGAACAGCTGTACAGTTCTGCTCTGAAGCATATAAACAATTAATAAAGGAAAAACCAAATCCTTCCAAGAAACAGGCCTCAATTTTGAAATGAGGACTTTTGAAATTTCGGTGTGTAAGTAAATTTCAACTAACCACCTCCCTCTCTCTCTCAAAAGACATCCTTTCTTGTGTTCTCAGTACAAGACAGTATTTTATCTGAGAGGCTTTGCAGTTAAACTTGCCAGGTTTCAGGTGTCAAACAACTAATCCTCTACTCCTCATAATAGGTAAATAAAAAATACCCAAAAGCAGTAAAGTGTGCTGGAAAGAGAAATGGTTCCAATCAAGAAAACAGTTTCTCATACATTACATCTTACTGACTGCCCTAGTGACCTCTTCTCCTACCTGATGTCAGGTTCACTATCTATTAAGGCCCATCTGTTTGTGCTAGTTTCAGGATCAAGCAGTTGAGACTGCGAAGTCTCTTCCACCCACCTGGGTCACAGTTATTGAAGAAAATAATTGACATTCTTTAGTCAAATATAAAATTAACTGCATTTTATACCATACAGAGACTTACCCATTATGTGGCACTGAAAATGAAATCTTTTGTTTCCAAGGTATGCACAGTTTATTATAATAAAAACACTCAGTCAGAGAGGGGACCAAAAATAAAGACATTAGAGAAAACAGTTTCAATTCTTTAAACTGTTATTTCTTTTATATGCATTTATAACAGAGTTTCAGCTGTAAGGAACTGTACAAAGTTCTTGCTTCTGCTAGCTTTGCAGGCATCCATGTGACTACAGGGCTATATCAGAGATGTGGGTTGCCCCACACTGCTGGCTTTAGGTCCCTGCTGGAGCTGTGTCACTGCGCCTCTACAAAGCAGGTCACTATCCACCATCCCTCTCCACCATCCAGGGCGGCCAAGGGACCTGTCCCAAACCTAGGCACTGGAAATTGCAGTGGCACCGAGGGACAAACTTGCATTTTTGACCAACTTCATCAGTATCAATGTTTTGCTGCTGCTCTCAAATATATTCCAACATAGCATTAGAAGGGAGGCCATCGCTCGTAAACTCGTTTAAAGAATTTCAAGTGACCAACCATCCTTTGGCAGTCTGCTGGTAGCCATTCGTACCTTTTACTTTTAAATATACCTATATTCTCTGCACTGTTCTGGGCTAGCCAACCTCAGTATATTTTACTAAGCCTTGTGTTACATTAAACAACTTTCACATCAGTTTATAATAATTAGAGGTCTTGATCAATTCATACCTTTAGCTTAATAGCTTTAGATATACAAGTCCATGAAAGATTGCTTTCTTTATGCTTTCCACAAGACTCTTCTCAGAGTAATTTCTACAGCATACTGAAAAATTCTCTTAATCATATCCTAATAGAACATGATAATCCTTACATAATCTCCACATTGTCAAAATCAAAAATAATGCCACCGTTCTTTTCCCACTTCACTTGACTATTAAAACACTCAAACTGCGGGGCTAAAGATATTCTGCTCACTATTCTCAACTCTAATGAGCATCAAGTTATTCTGATATATGACAACTACTTCTTGTCAAGTGCTCTATTTATTTTCTTTCTGCTTTGCAAGAGCTGCTCTTGGCAGTTATCAGGTAAACATCTTGATCCTGCCATGCTGCAGTCCTTACAGGTTTATTTTCGCTGTAGGAAGGACCTAGAAAACAATCCATTCCAAGCTACTAACTCAAGGGCAAACCCAAACAGGCCAAACCATATTCCCTAATGTGAAGGTTCACACTTCAAACCTGGAGATGGAGTTGAGAAAGAAAGGGATGCTTCTTTAGTCCTATCATGAAGGAGGTGTGTGTGTATGTGTGAAATACTGTCTACCATCAACATAACAATAACTCAAATAGCTCTATAACCAAAGACAATTCAAAAGTAAACAGGTGAAATAAGAGCACATGAGTTTTTGAGTTTTGTCTGTGAGGCATCTTTTTCTTTTTTAGGATAATTTCTTACATTTTAATAGAAAATGGAGGTGGCTTACCTTATTTTGATGGAATAAAAAGTCCACAAAGTGGGCTTAAAAATACTTTCACTAACCTATGAAATCTCAACAGGTAAGATATTGACCCTGCATATCATTTAAATATTTAGATTTACACTGATATTAAGACTTAATTTGTAATTAAGCGAGAGAAAATCCTTATTCCATCAGATACACCTACTATAGAACTCACTCCTGCACTTGAATCTCTGTTATATTTTCCAACGAATCAACAAACAAGCAATAGAAACACTGCAAATTCAGATTAGGTAATTTCTTCAGTCATTCTTTGTGACTGTTCATAATGATGTTTTTGGACTCCGGACTGCAGGAGTACCCAGATCAGTAGGCCATGATATCACAGTCTGCAGAGCTGTAGCACAATTGATTGTGCTGTGAGCCTTGCTTCCAATCACTGGTATTCACTGGATTTTCCTTAGAAATTCAAGAAACAGGCAAGAAAGTGAGCCTAAACATAGCTTTGAACGACTAATTTTTGGACAAAGAGCTTATTAAGTCCATGCTGCCACTCAGTTGACATCATCACAAAAATTCAGGCCTCTTCTGGCCTTTTCAGCTTACAAAAGCTGGATGGGCAGTGTGCTTTCGTGTATAACATGCACATTCTAGTACACTTCTCCTAACATCTAACTGAAAACTCACTGCGTTTTAGGATCACACTGGTGCAGAAAAGAGAACAATACACCAGAACATACAACAGAATGGACCATCATACTTTGGGGGAGCATACACTCTTTCATTTTTGACAATGAGATCACAGAATGGTTGAGGTTGGAATGGACCTCTAGAAGTCATCTAGTCCAACTCCCCAGCACGTGCAGGGACACCCAGAGCATGTGGCACAGGGTCACATGCAGGCAAGTTTGGAAGACCTCCAGAGAAGGAGACTCCACAGCCTCTCTAGGCAACCTTTTCCAGTGCTCTGTCACCTTCACAGGAAAGTTGTTCTTCCTCACATGCAGATGGAACTCCCAGTGTTTCAACTTGTACACACCGTCCCTTGTCCTATCACTGGCCACCACTGAGAAGAGTTTAGCCCCATTCTCCCTACATTCTCACCTCAGGTACCTACATATATTGATCAGATCTCCTCTCAGTTTTCTCTAGGTTAACCAGGCCCAGCTTGCCTCATACGGTTCCTTCACCATCTTTGCCACTCTCCACTGGACCCTCTCCAGAAGCTCCACATCGCTCTTATAGTGGGGAGCCCAGAACTGCACATAGTACTCCAGGTGCGGCCTCACCAGAGCTGAGTAGAGGGTCAGGATCCCCTCCCTTGACCTGCTGGCAATGCTCCTCTTGATGTAGCCAGGATCCCATTGGCCTTCTTGGCCATGAGGACACTGCTGGCTCACGGTTAACTTTTCAACCAGGACTCTGAGATGTCTCTTCGCAAATCAAGATAATATTGTTAATTCCATTTCAGATTCCTTTCCTTCCCTCTTGAATTTTTATAGCCCATTTCACCTTCTGTGCTGATCATTTTCAATTCTAACCTTGTCTTCTGCCCTCCTTGCAGTCCATTCCCGCTTCAAATCTAATAAGCACACACGCTATTCCATCATCCAGGTCATTAATAAAAATACTGAGCTGTGTTAGAGAGCCTAGACAGGTCCCCACAGAATCCCCGTCATTTCTTTCTTTCATTTTGACAATGGATCACTGATAATACCCTAAATACAATTTTCAAAACAGTCTTACACCCTCCTTATTAATTTCTTCCACATCATGCTTCTGTAGCTTGCTTATGAGACTCTCATACAGAACTCTGTAAAAAGCCTTAACAAAGTCAAGATATGTGACATCTACCATCTCTTCTCTAACCACAAGGCCTATTGCCCAAGGGAGGATTTGAGAAGGAAATTAGATTGGTTTGACATTGCTTGCTCTCAACATTTCCATGCTGACTATTTGCCATTTTCCTGTATTTTTTTCAGTGCTGTTGATTCATGACAAGATTAACATAGTATATTGATAGTCATTCACCACCCATCCCACATTTAATATGAAATCTTGTCCTAAATTCCTCTACTAAAATTTTACAGCAAGTAAATAGCAACGTCATGCAGCTATTAGAGACCATAAACACAAAAATATTCAATTATCTGTAACTTTTAAATTAGACAAGTATGACGGCAAAAAAATAATAAATCTCCAGTGCTTTAAAATGGACCAAATTAAATTGGATGAATAATTTCAGTTGTCATAATTACAAAATCATACCATTTAAAAAATCTACCAAGAAGACATGGTATTAAAACACTTCGTTAATAGTCCTGGGCAACCCACTGAAATGTGATTAAGTGGAAAATACTCATTACAAGCAGACTAAATACAGTAATGTCCTAAGAGTCTTTTTTGAAATGCCTGCTATTTAAACTGTTGTTTATCACAGTCTGAAACCAGGCTTCAGATCATGAAAGTCCCAATTAGAAGTGTCAGGATCTATTTTGTTTTCTAAGAAACACTCCATGGAAAACAGCCAAAAGATCCCAGATAAGGCACATCCTGCCCCTGCACTATTTTCTGCAGCTCCTCAAGAAAGTTCTCTTGTCACTCTGCAGGATGCATATTTAGCCTGTGAAGCTCAAGGTCACACAGATCACAACTCTTTTCTGAAGTTTTTCAGACATGAAGAGTAATTACGCTGTGGGATGTATGAGTTATGCTGGCAACCTGCTTCCTCTACTGATTGGTGCCCCAATATTCCTGATCATCAGACTGGGACACAGGCATGTTACGTGGTATCATAAAGACACCTCAAGGAATAATACAGGAGTACAGACAGCAGATAGTCTACAGATAGTGTGTAGACAGCAATTCTAGTTACAGGATTGCTTAAATGTTGTCACTTGAATGTCAAGAATGTGAAGAGCAAGTCATCATTTCCATCATTCAATGAATGCAATTTCAGTCGTATCAGGTCAGCACTGATATACTTCCAAAATATTCTGTTACATTTCCTTAGTACTAAAGGCTGAGTACGTAAGCAGCACATGTGAACCTTCCAGTATAGAACAGAACACACCATCTCAGATGAACCATCACACTACCAAGATAATTCCTATCAAGCAACACCAAACTGCATTTGAAACAAGTGTCTGAATCTATGGGAGGCCATGCAACAGCTAATGTTGTATCTACTGGTATTTTCAGACTCAGCTTTCTCATCTAGAAGGTCACAAGAGGACAGAAAAGTCTTTCTGTGAACACTGAGAATCTGAAAGCCCTAAAATAAAAGCCCTACCATGTGGGGATATAAGCTTTACACTTGCCAAGCACAGTTTTGATTGTTTTGTGTATAAATAGACTGAGAATTGTTGAAAGATGCAATCTCAAAAACTGATTTGATTTCGACATTGTGGAAGAAGGCTGCAGGGCTTTGTCTGCATTTACATTCGTAGATGCTCTTATCCTACTTTTAGGTATCTTATCAGAACGATTTGTTCCTTTACCTCTGCAACTTTTATTGTTTCCTCCAGCTGTTATTTCTAAAAATAAACAAAAAAGGGCTAAATCTAATCAAGCCTGAAAGTATCCAGCACATAGCTTGTACTTTTATTACTAGTTCAGCTAAGAAATCAAAGAGAAATTACCATGGTTTTCCCTTAAGACAGTTCTGATCTTGAAGACTAATGAAGGATGTTGTAGGAAGGAGGGGAAGGCATCACACAAGGTAACAACAGCAATGAATGAAGCTGATGCCACATTAAGGATCAGTCTCTGACTGGCTTTCTGTGTGGAAGATTTGGCTTTCAATTAGCATAGGGGTCAATTCCAAAATAGTGCCTGAAAACCTTCTCTCAAGGCCACCTTCTCTCAACAAGCACATTGCAATCAGTGACAGCAGTGTCCAAGTGGTCTGGTTCAACTGCAAAGCCAGAAAAACAATAGAAGTCACTCGAAATGCAGGGTAAGAAAACAGCTGCCTTCCTAGAAATTGTTAAACGCAGTGCAGAGTATTAGTGCTAGCAAAGTTAACCAAGACTGAAGCTTGGGTAAGGGCAGGTGGACTTAACTCCTTAAAACGACTCCATTTCCCACCTGTTGCACTGCCCAGCATGATGCATGTCTTTAGTCATGGGGCAGAAGTTGAACTGAGACTGAAGCGAGTCCTGTTGACTAGCAGCTTTGTACATCCAGCCAGACTTCACAGCAGGTTTATCTCGAGACATTTATGCTCTCTGATAAAAGGCATTAGAAAATCACAAGCAGAAGAAAATCCCTCCCATGAACAATGTGGGAGCACTTGTTTATAAGACACATGAACTTACAGACAACAGGATTTCACAGCAGAGATTACTTATGACAGACATCTAAGTTACCTAGATGCTATCTGAGAACTCAGATACTGTGCTCAGATACATTCTCTAAGGTAGGTCTCCTTTATAGAATAACATCAACCAAACGCTAAAGGCAGACTTGAGTGTAACAAGTAAAATATAGATCTCCTACAAATGTTGTAATTGAAATTTAATCAAAAGGAACTTAAGTTCATAACTCTATCCCCATATAAACAAAATGTCAATATTCATTTTATACACACACACACACAAATATATAAGCAAAACTTCAGGATCACATCTCTTGAAAAGGAAACTCAGTATTTTTTCCAGTGCTCACCAGATTGATAACTCATTTTAGCAGCAGATTTTTATCTACTCTTTCAGGGCCCAAATGCTACTTGAACACATTCTGAAGGTTCACACTAATCTGTGGGAATTGCAAAGACAAGGCAATACTAGTGTCAGCTTCCAATGATCGAAGCAATTTTGTCAAATAATTCCAACTTCAGAAATTGTCAAAACCTACAGCTAATGATACAGAGTAGAAAAAAACCACTAACATCCCCCCCCAAATACACTAGAAACAGGACTAAGGAAATGAAAGAAACCCCCAAACTCACCAACCAACCACACTCTACTGCAGATCCTACTACTAAACCTAACACACCATAAAACAGAGATGGATTAGATGCCACTGTGAAAGCCCTAAAATAAGGCAAACTCCTAAAAACGTACAAAATATGTCATAATTTCTGCTCAGCTTTACCCAAGGTTAACAGTCTGAAAAAACATTGTTGTCCTCAACTACAGAAATCTCTTACATCCCTTCACACAAAGGAACCCCCACACACAAAAAAATTCCATTCATTTTTCGAACGTCATAGAAATCTTCTTCCAAAAATGCCTTAGAATTTGAGTACTTATGTCACTACACACCACTAACCCTGCACTTTAATTTTCTGTATTTAAAGGCAACTCAAATTCAGTATCCCACATAGCTGGTTATTAAGTCTAGTACTGTGTTTATTTTTGTCCTCTTCATACCTTAACAACAAATAAAATTACTGTTCCTGCTTATGTTAGCACTGCATGATATCATCTGGTAACTTGAATTAMTACAGTTTTCTTTCACTTTCAATTCTTCATGTTAATCATTCAGTTCAATATCTCCTGTATCAGAGATCTCTTGCATGCAAACAATATGTTTTCTTGAGATTTGCAGCTAGTGTGTTTCCAAACTCTCCAAATAAAATTAGAAGACGGGAGAGATTTTATGACYCCATAACACTTTCATTGAGAAGCTCCCTATCTGGAAGTAAAGGCTTGAAATTTGTGCTAGCTGATGGAACAGTAGTCATGTCTATTTTGTGTTTCAAGATAAAGAAGAGAAACCTCTAAGTACTCTCTGTGTTTAGTGATGCTCAGCTCATTTTTGCCAGCATTGGGAAATTCCGAGGTGCTGCATCCACCGATAATGTTCCTGATCAAAGAAGACCAGTGAACAAGCCTGTGAGCCAGGTGTGKTTTTTCAGAGCAACTGTTTTTGTACTCCTAGCTGGCTGGAGTGGTATCATCATCTTCCTGAAAACCTTTTTGGGCATTGGTATATATTTCTGGTCACAGACTATAGGAGGCTGCCTGGGTGGTGCTCATGCAATGGTAGCACCATTGGGGTTTGCAACGGTATGCGCTCGTGTTTACCACATTATATGTAGCAGAAAGAGGAGTTGGATTAGACTTCCCTGCATTCTCAGCACTTTGCCTTTGGAACCAAACAGGCAAGGCCAAAAGAGGTTTGGAGATCAACAAAACAGCTTTCTTCCCCCATCCCAAGGGAAAAAAAATTAAAAACAAAAAATGAAGACCAGAAGAGGAGTAGGCACAAGAACGTACTGGCGTAATAGCTAGCATAATGACGAGATAGGGAGACCGTTATATCAGTGAGTCATTTGCATAAACCAAGTGATAAGGCACAGTAATGACCCCAAGCCTGCTCTTTATTGATAGATTTTTATAGACTGTCAGTAACTAGTTTCTCTTAGGATAGAAACACACGTCTTATTTTTATGATACCAAGGAACTAAAAAGACCATTAGTAGGGTTACAACCACCCACCTCATCTTTATACATATGAAAGAGCATGAGATCTATCCCTGCTACCATGCTATCCCTGCCTTAATTGCAACACTAAACACCTATTGCTTCTGTTGTCACGTCTATCTTCCTTTATATTTTTGTGAGAGTTACAACCTGAAGGAGGATAAAGAAAGGAAAGATGAGGAAGAAAAAAAACTTTCAGTGGTAGCAAATGAATGGGTAGTCTGAAAGTTTCTCAGATCTTTGGCAAACAGCTTGATGCACTGCCTTGATAATTGAATAAAGGCCCTATCCTCGTAGCTACCTTTGGCAGTAGGAGCAGTACTTTGAACCAGTCTARTGTCAAGCCTTCATTTAAAAAGAGGCTTGTCAGTTTTCAGTCATTAATCTTTTCCAATACTCATACTACAGTGATGAGTTCCCATGAATACATTAGTTCTGACAGTCTTTAGGACTTAAATTATAAACAGTAAAGGACTGTGCACTGATTGGAAGAGCATTGAAGGTGTCTTTTTGTCTTGTTTTGATATTACAAAAAAAAAATTCTCCAGTTTACATTTCAATCTAAAAACAAGAAGATTGTTGCATGGGCTGAAAGAGCAAACCAGAGCTCTGGGCTTAGCACATTTGACCAAATGGACAACAGATCAAAATTCTACTTGAGGTCATATAAAGAAGAAATGTGAACCTGCCTTCCCTAAGGAAATGATATCATCTTAGAGTCATGATCTCTTCAGAGATTCCTAGAAAGGTCACACATCATTAAATTCAGTAAAGAATTAATATGGTCCTCTAAAAAAAAAAATTGGGCCAAACAAGTCTTTGTATTTAGTTGAGTTTGCAATTATATTTTCCACTAAATAAATGATGTATGGTGTCTTTACACTTTAGAGTGTGTTTGTTTATCTTTTTCTCTTACAAAATCAAACAAACAAACAAAAACCCTTTATCTCCTGATGGGCCAGTGACAGTGTGACAGTAGTGAATTCAATCCAAGGATGCAAGCAGAGAAAAAGAGCGAAAAAAAAAAAAAAAAAAAAAAGAGAGAGAGAGGGAGAAAAAGAAAAAGCATTGAGAGCAAAAAAAGAGAGAAAAAAAAGCACAATATTTGCCTATGATCAAAGCATGAAACTAAAACTGACCTCTCCATTGCCTTACCTCATGCTTCTTTCAATATGCCTTTCCCTGAAAGTCTTCTACTGAATTGAATCCTTACATTTTCATATCACCAACAGTGTAACAAAGCATGTACWTTACTCTCAATACTGACTGTAGCTCCAAATTTCAAATAACTCTTTAGCCCAAGCTCCTATTACCTTTACTGCAATGTGGCTAGTTGTATTACAAAGAGTGATATGTTATTAATCTAGAAGGACAATATATAAAATCAAGTTTCCGAAATACAGAGTCAAAAGTTAGAGGTATTAATTACTGTGCAAAGATAATACAAAACAGAACACTACCACCACCACATTTAACCTTAAGTGCCAGTAGGAATATGACTCCATTTATCACTGAATAGCAGGTTCAGAAGTTTACTTCTAAATTGACACATCAAAATAAATATAAGAAATTACACTGTCATTATTCTATCAGATCTTAATTAGCTGCTCACTTCAACAGCCATCTAAGATTTCTTTCATTGTAAAGCTCTGTAATTAGTCTAATTAATATTTTGATTACATGGCCTCAATCTTTTTGGCCACATGAAAGTGTACACATTTAAAATTTTTGTCCTTTGAAAAAAATGAACTCATTTATTCTGGATCATCACACTGGCCCCAGAATCACACCACGTCATAGTTGCCTGGCAGGCTGCATAAAGATCCAGCTGCTAAAGGAGGCAAATTTGACCCTTACAGAAAGCCTGTCTTTTCTGTAGAACTGTTGGCTTAGTAACAAAGTTGATTAGATCAGAAATGTGRAAGTTTAATTGATTTATGGCCTTACCCTGCTAGTTATAACTATTTTCATCATTAACTTGCTGAAGGCACTCCGAAAAGGGTGAAATGGGCTCCAGCTACATGCTCTGGACTGTGTTCTTACATCAATGTTTGGTACTTAAAATACTCACCATCTCTCTTCCCCTTTTAGTTTTATCTGCAGTTTTACTAAGAAATGCAACCTATTTAGAGAGACTGAAAGCCAGAGCAACCTCGGAGGACAAACCTGCAATGAAAGCAGAGTGAGAAGGCATTCTGCATTTGAATCAACATGCTTTGCTCTGACTTACAGCTTGAACAACTCTTGGGGGAGTCATCAAGGCACAATTTTGGACCTTCCCAGATTGTCATCTTTCTGTTTTAGAATGCTGTTCTTGCCACTGGGAAAGCTGTAAAAGTTTGAAGCACATACTACAGAAGACCTATACACGCTTTTCCTAATCCTCAGAAGCATTCCTCCTTACCCTAGCTTCGGTCTTCATGAGACTTCGGTCTATCCTATAAAAATGATGTCTTGCCCAAAGGCTAAAGACAAGCTGTAGGTAATTCATCAATACTCAAAACTCATAGTGATGTGCACGTGGAATTCAGCTGAGTTCATTCAGCCCTGCCAATGAATGTGAAGACTCATGTCTTTGAAAATTTACTTGTAAGTTTGAGTAGCATTAATAACAAGATTTTTAGAAAAAATCTCCCTAAGGATCAGTCTCTTGCAACTCAAGTATTGCTCAGCAAATGAGGAAACACTTAAAAATGAAGAAGCTATCTCAAATTCAAGTTTTTTGAGGACTGAATTTTGGGAAATGCAAATTCATCTTTAACTCTGTAAAAAAAGTGGAAAGAAATTCCCTAATCTTGCTTGGCTTGGGGTTTACGACTACAGAAAGACTTCTGACAACAAGTTCAGCAATCCAGAGGACCAGTGGTGCCCTCCGCATTGCAGAATAGGTGAACTGGTTGTAGGATTAACCTGCTATCTTCAGGAATGAATATTACCACCAGTAAAACCAGAATAGCCAGAAAAAAAAAAAAAATCGTTCCCACTGTAAAGTATAAGATACAAAAATCCACATAGGAATAAGGTGCAGCTCTATCTGTGCCCATTGGGCCAGGAGTTTTCTGATCTGAAGAGAACTTTCTCTCATTTTCTGATGCTAAGGGTTTGGACTAACAAGCATTTCTAGGCCTGAAAGTTGCCTAGGGAGTTTTAACTTCAGATCCCATCCTCTTAATTTGCTACAGCCTGGTTCTCAGCACGGTCTGCCTGGTCTCGCATCCAGCCTTACAAAGCCACATCCACAAAATGCCGTTATGAGAAAATCAGCATAGAACTATCAAGCACTCTTAAAGTAATGGATATATTATGCTATTCCTTCTTCAAAATTTATTCCTTTAATAGAGCAGATTTTGCATGAGTTTTCATAACTCCTTGAGCACGGTAGCAAAGAGGAAAAAAAAAAAAAAAGCTTTTTTCAGACTCTTATGCTTTAAATCACTTGCAAACCCCATTATATGCATCAGGCACTCCTGTACTTGCTGGTTATCTCACAATTCTTATTAAACTCTTTTGTCRAATGAATACATCTCACACCTTTCTTATACCCCTGGAGTTATTAATTAAATGTTATCATCACACAGACCAGTAAAATTAAATTTGAATTGCATATCTGGATATCTTAGTAGGGGGGGATTGGTGGGCAGGAGGAGAGCTACTTTGGCCCTTTATAGAGATAAAGGTAATGCACTTCATAGTGCAATAATGCACTTCATCTAAACTCCCATTCTTAAGGAAAATAAAGGGGGGGGGTGTCTTATATTCCATTATACTCTATACACCCTTATTACCTGAATGAACTAAAGGTTTCCCTGTAGATATCATCTCTATGATATCTCTTATAAGCTTAACAGGAAGCAGCAATACCAAATTTCTGAAGGGAAAGCTTATTTCTATCTCAGGTACTTTAATTAAAGGCAGGTTACCCTTAGCCAATTAAGCTTGCTTCTCCCACAAGCCTGACATTTCTCCCGGCCGCAAACAATACATTTACTGTATCAGTGAGAGAATGGCCATTGYTCACACCTGCCCTGAGCAATTTATCAGCGTCTGCCTGTCAGAAACCCAGACACAGGCAAGYATTTAGATTAGCTGTCCATCTGGAGGCTGGTTCAACAAAAGCATCATATGCTGGTGGTAACTTCCTAGGGCTAAGGAAATCCTTTAAAATAGACGCCAGAAACTGTACAAAGATATAGTGCTGTATAAAGATATATAGAGCTGCCAGACCTGGAGTCTGTCCCTGCTTGCTGTCAGCACCACTACATTGCTGTGCAGATGAGGGCTGTGTGGAGGAAACCTTCTTACAAGCCTGTGTCTTTTCTCATTGCTATGCTGCTCTCGGGGAGCACATTCAGGGTACATCCTGGGCACGGAGGGACTAGATGTGACGAGCAGGACCATACTGGATACACCATGTAGAAGGTGGTTTGTCTGCTTTATGATTTGGTTTCCTCAACTCTGTGACAACTTAYGAAGTCGGTGCGAAAGTTAAAAAAGCAAATGCACACACACCCTGCTGCAATGGTAGAAGAGAAGGGTGCAGTCACAAAGCAAACAAACAGCATCCCCAGCAACTCAGACTCATCACTCAGATTACTCAACCATTTATGGCTTGGGCTCAGCTCTCAAATCCCAGAACTAACCTCATTATTTGTACACTCCAGATGAACTCAAGCTGGCCAGTGTCCAGTGTAGCCACCATAGGTAGGAGGGTTTCACTATGCAGCTTTTACCTCCAAGAAGACTCATCTTTCCTAGAAACAGGGAATTTCAAAGCACATGCTTTGACACAGATGACATGACACTGATCTCTTCACATCTACCTGGCACAGCAAGTGCCCAAACACGGACTCTAGGAAGCAATGCGTGATGGATATCCTTTGTGAATACAAAATTATTTCATTACTATTCCTCCAAGAGCAGCATAACTTCATGCTGGGCCTAAACAGATGCTAAAGCATCTGCTAAACAGGTGAACGTTAGCCAGATGTATTTGCCAGAGAAGACCATTAAGAGAGAAATCATGCTTGCAGGCACAGGCTTGGCTAAAACATGCCTTTTGTAACACTACATAATTTAAAGTAACTCTTTGATAGAAAACATTACACAAAGCAATATTCCTGCTCTTCTTTTCTTGAGTTCTGTGTGATGGTAAACTACAGATGGTCAGCAAGCAGGACCTGAGTGCCATCTTCCCTAGAGGCGTTTCTTTACACCGCTTCCCTATTTTGTTCTCAAAGATAAGAACTCCAAGTTAGCTTTTTATTACTATTTTGCTAGCAGGGCATGCACACCACCTGAGACACTGCAGAATTGCACGAGAGCATTTATCCAACAAATCTCAATATATACAGCTGTGAAAGAAAGGTGATATTGTCCCCCTTTTATGAGCAACCACTATATACAAATGAGTGGTGAGGTTGCCAATTTGGATCCACTCACAAGCATATTTTCACTACACAGATGTCACTGTGTAGCGAACAAACTAGCCTGTTCTGTTCAGTTATGAATGCCATAAATGCTGGACTGATGTATTAACAAGATAACTTGTGTGGATTTGAAAGAGCATTTCCATGGGAAAATTTGTTTTTTAAGCTCTTTCTCAAAAATCAGTATTTCTGAAAAGGCACTTTTCTGTTTCCACACAGAAGTACAGAAGCAATGCTTCATCTCCTTTCATATCCTTTAAAATAGGAATGATCCCTTTAAAAAAAGTTTAAAATTAAATATTATTCTCTGTGTTATGACCTATGCAGCCTATGTTCTAGAAGGCTTAACTGTCATCCACAAGGTGCCAGGAGCTGTAGCGGGAGTAGATAAAGTGAAGCACAAAGACTGCCTAGTGTCTGCACAAGCATCAAAAGCTCTTCCTTTATTTCTTTTTAAACTGAAAGACAAGTTGATCAAGAGCACTGTGTGATCACATACAAACCAAAATAGCCAAACCATTTCTTTTTCTTCTCTAAAGCATCTTAAAATATCTGGGACAAACAGTTGTTTCTAATCCACTTCTTTCCTGTCCCACCCGGCAGGAGTAAAAAGAAGGGGAGTTGTCAGGGCAGGTCTGTTCATCCCTATACCCAGCCAGAGACTGGGCTTTTTAATTCTGTTCCAGCTCAGAAACTCAGCCGAGTGATACTGTGCAACAGAGGAACATCTGCAGTGTTGCTGCATAAATCTAGGTGAACACCAAGAAATCCCTACTTTCCCCCCTTTTCTTGGAATTGCACTAATAGAAATGGTAGCACACCCTAACTCATGCATTGCAAATACGCCATGAATGGATGGATGTGAAGTCATTCATTACTGACTTAAGAGCATGGAGCTGAACTAAATTGATATAAAATGACTGACTTTGTTTTACTTCAGAAACCATTTGGACATGAAATGAATCCTTTCCCAGTGAGCATTTATCATTCTATTATATTCACCTAGGGGATGGTAATTATTTTGGACTACTGCCTCCAGCCCTTACCTCACCTCCAAGTGGGTATTATGCGATGGCAGTGCACATTTCATAAAGATGTATTGCTGATTATATTTCCATTAAAGGATACAGCCAAGTCTGACTTCTAATTTTCCCAGACTAATCTGCCACCAAGAGCTCTCCAGTACAGAGTTCAACGCAGAGAAAGATTTTTACAATTTACATAAATACAAGTCCAGAGTTTAAGAATAAGTCAGTGAGGTTTGTCCATAATGATCGTAGTACCGACACAGTCTCTTCTGTTTAAGAAAGTTCTCCACATCCASTTACTCATTTTTCTTCCCAGAAGCTCATTCCCCTTTTACCAAAGCATGTCAAGAGATACAAAATTTTGCAGTATGGACTTCTATCTCCCAAAATTCATCTACACATCTTGAAAGCGCTACGTAGATATTACAGAGAATCATTGAAAGGTACAGTCCTGCACTGTACCTAGATCCCATCTTTCTTTATACTATACTATAATCAATATTTAGGAAATGTGCTGGTAAATTATACCATTCTGAAAGCCTCCYACTTCTCAGAAACTGAGCTCAAGTATGCAGGCATTAGCATTTGCATAATGAGCAAATTTCCTTATCCAAATTGTGCCTTAAAGACAGTAAGTCACCTATTTTGCAGTTCTGCTTCTCTAGCATTCAAGGACAACATTTCTTGACTGTCCAGTATCCCACCTCTTCCAGTGTGGGTTTAAGCATAACTTTGCTTGTGCTGGGTTGTGTTTATAAAACCTCTTCCCAAGTCCCCAATGATAAATTCCAAGCATTCACTTTTCTGAAGCTACATCTATTTGTGTGTTTGTACCTAGAAATTAGGGATGTCCCTTCTACTGGTCTTGAATAAAAGCTGCCAGGATGTACTGGAGTACTTGAGAGAGGGCAGGTTTGAAATAACAATTAACTCTCATCCACTCTCAGAGCAAGCAAGAGAAGGGGCCTCTCTGGCATGACTCACACTGGATTCATATGGAGCCATCTTGTGAATTTTATTCTAATGTTTGCTTTTAATTATTAATGTTTTGCTTTGTTGAGATTTACTTATTTTCTGATCTATAAAGCTCGTCACACATAAATAGCACAGATTTCCTGTCAAGGCTGTACTGGATTCTCTACTGCATGGAACATTAGTATTCAGGTGAAATATTTGTGTTTGACCCACTTTAGTAGTTCCCTAAAAATGTAAATATGTTACTGCAATTGCCTTTTTCAAGTATCATTAATTTGAGTCATGGAAAAAATAATGTTGCATATCATGAAATTCAAAGTTAACAAGTTAATACAGCCTAAGAATGGGAGCATGGAGAACATACCAATTTCCATACAGAAACATATAATTATACACCACTTTGTTTTTGCTTGTTTGCTTTTGCTCTTTTCTATGGATATCTATGTGAATACATGCTCCTCTAAAACTGTCAAGAAATTAAAAAAATCTCAGTACATCATATCAGATATTAAATTGTGTTTCCTTGTGTGCAAACATAGCCTGCAGCCTCCACATAGTAGCGCAGGAACTACTTTGAGAGATCAGCTGAAACCTGGTACAAACATATATTGCTGAATTAGCTAGTCTGGCGTATTCTTTCCAAGAAGAGTTCCCTAACTGGTTCCCTACTGGTTTTGGGAGAGCTCCGGAATATTGGTTGACTTCTAGCTGGATAGGTATCCTGCTAATTATTACTGGTCGCTACCATGCTCTGTGCCTCAATTTTACCACACGCAAGACAGGGACACTGATACTGCACTTCTCTGTACAGCGCTTTGAGTGCATTTCTGAAAAAATCCATATTAGAGAAATAYGTGCATAGCACAGCAACATGGGAACATGTTTCTCTGTGGCTATAAAACCCAGAACAAGCAGAGCAGTACCCTTTACAGATTAAGCCTGACACTTCAGCTGGAATTGGAGCCAGAGTAAAATACACAACAGATGTGCTCTTCATTTTCCAAGTTATGCCTCACCACCACGTGATTAAGACATTACTTATCCTTCCTGTTAGTACTGCAGAATCAATATGAAAGAATCTCAGCTCTCCATTCAGTCAACACAACTGTCTAGAAGAAGAGAGAAGAAACCGAGAGGTGTAAAGATTGAACATCCATCACCTAATAAAAGCCACCAAGTTTTAAGAGCTGGCAGCAGAGGTAGCAGTGGTGGACAGGGCTCTACTACTCACTATTTGTGGAGTTTTGAAGGGAAGAAACAAGGGAAATTGTCTGGAATAGAGGTACATCAGTCCCATTAAAAAACACTCAGCTCTGTAAATAATTAAAAGCTATCACATTAGGGACCTGCTTTCCATTTCACTCTTCCTGGAATCATAGCTTATACAATGAAGTCCAAAGTCACACTGACTGAGGTAGGAGAGTTCTCCACATGGGCTCAACATTTTTTTATTTTTATTTTATTTTATTTTATTTTATTTTATTTTATTTTATTTTATTTTATTTTATTTTATTTTATTTTGAGAAAGTATTCCATACTGTAGTGCTGAAGTTGGTCTCAAGAAGACGATTTTTTGTCTTTGCAGACTAAAGTATTTTTCAGCTACAGGAAAGACTACACAGAGCACCGAATCAAAAATCAGCACGTACTTACCAAGTACCAGTACAGGAGTTCTTAAAACATCTTCCAGAACTCATTTTTATCTTGTTGATCAG
The DNA here is from genome assembly GCF_003342845.1 of Nothoprocta perdicaria. Classification (NCBI taxonomy): domain Eukaryota; kingdom Metazoa; phylum Chordata; class Aves; order Tinamiformes; family Tinamidae; genus Nothoprocta; species Nothoprocta perdicaria. The sequence goes on along the minus strand of NW_020454117.1, from coordinate 802,024 downwards.
AAGAGAAAAATTGCATAACTGAAAAATAAATAAAAACGGCCTTTTTTYGTATACTAAGCTGTGTTTGTAATCCAATATTAAAAAATAAGGTTATAGATAGGCTTTATATATATTAAGAAATTAAATTCAGATTTAAGAATTGATTCTATTCTTGATAAAATACAAAAGGAAATAATAAAATGAAGAAAGAATAACTTAAGGGGATTTTTGTTAAGATCTGTGCAATAAAACAAATCATGCATTAGGATTCATCCAACTATTTTCAAGTTATCACACTGTATTACCGCAGCTCCATTACTGTATATTGACTTCTCAAATTTTTCCTAGGGTTCTCAAGCATATAAGGGTTTTGCATTAAAGTCTGGATTTGGCAAAGTACTAACAACATGCTTAACTGCATGTGATGTGGCCCACATATGATRTGCCCACATATGCAAATACTAGGTTGATTAAAAATAAATTTATCCCTTTCACTATTTACTTAAGAACTGAACAGTATCTAGTAAGATTAGCTCACTCTCTTTACGTAAGCATCTGCTTAACTTAAGTGTTCCTGCTTTCATTCATCCATCAAAATCTTGGGAGTCACTTCACTTCAGTATGTTAGTAGTATGGAATGACTACAGCATTTTCCTTGGACTGCAATGCCAACAAAATATAACTTGGCTAGTTACACAGTGCATTTTAAGGAGGAATTGCTTTTCCAGACTTGAGCTTTTATTAACTGGAATATGCAGGGAATCTCAGATGGACTTTTGTATTTGTCATTATGAAATTCATTTTGAAACCGAGTGTCCATCCAGTTGTGCACAGGTTGCATATGAAAAGGGTTATTCAGTTACAGTTTGCAAATCCCTATATAAAGTTGAGTTAGTTTTAAAAGATATTTAAGACTTACTAGACAAAACTAGTTTGAAAAAAATTCAACATTTTCTGTGTATATATGTAATAATTTAATGAAGGATTAATCAATAAACCAGAAGCGAGCATTTCATAACTTTCACAAGCACCCTCTCTCAGGTAGGTGAAAGCAACTTTCTGGAATTTGAAAAGGAATAACCAGAAGCTGAGATCCCAGATGGTTCTTCAAAACTCCTGTAATTTATTATTGACAAAAACTAATGAATCCTAACCTGAAAGCAAGGGAGACATATGGGCCAGCCCTCCCTTTGCCTACAACCATCAGTGGTGATGTCTCTGAAGTTAAGGAACCCATTCAACTCCACTGCAAGCACAGAAGTCATGTGGCTACCTGCCCCCCTGTGCTTTTGACTGCTCTCAAAGACAACACCAATGAATATCTGTGTGTTTGAACTGTTCTTTCTGCAGACACAGATAACGTCATTACTTCCCTGCAGCTAGAGGAGCAACCTGCTCCTCTTGATCGATAACACTCTGCTGATAACTGTTAGAAAGAGGAAAAAGTGCATGCCATGTACTGGGAAAATGATACCCAAGGGGGGCTTAATGCCTAATTCCCAATGCTTCTTACTCTCCATCAGCACTGAGGTTTTACAACGTGGGCAAGAAAGTCATTAGAGTCAGACCCTACGACCTGCATGGGGGCCCAACATTAACTTTACGTGCATCCTAGACAATAAGATAATCTCTACAGGTGCCTCATATGGAAATTATGGTAGGGATATTAAAAAACCATCACAATAGAAAAAAAAAGATTCATGATAAGGCTCTGGATCACATCTTTAGCCACCTGCTCCTGCCAATAATGCTTTTCTTTACGCCACCTTCTCCACAGAGACCAGATTCCCAGSGCACACCTTCACCACGCGTGCAGCACACACATCACTGGCACACAAGCATGGACGTAACACTGCAGTGTCTCTTCACTGCTCTAGACCTTTGCTTTGAGTCTGCTGAAGGATCACAAGCTTCTCCTTGGCCCGACACGTAGGTGCAGTTTATGACTGCACTTAATAGCATCTATAGATTTCAGCCAGGTCTCTGGAAATTTCTTCTTTCCTGCTCTCAAGTTTTCCAAGGCTCTGGCACAGTGCGGTCCCAAGCTGGGTAGCAAGCTTGGAAAGGAATGAGGGAGGGCAATAAGCAGATCTGTGGGTGCTGCTCAGGAGGCTCCTGCTGCTCRAGGCTTCTTGGAAGCCCTGAGGCCACTGAAGAGCCTGGGAACAGACCACAGAGTCCTTCACCCAAGTGCCCTGCGCCTGACAGCTTGTTGTCAGTTAAAAGCAGAGGCTTGCTTTTATTTGCGCTTTCACAACTTCAGAAGTAGCTAATTCGAGTTGAAAATGTTACTGACATCCTTTATCTAATGCACATCAGGGCTTTTTCAGAGCCGGAAGAAAACATAACCAGCTCAGGAGCTGTACGGTTTCTCTTTCTGATTCTCAGGCAGGTACAGCTACTCTGCCCCCATCCCACTTGGGGCCAGGATCCACTTGATTTGGCTAGCTGAAAACAGTTTAAAAAAAGAACAAAAACAAACAAAAAAGGAACAACAAAAAAAAAAGAACAAAAATAAAGGACCAAAAAAACCCCTTACTAAACAAAAACAACTCTGCTCGGATCTAAGAAATAATTGCTTCCAAATGAACCAATGTTTGACAAACARATGATCTGATCAGTTTACAAAAAGTTGTAAAAACTAGTATATATCAGCCATAAAAGCTTGGCACAGCTTGACCAAGGAACTCTCTGTGTCACAGCTTGGTTTTTGGCCTTAACCGTGTAACACAGATAGGGCTTCTTCCTTCTACTGACCCTTTCACAGTGTGAATGCCTATCAAATAACTTCTAGCCCTGAGTTTGTTGATTTTTTTTTTTTTTTTTTTAAGAAAATGCTACGCTAACCAAATTTTTAACAACAAGCCTTGGGCATAAAATGTTAAAAAATATGGTAATAACTTTAGGTGCTAGTTGTTATAGAATTGTTAAGATGGTCAGCATGGAAACAACAAGAGAACACTGGAGGAATCCAAAAGGTCAGACAGACAGTTTCTAAGCACTAGGCTGAAATACCAGCTAACATATTAACATTTGCTAATAGCTTTTGTTAACTGTCCATGACGAAGGGCACTGTGTGTCCATGCTTGAGCAGGGGGGTTGGACTAGATGAGCTAGTTCTTTAAAAGCAAGCATATGTGGCCAGAGCAGCGATTACTTAAAAAAGCTTTTGCTGGGACCACATGTACCACACAATTCAAGTTTAAGGTTTGTATTTAATTAACACAAATAATAGGAAAAAAAGGCAAACAAATAATAAAAAATAAAAATCCAATAAGAAGCATTTCCTTATTGCTAATGTCATTTGTTGCAAGTACTAAGAAGATTAGTTTTCACTGGTATATAAGATAGAATGTGATGAACTTTAACATATTATCTTTTGCCACTCATGCAAAGCACAATCCAGATTAACATGTAAATGCCTATTTGCTTAGGATCAGTTTTTATATAGAAACTYGCTATTATTGCAAAATTTTACCAACAGGGATAAAGCGAGCTTTTGCAGATTCTTAGGGCATAYAAACCAGATTAGTTTCAATAGTTTTAAATAAAATGCTTTAAATAAAATGCTTATTTCAATGGTTTTAAATAAAATTTATTTTAAATAAATAAATCTCCAGGTCAACAACGAGTTAGAACTTGATCTTTATTAATGTTTGTCTATGACTCTTCATTCAATAAAGGACCCTCATAGATGCCAGGTTTAGGCAGTCTTTCCACAAATAAGTAACTTTTCCATCGCAATTCAAGGCTAACTAATGAAAAAGGAGCAAATCTAACTTATTTAACAGGAAATGTTCCATCATGAAAAAGTAAGACTATGCTGTCTATGTTGGTGTTTATATAGCTAAGGACAGCAAAGTGAACATACAAAGTCCAGAATGAAAATTCGAGGGGAGTTAAAAGTTSTGCTTCCCACATCCATGCCATCTTTTTTACCAAAGATGTATGATTAAATGAGGACAGAAATGGTGACAGAAAAATTTAGAGGGGATATTAACTCTTATGCTCCTCCTCAAACACACTGGAAACCAAAAGAAAGGTTACTCTTTCAGGTCCTGCAATAAATATTTGCCTCTCACAATTTTAAACCTTCCTCTGAAGACTTGAGCATAGACTAGCTGAAGAATAGATACCGCAGCAGACAGACCACAGGAATTATCTTATGGAATGAAAACAGTGTTTCTACCTGTTTCCTGGCAGCAAGGAGAGCTATTTCTGTGAAACATTCGTATATTGTGCTGATGTTAAGGAAACACAAAATCTCCAACATAATAACTGGCGGGGAACATAACAGTGATTGCGCCATTCAGATAAAAAGAAGTAGAACATTAGTTTCAGCACTCCTAATAGGAGATGCATCTAGCTTTTGGTCCTGATCTCTCATTCATGTATTCACGTCAAGACTTCAGAAAGGGAGTAAGCGGATGAGTTATTCCACGCAAGGTCAACAGCACTGGCAAAGTAAACCAGAGAAGAAAAGAGATATAGAGCATCAGATTCTGTTCACAGTCATAAAATAAGAAAGTAACAGTGCTAATTAGATAAAAAAAAAAAAATTGTGCTTGCAAACTAAAAAAAAAAAATGTACCTGTATATCCCCTGGCCGTGTAGCTCCTGCTGCCAAGCTCTCTCCTTACTGTCASTATGAAAGAATTGACTGGTAAGTGTTCACAATGAGAACTGAAATGTGAGAGACGTGAGCTCCCCTTCAGACAAAACAGTAATCTAGGAGTGCAAGAAACCTTGCTTGGGTGTCACAATGTGTTAGTCATGTCAACAGAAAGCAGCTTGAGTTGGTACGGTACTTTTCAAGTCAGACGTAGGAGGTGCACAAGAAGTAGCTGAAGGGAGAAGAAACAACTCAGTCAAAATACTGTGTGTGTCATACACCTTTGAGGGACTTCAATATACAGTACTTCATTTCCATAGCACTTTCCCCCACTTTCACTAGCTTTTTTTCTTGTTAATGACAAAACMACCAAGTGATATTTACCTATGACAGAAAACATGCAACTAAATACCAAATTATTTGTCATTTTTAACCCTGGGAAAAAAAAAGAAGGAAAAAAAAAGGAGAACTAGAGAGAAAGCACTAGCGCCAGTGGGAAAGCAATCACAAGTGTGACTGACACTGTACAGCAAGCAATAAAGCAAATGGGGCTTTATAACATCAGAGATTGATGTCAAAGTTCAGAGTCTTTTATCTCATAGTCACACATTGCTATCTCTTTTATATGAAAGTAGGTTTACAATAGAGCCTCCTTTACCGACATGTTGGTCACTCTTTTGCTTTTGTGTGTAATTAGCTACATGAAATCAGCCGGTTTGTTTCAAATTCTGGTCCCAAGCAAGGTCTTTTGTCTGTGGAGTCTAACGGAAGTCAATTAATCCCCCAGCAATCCAAAGCTTTAATCATATGAAAAATGTCTAATTATTGTGTTTATAATCTCCGGGAGCAGAGACTAATGCAAAAACCTCARTGCACAAGTTCTCTGCTAACTTTCCTTTTTAATGAGTGTCAAACCCTGACTGCCTTTAAAGTTTAACATACACATTAGTTCTATCATGCATAGCCCTGAAGCAGTTAGTTACTACTTCCACTGAGACAAATGCTATGAAGGGAAGTGGATTATTATGTTCAGTAGGTTGGTGTATTGCCATGCTATGGAGTTTTCCAAAAATTTAAATATTGCCCCTATCTAGAATTTTGAATTTCAGAATTACAAGTTCAGGAGAAGGCTCTATTTTTTTTTTCCTGTTCTGACTTATCAGCCATTCAGCCATGCTGCATAGCAGTTTTTTTTTTTTAATACAATTGAAAAATAATAATCTAGAAAAAGTGCTCTAAGAACATTAGAGTTACATGAGCAGGACAATTTGGACAGTCATCAGGATTTTGAAAATTTGTTGAAAATTTGCTTCATGAATCCCCTAGAACTTCAGAGAAAGTGCAGACTCCTGTGCTCAACTCACGTAGTGTCATTGTGTGCTTTCCAAGAGAAGTGGCTTGGTTTCAAAGGGAGAAGTCCAGTTTCTTTGCCTATATTCCCTCCTAAGAAGAGAGAAGAATCATGCAAGGGAAGTTCAGCCCTGGGTGCATCTATAAGGCTTTGCAGGTCAGGMCTTCTGAATGCCAACACATTTTATCATGTGGACAACTGTTAACCAGCAACTGGACTGGAATAACCAGAGCAGGTCTCATGTGCTATGTTGCACAACTGAACGGACAATGGCTGAACAGTTTTCAGCTCTTCTTGGGGTAATCTATTTAAAACAGATGGTTCATTAAATAAAGCCTTTCTCATCCATCCTCCTTTGGTTTTTCTTCACAAAGGAATCCATTTTAGCACTTGGCTGGCAACTGCAGCTGTTGATCCTCACTTCTGCTCAGTCCTATTGCTGCAGTTAAAGTTTGTTTGTGTAACTGCATTCATTTTCACCAAGACACTCCCTTCCCTAACTACTTTTTTAAAATCACTATCCATATTTTGCATTCAACGAATCTTAAATACCTTTGTATTCAGCTGAAATAATGGAAGGAATTAGACAGAAAACATTTTCCCTCTTTTTAAGTGTACATTTTTCTATCAAAAATATATGGATTCCGCAATTGTGTGAAATCTGGCTGGAGAAAGGTCTTCAAGTTGGTCACCCTCATGCAGACCTGCAGGATTGTCTCTATAATCATCACTAGTCTAATATATCAAGTGCAAACTCTCCAACCTCAGACAACTATCTCAGATGGGTATACATCACACAATTCCATCAGGGTTGCCAGAGACCATGGGTCATATTTAGTCTACTGGCTTTTAGATGGCAATAACTGAAAACGAAGGAAAAGGCAATTTTGTTCCTCCTACAGTTGACAGTTTTATGTGCTCTCTAGTTTTTGATGAACAGCAGAATTTCATTTTTTTCCTCCTTTCATCTCTATTCAAGTGTCAACTCCTTGAGCTCTATGCTGAAAAATGTCTCTTGTCGTATCCAGACTCTAGTGATATTTCACATCGACTTTCGGGCATTTACAGCAATGCTGTATAAATGTATGTTGACTTACCTGTAACAAAGACACAGCTTTCAGTTTCTCTATATATCTCCACACTCTTATGACACCATTCACCACTTACAATCTTAAGTCATCACTCAAAACCTAAGTTCCACATTTGTGCCAGAGCTGGAGATGAATGCTTAATTCAAAAGTCTCTTCATATAAAATTTTTAATGTTAAAATCACAAGTTTTTATATTAGATGGCAATAATAAAAATATTTCCCTATTTTCTTTTAATAAAAACTTCAGCAATGTTGAGGACAGGCATTATAACACTTAAAAGAAAGCTACTCCATTCATTACTTCAGGTAAGTACTCATTATATGGTCATGGACTTTTCTAACTGATAAAAGGTTACTCAGAATGGCCACCACTCCATCTCCCACTGCATTTGGAAGCAGTGTGCTTTGTGGAGAAAGCCCCATCCTAAGAAACACGATGCTAACATTTTTTCAGCTGTACTCATGCTTACAGTTCAGCTTTCCAACTTCCCACACCTCACCTGGGAAGTGGCTTTGACACTTCATTTCTATTTTTCTTTTTTCTTTTAACAAAAGCAGCACATCTTTTCCCTTTTCCCTTCCAGTACTTTGGGATGCCACTAAAGAAAAAACAATACTTCTACAATAATCATCTCTAATACAACACTTGGTAAAGAAACCTTGTAATCCTATAAAATGCTTCATAATAACATGTAAACAGTCATTTGTTCCCCCCTTCCTCCTCCCCTTTTCATTTTGGATCACAGCAGGTACATGTATAAAGCTCCATCCTTTCTGGAATCTGATATACCCTGCCAAGCAAAATGAAATATGAAACATCTCCACATGAAATATGTTCACACTGTAATATCACCAAGTTCTGCCAGATGTTACATTCCAGTCCATCAGTCACAAAGATCTTTCTTTAATTAGTAATCACTCTAATAGTTATAGTCTTTTCATGAGTCAAAGTGTCATTAAGTGTCAAATGTTAATTCAAGACCACATGCAATCCTCCTTTATCTGAAGGAGCATTCAGTTTGCCTGTGCAGAACAAATACTGCCTCCAGCACTCAAAACTTACTCTTTAAAAGTGAATAGAATATTAAAACTATTCAATGCACTATAGTATTCAATGCACTATAGATATAGTGCAGCTGTATTCTCATAATATAAATACAGTTTTCAAAACTATCATATGGGTTACTCATATTATTATAAAAAAAAAAAAAAAAAAGAAAAGAAAAGAAAGAAGGAAGCTTACTTTGTGAAAATTCCCCCACACTTATTTGGGAATCATTTTTTTGTATCCATGGAATCATGACTTGCATTAGGTCAATGCAACTATACACAGTTTAAATGAACTTTAGACTTATATGTGTACATGTATTTCGAATGTCTGCCCAGTCTTCAATTTTACAATCGCACAAATAAAATGTTCTGTAAAAAAAATCAGTTGCTAAGACAGGCTTCTGTAACTAGCTCTAAAAGCTGTTTCTGTATTTTTAAAATGCAGCAGCCAACACTGATTATAAAGACAGCCTTTGCAAAAATACAAGGTCATCTTGTGCAGATAGACAGTACATTCCTTCTAAAGTCAAATCCTTCAGGTCTCACTTCTGTAAGATCCTTTGATTAACATCAATGGCAATTTTTCACAGTCTGAGCTTTAATTACAACACTTGCTCATGCTAAAATAAAGGAAAGAGGAAAGAAAAAAAATGTGTATGCCTTTCCAGCTAATTCAGTAGTGTCTTAGCACCAGAACCGCATGCTAGGAGGGCTGCCTTAACATCCAAGAACGCTCTTGAGCTTCCCAGGCAGGAACAATTCCCATAATACAAATATTAATGACATCCTGAAACGCTACAGCTCTTCTATTTGGGAAAATTGGGTATCGTCAAAGGGCTGCCAATTACTTCTCATTTTGTGGGATACAAAGGTGCTTGTCAGTGGGTGACTGGGAAAGGGAGGGAATATTTTACATCTTTGAAAGTCTGAATTAACATAAGGGGCATCTTTCTCATGAAGGTATAAAGGGAAGCAGAAAGAGTTTGGAGAGATGCTTTGTTTTATTCTGTGTTAAACAACACAAGGAGAACACCTTTCCCACCCTCCTCCTCCTCCACCCAAAGGGAAAAATAAGAATATTTAAAAATAAAAATCAGGATGGAAGGAGGGAAGGTGGGACATACCAGTACAATGTGATTATGGCCAGTAGTGATGACAGAAGAAGTCCTTCTACTTTCCCTTCTGGATTGTTTCATCTGCTGATCCTGCAGTAAACTTTCCCCCATCAGTGAGCTTGCCATCCTCACACCCTGCTTCTAAAGAACAGATTAAATATTATTATTCCCAGAACACACAGAATACAGGCCTTGTAAACCTGACTTTGATACGAAAGGCGTTCAGACTAAAATTCTAGGATTTAGTGAATTATTTCCTTAAACATAAGCCTCCGTTAAATTTTCAGGACATATGCAGTAGTCTTAAACCTAAATATTAATTTCTTACACGGCATTGCCATTTCAAATTAAGTTTCCTAGTTAATTAATAAAGCACAACTGATTGAAGCAAAGACTCATCAACTGAGAGATTCTTTTTAAAATATGTGTATATGAAAATATATATTTGTAGCCTTCAGAAGTCTACTTATTGATGCTATTTGTTTTACTCCTTTATAACTACCACATAAATTGAGTTTTCCTTTTGCATCTCAGCATCCTTTCATTTAACTTCAAACTATCGAAGCTGAAATCTTGAGTGAGGAAATGAATCAAAACAAATTGGTTCAATTGTAAGAGAAAGATGAAGTTAAAGTGTGTAATTTTTTTTTTTTTTAAATCCCTTTTCTTTTAAGGAAACAAGTAGGAAAATGCAAAGTCTGTTGCGCTGCCTGGCTTTCCTCCACAGAATATCTAAGCATAGGGTGAATCAGCCAGCTGCAAAGTTAAGAGCTCTTCCCAGAAACTCCAGCACATCAGCAGTCGTCCAATTGCAGGTATAGAAAAAGAAGTCAAGATTAGATCTTCTATGATGATTTTCAAGATCATCRATTTCATCCAGAAGGGAATGTTTTTCTGTTGTTGTCAGCACTGCCCGGTGAAAAGCAGTTTAGACTGCCCTTGGCTTTATTAATTCTTCTCTCACAGTTGTCCCTGCCGCTTTATCAGCCAAGGTCATGTATGCTGTTTATACATCTGCTATAATTGAAGGCACAACATACATTAAATGGAAAGACATTACCTGCTTTCATTTCAGCTAAGATCACTTGAAGGTCCACGCTTTTGATGCAGCCCTTCCTTAGATTCATTTATGACTAAGTTGCTGAGTGTGTTAAGATAGCCACTGACGCAGACACTTCGTATAGGAAAGAAAGCCCTTGATTCACAGTGTCTGAGGCTGGCAATCGATTCTCGGGATTACCACCATGCTCAGCATGAACATTTAACTCCTACAGCCCCACAGGAAAAATCAACATGCTTTTTTCTCCTTCCTATATGCTAAAAGTATCAGTCTATACTATTATATGCTATAATATTCCCCTTCTTCAATATGTTAAAAGTACATGGATGTAGGACGATAAATACTGCATCCAGAGGATTTGACAACTGTGAAAATGGAGTAGCCAAATACCATAAAACTATCTTCTCCTTAATGTGGCATAATATGTTCTAGCTCTTCAATTTTATCCCATTTGTAGAGTAATCTGAGGCAGTAATTAGGCTGAGAAACTGCCATGGCTCTATTCTATTATTTCAACAAAAGACTCAATAAGCTGAATTAACTAAAGCTTTTAAATAATTAAGAGCTAAAGGTATAATTAGAGGTCTTTGATTTTCCAAAAGATTTTTTTCTCCGTTCTTTGTCAAAGATAACATGATTTCCCCAAAATAAGAAAAAAAAAAAATTTTTGTCAAAAATACTTGTGACTTTCCCCCAAAGCTACTCTCTAAGAATCTCTTTACACTCACTTTCAACTGGAATAAATGCATTTCAAACAGAAAGTACTTCATGTCCTATAAAAGGTTCGTTTTTAATCTGTTAACTACCACTTTGCATTTCAGTTCAGTGAAACACAACAGTTTGCAGGAAGGATTCTCCCAGTTCCTTTCGGTAGGCAGGCTTCTCTGACCAGACYGCAGTCCCAGTGGAAATGACTGTACAGCGAGTTCTAGGAGTTGCATATATAGACCCAGCACAGAATTTGTGGGTGCATACAGAACTATTGCACAGACAGGAAAGCTTTGTCAATAGAGAATAGATGTATAAAAATCCAATTACACCTTCAAAGAAGATAAAGGGGCTTTATCTGTTTACTGTTGGAATGCCTGAAGCTTAAGGATAAAAAAAAAAGGACTTAATTTGATTTGTTTTCCCATTTCCCAATAAATTTGGGGCTGTTTTGTAGCTGCAAAAATCTGAGTAATTCAACTGAAGAGATCCTTATCTAGGGAACATTTTAGGCTATAAGAATAATATTGAGAAGGCTGTAAAATGAGATGGTTGAAGATTGGGAATCTGGTGTAAGTTTCTTATCACTATACTCACTGTATCACTGTTGGTTCTGTCTCTTCTTTTTACTCAGTGAATTTAAGCATCAGCACAGAGAAAATTGCATTTGAGAATACTAGCAGAAGGCATTGGGCTGATAAAGGTACAACAGAAGCTATTGATTGCCTACATTTATAGCACTAAACCAGAACAAACCAGCTCGATTTTAATACCGATTTTAACCTGAAGGCTGCTGACAAACTCCTCACCTGTACAGCAGTGGAGGTCCCAGTGGCCAGTTAATGTGTTTACTTTAAAGCTTCAAGTTGGATACCTAGGAAATCAACTAGCTTAAGGAAGGCTGTTTGAAACAACAGTCTGGAAAACTGCTTCATTAAAGGCCTCTGGTGCTCAATATATAAAAATTGGGATATTTAGGCCATGGTCACCTGTGAGGACAAATCAAAATCATCTTTTTTTCTATTCCTTTTCATTGTTTTTGGTATAATGAAGAAAATTAAAGACTTAGACTTATGGAGCACCTGAATAATGTATTTCAGAGTATTTACTACAATTAAATTGTAATTTGAACYGAAAAGAGATTCGAGACTTGTCTTTTCTGATCAAAAATAAAAATTGTTCCACATACCAAGACACCAAAAGCCCTACTGTGGTATTTTCTTACACAGAGGAACAGATTCAAAATTATGAGGAAGGTAAACAGAGWCTTGCCACATGTCCAGTACACATAAGGAGAAATCCATTTCCTGAGAATAAACTTTTCCCTTCCCCAAAAATAGAAATGCCTATGTGTAAATATTAATTGCACCTTCAGTGTGCTTAACAGTGATACGGTCCCTGTGCAACTTGGCATTCACANAAAAAAAAAAAAAAAAGAAAAGAAAAAAAAAAGGCAGCTGTATTTTGCAGTTTTTCTAGTGCAGCTTTAATCCCAACACCTTTTTGAGGAATATTAGTCAACACTCATTGATTAAATTGATTAAACATTAAATGAAAGAAAAAAAGCTCATGCTCAAATGTACGAGCATTTGAGACTGCAGACAAATTCGGCTCCCTCCTTTGCTAGGTTAGATGTTTCATCAGGACATTTAATCCAAGCTTCAAGTGGAAAACTGTAAAAAGATGTTTACAATTTCACACCATTCTTTAGCATGGAATTAATGTCTGAGAAGCAAAAAGATAGGAAACAAAATTACTTGRTCGAAGGGGAAAAGCTTCATGAAGGTGGCAGGTTCTAGTCCTAGATGAACACTAAAGCAAGAATCCCCGCAGCCCTCTCGAGCTTTGACATCATGAAACCCAACTCAATGGCTCATTGACRTTCTCCCAGCTGCCATTTTCTGGAATGATTCACACGCAGGCAGGCCAGTTCTTATCCATATCCCTTTGCTTAATTTTTTCACAGTGAAGGACTCAGATGTATGTAAAACAGGAGGGGAAAAGAACTGTAAAATAAATGCACTTCTAACCTTGTCCCACATAAAAAAAAAAGGATCCACAGTATATTGCAGAAAAAATGAGATACTTCCCATACACCCATAAATCTCAGGAAAACTTAGTTTCCTTGTAAAAATAATCCTGAACTTTACCAACTTTTTTTCCTAAATAGAAGTCTTTGCATCATTTCAGCATGCCTTCAATAAAACCAGTATGCAGGGTTTTCCAAGCAGCCCAAAGGAGCGGTTGCAGAAGGAAGAAAGAGACAGARTGCAGATGTGACATCTGTGAAACCAGATATTCCACAGCTGCAGAGACTATACCCAACTTGATGCATGCACTCCAACAGCCTTTCCCAGAGCCTGTTCATTTTCATGTAGCTTTGAATCGGTTTGCCACAGAGAGCATCTCTGAGTTCCTAAAACCCTGGCTGTGTCCCTTGCCAGAACCTCTTCTCTTACAGGCGCCTGCCCACAGCTCTTGAACAACATCAACTTGCTTAGCTCAGCTCTAAGTCCCGGCCTATCAGGCTATGGCCATCAGTACCTCCTGGCACCAAAGACTGCGGCCATCGGGAGGATGGCTCAAGCTGCAGGGTGAAGGCAAGCGCTGCCAAGCCCTGCTGTGGGAAGGCAAATACTGACAAATCTCTGCTCATCCAGGCTGCTCCAACACAGCTGAAACCTCTGCTCACCTGGACCATGCACTTCTGATTTTTCATTGCAGCTTTAAGCTGAAAAATAATCACAGACTTAAAATATACGGGGCCTCTGAGAAAGTATACGTTCACCTGTGCGTATTGACAAATAATTCCATGTTCCTTTGAAATTAATTATAGGTCAGCTCTTTGGTGCAGTGAACTGGTATTTGAATGCTTTGCTGTGAACTGCAAAAGCCAGCAGASATACATAGGCTCACTCATAAGAGCTGCCTTATTTATGGTTTATTCCTCAAGGTTAGTTCTGGTCTGAACTCCAGAAAGCATTGCAAAAAAATAGAATATTAAAGTCATTAAACTAGAAAAGCAGGGATCACTTCACAGCTCAAGTGCTTTAATTCAGAACCTCTATTTATGTCAGCTGCAGAACAGGGTCAAAAGTGACCTACCTGACCAGGCATCAGTAAATCACCCAGCATGGAAGAATCTCTGCAGACAGCAGAGCAAAGAACAACTTCCATTCTAACGTGCTCGGTCCCTAATGTGCTAATGTCACCCTAATGCSGACCAAAATATCAGCCAGTACATTTTCGTAGGTTGGATAATACCTAAATAGCAAATCCTGTCTTAACTGCTGCAAGTCTTAACTGACTCCTCTTTCTTTTAGTAGAGATTTCCCTTACAAGGTATCAATTTGGTTCAACTTTATACAGGCTAGAGTACGCTATCATCACCTTAATGATGATTAAGGTCTTCAGGAATTGAGACTTCTTGGGTAGGTCTTTTGTGGTGCATTCGTTCTTTGGAATGAATCACCAGTCAGATCAAATTCCTTTTGAGGGCTCATTCCATTTTCTAATTAACAACTTTGTTTTGAACCAGTTGTTTTAGAGATCTGAATTAGGATCCCCAGAGTAAATAAACACATGATTTTGTTTTGGGAAAGTTCCTTTCCAGGCCCATTATTCTAGTGTCAAACATGGAGTCTGGAGACATGGATAAGTGCGTTCTTTCTTTCAGCGAGCTGCAGTTATGTGTACTCCCCATTCAAACCCTCTTCAGTTTGCCTGGTTAGCTGCTTACCTCAGCAAACCTTTTTGGCAATGAGATAGCTAATGCCAGTGTGCATCAGATATATCAAGCTCTTTATTCATTTCACTTTAAAAACACCACCCAATAAGATACATCTTCTCCTTGTTTATGAGTATGGACAAACATAAACTCCTGGGAGACCTTTTCTCTTTTATTCTTGCTGTTGAATTTGTTGAGTTTGAATGAGCTGGGGATCACAAACCACTTAGGGAACTTTGTATTCTACTGGCATTCATTATTTAGGGAGACACAGACTTCCTATCCTGCATTTAGCAGGTCTTCTAACCTCTCCACCTCCACTGTACTATCTGTTTGTTGGGGGAAGGAGAGACACATACAAACACACTAAAAAAAAAAAAAAAAAAGTCCGACACACACAACAACAACAAACAACCCTACCTGTGTAGTTCACAAAGTGAAGCAAACACATGACTGTGTATTTTATCAGCAATGGGATTTTCTAAAATTTCCTCCATATCTTCCTCCTCATCCCAAGCTATATGAAAGTTCTAAGCTGGAAATAGGTTTTCCCAGGCTGATTTTCCCTGAAAGCTGGTTCCATCCTCCAACTCTTAACGAAAATACATAGAACTCAGATTCTCTTTACTCACCAAGCTGTGCCCTTAGCAACACCCCCTAGAAACTATGTGCACACATTCCCAGACCCTTAGACAATTCCTTACAAACCTTAACGTTCTTCTATATATAAACAAGTTCAAGTATCATGCTGAATTCCATTTTCTTCACGACTAATCTTTTTCTCACCTTCATCACCACCATTGCTACTTACACCAATGTCTCACACCACAACCTTAGCAAATTGCACTGCATCACTGCATCAAAAAGTGCAAATATAACAAAATTACCATGCTTAGCCTCTCTCCAGGCAAAGCATCGCAGCATAGCAGGAAAGCCCAATCTCTTGAAAAATTGGCTGGGTGCCTTAAAATGCATCAGTTTTCTATTATGCATAAATTGTTTTAATCTCAGTTCTTAATCACTCATAGTATTTCTAATGTACTGTCGCATTTTAAACCCATTAATGAACTGTTCATTCTAATGCTAAATGTCTCTCTCTTATTGGTATAGCTAGAGGTAATCATGGCATAAGTGTTTCTATTATGCAGATTTCACTCTCTGCACTGGATTTGAGATTCATCAGAACACCAATCTGGAACTCACAGCACAATTAATATTTCATTTTATTTAATGTCCTTTCTGCAAAGCAACTTGCTACCATTTGTTTTATTATTATTATTACCATAAACATTCATTGCATGGTTTCCCCAGTCAAAACATATTACAAAGAAGATTTCTTCTCCTTCTCCAATTTAGCTATGGCTTAATAAYAATAAATCAAACAGTATAGTATGAGAACAGCCCTTCTTAATAAACAGATAAAATTATTTCAGAGATCTGGAGCCAGAAATGATTTTCAACTCCATCAGTTGCTTTAATGGATCAGCATTCACAAAAGGTTCCAGTTCCATGCAATAAACTCAATGCAACTCATAGAACCTCAATACGAATACATCACTAAAGACTGAATTGTTGTGAGCAAAATATAAAATAAATGAAGTTCTCTGTACATTATTTCAATTARCTTGACTGTGGTTATTTCAGAGTGGAGGGACCCTCCAAAACAAGAAGGTGTCCGAACATCAATGCATATCAATACAGAATTGTGGGAAACAAAAGCCCTGACTTCCGAGGAGACTTTTCAACAACAACCTTCTGCTGAAACGCTCCTTTTACATGTTAAACCCTAGTGTCATCTATTTAGAATGATCTATTACAATCAAAGATGAGCCTAAAATGAATTTCCTACAGCTGAAAACTCCTCCATACTCAGAATCTAACCCAACTTTTTGCAACTTGATGTGCTCTTTAATCTGATTGCAGCAAGTAGGTATTCATTTATCTGGAGCATAAGAATTCCTACTTTAAAGCATCTCAAGTTCTTCACTATCAATGACTATATTAATCACTGTGTGTGTTGAAGAATTTGGTGATACTTGGTTTGCACAGCAATATTATTCCATATCATATTGCTATAATATATTGCAATTATATTGCAATATGCATATATTAATATGATGACAGCAGGACAGCAAGAGACACAGTTATCTACAGACCAAGGCATGGCTGTCTACAGATAAACGCGTAATTTTGACAGAGGCTTGCAGTCAATTAACTAAAGAGGCACTCCAATAAAACTGTCTCCAAAAAGAGCTATGGAACTGATAAAGATCACTGTGTCCTTCAGCAAGCAGCTCTGCAAAACCACGTGGAGCATATTTGCACAGGTATTTCCATGGAAATTAAGGAGAGAGAAGCATCTCCCTTTCAGCGCCATGAGAGCTGGGCTGTTTTCTGCCTTGAGAAGAGACTGCACGCTGTAACCCTCTCTTCTCAAGCAGTAGGAGGAGACTAACACAAAGACCTAACTTTCCATTCCCATCCTACCGCTCCCTTTAGAGCATGAAGTAGCTCCTGAAGTACTCACTAAGTAAGCCTAACTCYTCAAGAAAGCTTAAAATTTGTAGCTAGTCATGGTTAGAAAGCAGAAAAAAMCTTTGCCCATTTGTAGGCCCCAGCTTTGAGTGAAGCTACTGCGAGCAAATGCCCTGCACCACACAGATGACTGGCCCTGGCCTTTCTTCTATTGCTCTGCRGGTCAGCCCAAAAGGGTCAGAGTGATGACCAGGAGTGCTGAGTAAGGCCCTTTTACTTCATAATTTCCTTCATAAATTTGAAGTTCTATTGGATTGAATGAGCCATAAAACAGCTGAGAGGGAGGAATTAGCTGCAGCTACAGGGTCAGCACAGTTTTATATACACCTGACATTTTAATCCTCTTAGTTAAGCATGAACCTGACAGCAGGAAAAAGAGAATAGCCTGAACATATTTCCATGATGCAGACATCAGGGAYGGCAATTATAAGCAAGGAAAGTCTCACAGCTCTTCACCATAGGTTTAGCTCTACAGCACTCTTTATCCATATGGCATTTATCAGAGCAAGTTCAAACATCATCATTGCTCTTTACTATCAGTCCTCAGGTCTCAGACTTCATGGAACACTTGAGCTTATTTTCTACTTGCAGAAAACATCTYGTAATTATAGGTCCTTTTAAAGTACTTTACATAAGATCTCGAGTGTAGTGATAGCATTTTTTTCCCCTCAACTGACAAGTGCTCTTGGCACAGTAGCTGTTTTAAGGTGTAACATCAATGTATCATGCTTGTGACAAATGCAAAATTTAATAGCATATACAGAGATTAGCATATACATTAGCATACATACAAAAATAGCATATATAAAGAGGCTTTGTTTTATCAGTTAACAACAGTGTAAAATTCCATAAATATCTAATTCAACTTTATCAGAATAACACAAAAAAAGAATATACTTTTTTGCTCATATMTCTCTTCTTTTTATACCACCATCAATTATTACCCAAGACAGCCCATTTTAAAGATTAAGAATTTTGTTCCTTCTTTCCTTTCTGGACTTGATTTTTCCATGAAGCCACTATACTGGTTTCAATTCCTACAGCAGACTATAGCGAGGTCAAAACTCAGCACTGCAACTTCATTAAACTTTAAAGTATAAATGAAAGAACGTATGTTAAGGGAATGAAGTCTTCAGAGATCTATTTTTCTTGTTAAAAATGAATCAAAATAAATGGAAAACTACAGCAAATTGCTCTGTGTATAAAGTTGCTCTCTGAAAGTCTTGATCTAATAGGTTTTTCATGAGGTCTAGACAGTGAATATAAATGAATGAATAAACAGAAACGCTGTAATACAACGTTAGATTAGGGGAAGTAGAAAGCACTTTGGTATTCCTGGCATTTAAGAAAGTCTGCTGTGATAGATATTGTGGCGATGACTGTGTATTTCCTGACACAGAGTAAGGCATTTGATAGAGGTGAAATGACTGAGCAGCAGATACACATTGCTTTATTTGGGTAGCTAGCCTTAACGTCAAAAGCACAGATTGGAGAAGATATTAGGAAGCAGACCAAGATATAATTGATACTGGCATGCTAAAGTCTGTGAAATAAGATCATCAATAACATCCAGACTCTTCATTTCAGACCTCTGCAAAGAGCAAAGACTTTCTTCATGTTGAAGGGAGAAGGGAACAGTCACTGCTGCCTTAAGTGCCTTTATTCCTAGAAGCCACCAAAGGGCTGCTCACCTTTGAGCAGGTACAACTGTTGTTATTTTTTTTTTCCCCTTGAATAAATTGTTTCRTCTTACTCTACTTAACTTGGTAGGCCAAAGGACAACTTTGGTATCTGAATAAAAAAGACAAGTTCTTATTTCAGGAAAAAAATCATAAAGGAGTGTTCAAAAACAAGCATATCAGCTATCTCTGAAGTTTTGAAGTTTGCTTTGCAAGGATTTTTTTATACCTGTGATATTTCCACATTGTTTTGAATTAAGGTACTGCAAAGAAAAATGATGACTTTTATAAAATGGCATCACTATGTTCCTCAAGAGGATACCTCAAATTAATGCTGATTTACTAATGTTTAGCTTGCTGACTTTTGTGCTTAATGAAAAATAGTCCAAGAGAAATATGAACACGACTAGGATACTACCTCCAATACAAATATTAGTGTGACTGCTATTGGAAAAGATGACAGTGTTTGTGAAAAAGTTAGTGATTTTTGTTAACAAGGGTAATTAAAATTCCAGTTTTACAACAATATACACTCTTTTCCTCTCATGGTGAGAAACAATTTTTCTGTATTGGGGATGCATGGCACTTTTTTTAGCAATTTCCTGAGGATGAAAATAAGTTTTATTTCCACCCATAACAAACCACATTATTCAGTCACAAAAGAATAGTGTAAAGGAAAATAAATACAAAATCTACTGCAGTAAAGATTCAAATGCCTTACAGAAATGATGTATGGACCTAATATTACGAGGTACACCAACATTATGCTAATAATTGCATCTACACATGTACAAAACACGTTGCTGCTAGAGCACAATTCATTTTGTCTGCTTAGTGCAAAGTAGCCTCATTACGTTTCAGAAGGTTTTTAATTCCCTTTCTGGAAATAATCATCTAATTAAAATAAACACCTCTTCCTTACTACCAGCATCTGATGAGGGAATACAAGACTGTGGTCTGCTTCCACCTCCACAATTTACTTCCCAAATAAACGAGGGAGTAATTTCAAACACTCTTAAAAGTGATGACATTTCTAGAGCTCTCTTGGAGCAATCCAAGATTAGAAATTTTAATTCCAAGAGGATCTTCCCCAATCAGTATRTCAACATGAAATTTTATCACACTAATAGGCATATAAAAATCATGTGTTTAATACACAACTGCGCATAAAATGCCTGCAAGAATGACTTAACAGCACATAAAGTATCTTCACAGATTTTTTGTTTTCCAATACATGCAAATGCAGAACCTGTCTCAGAAGCATTAAAAACATTTTATTCTTCCTTATCCTTGTTGAAGGACTAAACCCTCATTTAAGCCCAAATAAGCTAATTTGACCATCTAATTTAACCATGCCTGAATTTATTACATAGAACAAATGCCCAACTGCCAAAAAGGTGCAAGCTTTGCCTTATCTGTCACACAACAAAAGTACTTCAATTGATAAGCAGGATTTTTTTTTCCCATAACCTATACATTCTTTACATTCTTTGCTCAAATCTATACATTCTTTGCTCAAATCATTCAAGGAACTTTAAAGAACAACAAAGCGAAAAGCAAAGGGTGAATTTTGCTCAAAGCTAGTTAAGCTTAACATGGCAAAAGCAATGTGTACTTCTTTCAGGAGGTWTGAGAAAATAAAGAACTCCAGACTAATTTCACAGAATCATTTACCACTGCCCTACAAGTTAAAATTTAAATTTATTTCTCATTCTGCTGATCCTRGCTATTACTTCACAATACATAAACAAAGAATAATAACCCCAAAGCAAAAACTGCTTTACGCCAGCACCAGTACAGTGATGTTCTTCAGACTTCAGGGATGAAAAGCAATCTACAATGTATCTGGTAGCAGGTTTTGCAGGGCTTAAAGTATTACCTTCACCCAATTAGTAAAAGTTCCTTTCTCCTTGTCCATTGAATAAAATAAAAAACAAATAAAGCAACCGAAGTTATGTAAAAGTTACATGCCTTTAACAAGTAACAGTCCCAGTTACGGATAGAAAATAATTTGGAGAATAAATGTGAGGTAAGTGGAAGGATCAGCAAATGACCAAAGCATTTATGCATTTAAGATTAATTTATCCAACATAATTTAGTTATCTTTTATATGTAAGCAACTCTGCTCAGCTRTATTTGCAGTTGACCTTTTCTCAAATATTTGTAAGTATTTTGTATCATTCTATTGCTATTTAAATTTTCCTTGCCATCAAGTGCCCATCAGTGTTGCCACAAAGCAGCTAAATCCATCACCACTCAAAGCARAATTGAAGACAGCAAAAATGGAGAGCGCACTGGTCTCTGGGACAGAGCTGCTCTATTCTCAACAATTTAAACACTAAAAAGATGTTCTGAGAACAAAAACACAAACACATCCTTTCTCTCTACTAGAACTACTAACATATAGTGAAAGACTCATGACTCCTGTTTGTCAAATATGTCCAATAAAATATGATCTTATTCAGCCACAGCACTAAACCAAAAGGACAGGTGACAAAAGTACACAAATTGCACCTCTCCTTTTTAAGGCATCATTTTAAAGCACTACCTCTGTACACCAGAAGTGGACAAAGTGTCTGAACAAATGAACCTTATTATTGGCTGTATGTCAAAGCATTTGTTCCTTTCAGTTTAACTTATATAGGATTGTGTTGAATTTACGTGTGTGTGTTTATTAAATTCTATTTTCCTCTTTTCCTTTCAACTTGTCAGAAGAATTGAAGACAGTTTGGTTCAGATCAATCAAACTCTAAATTCACCAAATCAGATTAAAGGTAGTTTTCAAATGTCAAGAGATAATAGATCCAGTGGCACTAGTTTTAAAATACAGATGTAGCTTTAGCATTGCTGATTGCTGTCCTATCCATGTGGTAACCCTAAAACTGAAGAGTGCTGGCTTAATCACTGAAGCTTCGCTCTAGGCTATGAAGACTTTTTGTTCATTTTTAAACAAGCAATAAAATATTTGGATTAAAACACCAAGAATTAACAAATCTCCACAACACTAATCTTCAGATTCTCTGACTATTTTCGAATCTTTATGTAAGCCACATGAAACTTCAGTGTTTCCACTGTTGAAGATCTGATTCTCTACAGATTTCTTCCACACCCACCAATCTCCCCTCCTCCCTCTATTCTGAGTCTTATCTTCTTGCAAAACATATATGAACTTCTTCTAGACAGATCTTTTTCTCCAATGACATCCATGACTTGAATGCAAGATAAGAAATATAAAGTTCGGCAGGACTAGATCCTAAATTCAGATTGTGAAAGATTGTGGAGGACAAACAACTCTATTTGTGACAGCAAACAACACTATAAGAACCAGAAATGAACCCATTAGTGTTTAAAAAACTAATACAAGAAGAAAAATCTCTTCATCAAAAAAAATGATGTAAAGAGAAAAACAAACACACAAAAAACTACTAGCCTCTTAAAAACTGCAAAAAAAAAAAAAACCCACTAGAATACATGGCAAATATTTTTTATGCTCTAAGCGACACATGATCACTCAAGAATGAGTCAGAAGCACTGACCAGTTAGTCACCTGCACCACATTTTTGATATAGGACTAGTATCACCTACATGACATTTTTGATATAGGGAATTTGAATTTATAAACCTAATATTTCTGGCACTGCAGATTTCGCAATGCTTGTGATACGTGACTTCTTGAAGTGGAGGAATGAGTATTCTACCTGCAAGAATAGTCAGGGCATTAATGAACCATATGGGAATAAATCCCTCCAGTTGAATAGTTTTCAATATTTCATACAGTGTTCAGAATCACAGTGCTCTGTGGCAGATAAATGTGAAAAGCTGAAGTATTAGGCAAACTTTAATATGCTCCTGATACAAGTGCAAACAAACATACAACCATGAAGAGAACTGTCTTCCTGAGCTGTACTGGTGAGAAACAAAGCAGAATTCATTGCAGAACTAAAACTGTTGGGATCAACATGTAAGAAATAAAAAGCTAGATACTCACTATATTGAACAAAAACAAGGACAGGAACGAAGCCCTCAAGAACTAACCACCAACAAAATCAATTTGTGAGGTGTTCCTCTCAAAGTACTTCGTTTCATGGGATACAACACAAAGTCATTCACATGGTGACAGGATCGGAATGTCAACACCACTGTATGTCCAGGGACTCCCCAAACTGAAGCTCCTTGGMAAGTGCCAATAGGAAGAAAAGTAGCTCAGAAGCTCAGACTTCTAACAACAGAGGAAGACRTGTCTTAAATGAGTAGAACTCCAGAAACTCCTATGCAAGTCTGAACGAAGGCTCAGATTTGTGATTTTTGAACAATATAACTTCTTTTAAACCTTCTTTCAGGACTTCTGTTGGCTTTGTTATTATCGTTATTATTATTTTTACCCTGCATAGGTTATCTTTACTTAATTCTTACAGATCTTGAGTATGTTAAGATCATTCMGGTATACAAACAACTTGATCTTTACCCTCAAGTTAGATGAGATATTTCTGTAAACATGCAGTCCTAAACAACCCACTAGATTTGTATGCATTTGACTCTGAACAAATTAGAATGGAGACTTTAAAAGCAATAAGCTAGGAAAAAGTAATCCATTAAAACCAATTTCTCCTATCTGAATTATTCAGGGAAGAAGATATGATCCAGAGCAATTTAAATGGTGCTAGTCAACGACAAGGTATGATTGACGAGAAAAAAGAAACCAGCTGGTTTATAAGCCTTCTGAAAGGCTTATATTGAATAATAAATCAATAGGTATCACATAAAACTACAAAAAAAAATCAAATCTAATATAAAATGATCCACTACAAAGCTTTATTTATTTAACCAAAACTATTTTAAGTTAGTGTAAGCTAGACAGTGTACCCAAGTCTAACTTTGCATGCCTTGTATTTGAAGCACATTGACATCTAGCAGTTCTGTTTGGACTCAACCCAACAYGACACTAGCAAAAGAAAAAAAAAATAACAATTAGCTGGCATCAACCTACCAATCCTCAGCTAGCTTTGAAGGAGATATGCCAGGGACACAGACAGGATTATCAGATACCCTGTGTCACTTGCTCTAGGTGTTCCTGCAGGAGCARGGTGGTTGAACTAGATGATCTCTAGAGGTCCCTTCCAACCTTAACCACTCACAAGGAACAGAACAAAAGCCCTAAAAACAAGACCAGACAATGASTCATTAATGCTCTTTGAAAAACATATTAGAAATATCTACCATGAGAGCTTTTAGCAGATATCACAATGATAAACAGTAAAATCACAGGATGAAATAAATCCACAAATTTCATAATTTCAAGTGCTGACTTTCAAAAGGCAGCTATTCAGGTTGTCACTTTTCTTTATCCTCTGCATAATTTCAATGGCTCAAAACCACAAATCATATACAAATAAAAACCGCTAGTTACATTTAAACTAGCTGATGTGATACTACTATTAATTTYCCTTATCACATCTCAGCACACAATGCTAAAGCTGTCATGATGTATTTTACTGCCTCTTGTCCTGTTACCATGCTAATTCAAACATGACAGACCAGCTTTCATGACTCTACTGGACAGATCTGGACAGATCAAAGGTGTTTTTCTAAAGAATGTTTATTTGGCAAAATAAGTGCTAGCCCTAGAAATATCTGGATAAAATTCATTATAATGAAAGTATAGTTAGGCAGGAATTTTTTCCTACATCCAGTACAAAATCTATGGATGAAAATGAGAAGCACAAGCATTGTAGTTATCCTGCTTAGATGTGTGCTATATCCTTAAAGCCAGAGTCTAAGTCCATACAATTTGTGGCCATTATTAGCCCACATAATGCAATTTTTTCAGCAGTTTATATATTTATGTTTTATCCCGGTACTCAACCCCCTATGGCACTACTCACACAAAYACAAAAATGCAGGACTTTAATAACAATAAAAACAGCTTACGAGGTGCATTTTAGTTTTGATGGATCTGATAAAATTCCTTCTCCCAAATGACCAGAAAAAAAATAGCTGCACTAAAAGACATATTTGAGACTGTTTTGGATGCAAAATGCCTTTTGTATAGACTTGTAAGCTCAACATCCATGTCAGTTCCCTTAATAGGTTATTGAGATCTTCTACCTTTATCATTCTGTTTTAGGCAGCCAAAAGTGCCTCTCTCTCTTTATTCATAGTTTGGTTTCTCTTCAAGCAGTCTAAAGTGGGCAAAGTGGATGCAAAATTCATTGTGATGCTGTGTGTGCTACGTGTCTGCTGTAGAAGAAAGAATCTCCCCAAGAAGTGCCATGAACCTTCCTTGCCAGGATCTGCCAGTGGGCATCTCTGTCCCATACAATTCCCTGCATCGTGCTATTCCTCCAGTTCTGTTTAAATCATCCCATCACTGCTCGTAGCAGCTCCATCTCCGCTGCTTTCTTCTGCTAGCGCAACTCTAGAGGACAGTTCAAAGTGCCTAAATGAAAGATCCCATATAAGACATTGTACTTTAAGGAGAAAAATTTCCCAGAACAAAGCTTCTGTAATATAATACTCTAACACTGCTGTGTTAAGGCTGGTTCTTGTTCTTGGATGACTTATAATAGTTATATTTCTTACATATAGGTCAGAAATACCACATCAACCATTAAGAAACCACTTTGGCTTATGCCGAGACTATTATTAAATAAAATGTCTCTGAAGAGGACTTCCAGCAGTAATCACATTTACTTTATTTGCTCCAGCCTTCAGTTTGTAATTTTATTTGCTCAAAAAGCAGCATTGTAGTTATTGTTAGGAATCAATGACTTGCACAGCATCTCATTTTTAAATACAATTATATATATTTCAGTTATAAGCAAGGTTTAGCACATATCACTGATTTTTTTTAATTTGTTCTTGCCTTTGAACAGCAGTACTGCCATCTGAAGACCTTTTCAGGTGTTTATTAACCATCCCCTTTTAAAGTCATTTTTAAATGTCAATACCTTATGCTGATGCAAATTTCTAGCACGTACTTGGACTGACACAGACACCTGCCACCAAACCTCTGAATTTCAGCAGGCCGCCACAATTCTGCCAAGGGACAGCTATGCCTAAGCTCCATGACTGCTTATGCTTCTGCAATAAATTAATTTCACTTATTTTCAGATCTCATCAGAGAAAAACAAAAGCAACCTCTGTATTCATAAATAGTTCACTGATCACCTTTTTTTTTCTTAGAAAAAGGTCCATTTTCAGCAATTTAAGCATATATGTCTGCATAAAACCGGGGCTATTAAAGATAGAGAAGAAGAGAAAAGCAGTATCTCTGAGCCACCTGTCAGGTGAGGACCGGTAGGGCAAGCAACTCCAAGATGGGGTAGCTAAGGATTGAATGGGTATGATGGGCAGTTCCTGCACTGAACATACATAATGAAAACAAACAGGTTCTTGTTTACTTGTACTTGTTGGTTACATATATTTTTATACAAAAATGATCTAGGGAATCTGGTTGCTAAGTTCGATGCACTGAGATTTTAGTTTGACAGGATGCAAATTATCCTTGAAAGTGCATGTTTTTCATGGAGAAAATTAGAAACAAAAGTCATAAAGTCACACACAAGTCAGGAGCCTTTGAAAAATCTAGCTAAATTCAGTTTGGCATTTTTTCACACATATTCTGTGGTACCCACTACTCCTTTACCTTATTGTACACTCATCCTTTGTCTAAATCACTCTTGGTCTGAATTTTGCAATGATAGAATTTTGGTCCATAACTGGGCAGCTTTCCGCATCATTTCTACAAGCTGGGGAAAATGAATTTCAACTTCATTCCAATAAAAGAGAATGAGAATTGGAGGAAAGGAGTTGGTTTTGGTATTAATCATCAATTACTACAGTCATTCAGAGGTCTTTCAAAATTCCACTTAGAACAAGGATTGTGGCTTATTTGTTAAACTGCAGCTGGATTATGCTCCATCCACACAGTGGTTCCAGTGCGTAGCAGAACTTTTTTGCATATTGAATCCACAATTAATTCACTGTAGCACAGGACCTTCTTTTTACCTACTTCCTTGCAGCATTAACCCATGTTGAAGAAGGTATTCTATACTTGACAAAATAATGGTTTCATAAATTATGTTTCTAGTTATGTACCCTTCAGCTATAGTTATATTAGCTCAGGCACTTTCTGACAGCTTCTTCAAATAGACCTTAGATTAGAAACAAAATGAGAATGTTTTCCCCTTTTTTTCCCCCTGTAGAACAGACCATCTGAGCAGATGTTAGAGACAAGAATACTCATTCCATTATTAATCCCATTTGAAAGTAATGTGTTATCTGTTCTGTTGTARGTGTACTTACTCATTTGCATAACTGGCATATTCAGAATCTTGATTTCTATAAAATAGATAGGAACAATGCAGCTTATGGCCTGGATATGCACTACTGGCATTTTCAAGACCACAGACATGTTCTCCATAGCATCTGTTGCATTAAAAGTCTTAATGCCAGAATATTTGAACACTGAATATTTGTGAATATATGACAAGTTTATTGATTGTACAAAAGGTTTTTCTCTCTTCTGAAAGGATTCTGCTCCTACTAAATACCTGAATTATACAGAGAACAAGAAAAACTCCAGGACATGAACTTTGCAAAGCAAATCATTCTCACCAATAGTCATGCATTCCAACATTTATAGATGCATTAAAGTTGCCTCTTCTTATTATTTCCTTACTGTTGACTCAACTTTTCTATTGTCTTTACATAGCTTATCAGCATAGTCAATGGACATGATACGAAAAATGTTGCTATATTTTGGTGTAAACAGAAAGATTAAACAGTGTTTAATCTCACACAGAGAAAGATTAAATACAGATAATTTTTTGATATGAAAATGTACTGCATTTACTATTTGTACGTGAAGAATAACACTGTTATCAAATTTCAACACCGTTTTCTTTGAAGAGTTCCCTTATCTCTTATATTCCAGGGAGGTACTGGTGGAGCATCTGCCACCATGCTCCTGTTCACACAGACATTCAGGGGCTGCATCTTGTTGGACGTGCTTTTATCCTCTTAAACTTGACATGCAGGGAAAAACAACAACAAAATGCCAAATCTCCCAAATCTCTGTCCAAGAATGAAACCGGTGCACACAGCAAATGTGTGCATTTTAATGTCAAAGTTAGTTTACTCTTTTAAAAAATCTTTTTAAAAACTCCTTTAGAAAAATCTCTYTCCCCCCTCTACCCCCTGAATAAACTGCTGACCATCCTTCTTGATGGCCTGCTGAAGGAAACAGTATTTTAAAAGAAGCCCTTCGATAACTATTAGCATCTGTTACACTGCTGCACTTCCCATGAAGGCAGTTACTGGGCCGTTATACTGCTGGTGAGCTATTTTCACTGGCTGGGTCTAAGAGTGCCAGGCCAGAGGAGAGGCACGTGAGAGCTATTCAGAAGCATTTTAGCTCCCTGCTCTTGGGAGAGCACAAAAGCCACAGCTATTAGCCTAACTTACTCAAATAAAAAACAAACAGGAGATTGCCCTTCTCGGGTTTTAGCCCCAGCTGGTCTGCATGCTTGCCTGGTGCTCTGAGCAGCACTGCGGCTCTGCTCCGACATTCCCCAAATGCCAGCGCTGGAGCAGTGACCTCCAGGGCTCAGACTCGGCACACAGGCACAGGAGAGCCTCAGGCTCCRGGACCAAGCTCAGTGCTGGTCCTGTCCTGGAAAAGCTGCTAAGGGGAGGCCTAATTTCATACAAAAGCAAACAGAAGACACTTAATTACAAACATGACTGCTTCTAATGAGCCTCGTTCACCTCGATTTAAAATATTTGGGTTTGTGCATATGTTTAAGGATTTAACTTTCCTACAGCTGAATCCAAATGTTTAATATTTCCAAGCGAAATTTCATTCATTGAGCTGTTGTACAAGGTTGGCATCCTGTAATTATGCTTTAATTAAATAATTGCACAAAGCACTATGCAGCACACACAACAGAGAATAATGTACGAATGAAATATTGACTAACAATACCTAGAGCAATATTTTAATGCCTTGAGTGAAAGAAAAATACCAGGTGCTAGTACCAGAAATAGACTAAATATGAACTAGAAAGGCTAACATAAAGAGAAGAGTATCTTAGATTCATCAGTGGTCCTATGAATGAGGTCTTTAACAGCAAAATCTTTTAGCAGAGGAAAATGCATCATAACGAACAGGTCTCTCTAAAAAAGAGAAAGAGAAATGCAGATGAGCTCACTCCTTTTAATAAAACTTGCACAATTACATCATATTAATGAGCAAACATCACATATAAGTAGATGGACCAAAAAGCTCTCACCTGAAGATATGGAAGTTGAACATAATGAGTTCATGTGACACACTTTCCATTCTTACCTATCACTTTTTTTCAAGACTTTTTCTGCAACTAAAGGTAATTTGCTAAAAGTCAACAGCTCTAGAGAAGCCTCTTGTTACAGAATTTTAAATCTTACCACAAATAAACTGCATGTATTTCTTTAGGTCATTCTGATAGATTCTCARACTGACCTACATGTGACAAAATTGTCTTTTCAGTATTATATATCTACAGATATATATGTATAAAGATATGTATATATGTGTTTGTATATATACACACACACACACCACACACAC
The DNA here is from genome assembly GCF_003342845.1 of Nothoprocta perdicaria. Taxonomy (NCBI): domain Eukaryota; kingdom Metazoa; phylum Chordata; class Aves; order Tinamiformes; family Tinamidae; genus Nothoprocta; species Nothoprocta perdicaria. The sequence goes on along the minus strand of NW_020454117.1, from coordinate 772,508 downwards.
ATATAAAACCATACATATATAAATCTTTCTGCAACCTGGGAGATGGGAATCCACCCCAAATTTGGCCATTCAATTACTGAAAGCATACACTGCTTTATAACGCCTGGGCATGACTTGGCTCTCAAGCAGGTGGTCAGAGCTGAGCTACCAAGAACCCCTCAATACAGCTGCTTCTTTACTAACACTCATTAAAGTCTTATTAACTTCATTTAGAAATCTAGTAGTGCATTCCATGACAGTAACTACCTGCTGTATAAATAAGGTCTGGAATCATTTGCACTAGTGCTATGATTTTATGTGGTTACAGTGCAGACAAGTAGCCAGAAGTCTTCCTCTTCTAAACTAAGTGAAATCAGTTAAATTTTGTTTCAGCAATGTGAGTGCAAAGAAGCCTATTATAATAGCAAAATAATACTCATCTAAGTTGAAAACCACTCACAGCATAGGCCAGGAGCATGTAAACTGCTAAGTCATAATAATCTGCTCTTTAGACAACRTAATTTGTGATTCTCAAAGGCAAAAAAAACATATTTTGGCAGAAAAGAATAAGAAAGTACTTGTTACCTGCTTGAGGTGTTCACCTTAGATGTGGTATTAGACACCAGAAGAAATACGTACACTAAACACTCCAATAACCAAATACACAGTTGTGCCACTGCACATTTTCCATCCCTGACATACCTCCTTGCTCAGATCTGCACTTTTGTGTTCACATCAGCACAAGGAGGTTTAGCTGGCAGGGAAGACTGGGCAGTCCTGCAGCACACCCCAGCAGCAAAGACGATGGAGTAGAAAGAGCCAAGGTATTTTTTAAACTTCTCTTTATATGGTGGGCTCCTTGGAACAAAAAATCTTTTGTCTTTGCCACCTACCAAAAGTGAATTAGACCTGGAGGGCTAATAGGCAGAACTAATCTCATTTTGTATTGCACCAAGGTGATTGTCTTCCTGTGTCACCCAAGAGCTCATCTGATATTAAAGGCATTGCACCTCTGTAGCATTCACATCATACTGGAAATAAAATCATAAATAATGAAAGAAACAAAATGGATTTTTAAAATCCTTAATACAGCTGGAAAATTTGGTCAGTCTGAAAATTACATTAACTCCACAGTCTCACATCAAATTATTTATTGCCATACCCAGAAATGAGAATTAGAACTCAAGGCGCTTGACATGAACATGTCAAACAATAACTTAAGCAACAATATCCTAAATTAGGCGTATGGGACAGACAGTTTAGGTCCAGTGATTTTAGAGTCACTGACTGGGAGCTCAGTCACCTTATCTGCTCATGTGTRTACCTTCATACATAAGTAACATGTAATTAACGAAACAGAACTAAGATAAAAGCATAGATTTAAAAAAAGTCTTTTTTTCTTTTTTTTTCTTTTTTTCTTCTAGTATCTTTTCACTGAGACTAATAATGTATTTCAGCTCACAACTGTGCTGACCTATAGGAATGCACATAGTTGCTTATGGTGTCAGCTGGCAGATGGCAACTTGGGAAACCAATCAAGTGTCTAAGAGCCACCACTAATTCCAACACATTGATTCCTTCACTCATCACTCCTGACAGTACTTTTTTTTTTTTTCTTTTTTGGAGTGCTACAAGGAAATTTCAAATCCCCCCTGCCTTTAATGGTCAGATATTAGATTAAATTTTAAGATCTTATTAAAACGTGCTACATCTTTTCCTTTTCTATAAAGCTATGAAAGTTACAATAAGGAAATATTTATTGATACATGGACTGGTGCATCCGTAGGTACCTGATTAACTTTCATTTCAAGAATCAAATTGCTCTGAAACACAGAAGTGCAAGAAAACAATTTATAATCTGAAAAATAACATATTCCATTTTTTGATTTCATATGTGAAAAATACCAGGTTCTAGTCAAAATAAAATATTTGAAAAGATGTTCATGATTCTGATCCATCACAAATCTTCTGTATTCTGGGGAATAAAAATGGTTTCTGAAAGGACCTGATCTTGCTGTCAATGATTTTGATGCCATTCCAAGTGAACAGGAACAGAAGTTCTGCCCATGTCACTCTGTGACAACTAAATTGCTAAGATGAGAATGGCAATGAAACTTCAGTTAAAAAACTAACTAGGATCTAAAATAAACTATCTACAGTTGCCTCTCAACTCATTTGCCAAAACAGATGAATCGAAAATTAAGATGATATCTTAATTTTCGATACACAGTCAGCTTGTATTACTTAAACTGGTTGAAATTCAGGCAAAGAGACAACGAAATTGGCCTGAAACCAGTTCKTGAATCTATGGACTCTGGAATTTTAGAGTCTAAACCAGGTCCCAGCTAAGGATTGTGGAAAGTTCAAATTCTCTTAAAAAGAAAGTTTTGACATATTTCTGTGGAATCATTTTATCTTTGCAAGGGCAGCAACTGCTGCACTTCAGACCTCAGACAGTCACAGACCTTCTTGTCTCAGTTCATTTCTACCTGGCATGAAATATTCTAAAATGGTTTAATATTTGCTTTCTTAATTCAGTATCTATTTCTCTCTAAATCTGCCTCTGCTACATTAGCTTTGGAATCACAGTAACTTTACCTATACTCTGTTTACACTGAAAATGCTTTGACTGCATAAGCTACAGTAATACATACAGAGTGAAGTAGGCAAAAAAAAAAAAATAAAAAATGTCTACTGGGGAATATGCTCACACACAAAAGGGACTGATGACACAAGTTCCCAAAGAGATTTTCAAATACATCTGGTTTATTCTAAATCACGACTACGCATTTGTCATTGAYGTTTTATTCCTGTAGCAAAGCCAGTTCTCAGTTACAGAAAATGCGGTCTACTGGCTTGGCTTGCTAAGTGTTTCTAAACAGATGAACCAAGTAACACGAGAAACCRAGTGACAAGTTTCTCTTCACCTCCTACTTGCGTTAGTCCATTTCGCTCTTCGTTCCCTCCTCCCACTCATACATGCACATTGGCAGGGAGACAAGGGGATAACACAACCATAGGCTTGTTGTAAACCTCTTAAAGCAGGTATGTCAGATATTGTTCTCCAATACAAGAATGGGCTATACAGTGACATCTCTAGTTGATGCATGAGAACTTTGAGCCCATAGTTCATTYCTTATTTTTTAAAGGAAACCTTTACCCAGATGGTTGGCAGGAAGATACATTCCAGATATTTGCTTATTTCTTGCTGAAGTCTGCTATTTATTCATTTAGTCTACCATCCACTCATTTAATACTGGAAAGAGAAAGATGGACAAACTAATCAACCAAATTAGGGAGAGCAGAAAGTTTTTAACTGGGTATCCTGCGCCTTCAAAAGCTACTGAAACACCAGGTTTCATTTGTGATGTGATTTGCTCTATTCCCAGAGGTTCCCTTTATATCTCTTCAACACAAAGGGAAAATCCTGGTCTCCTCCAAGTTCCTGCCACCCAACTTCATTCTGCTTAGAATCAGCCCCCCAAATCAGCAAATTCTGGACGTGGAAATAGGCTCAGTGAATCACGCACAATCACAGAAGATTTGAGGTTGGAAAGTACCTCTAGAGATTGATGACATTACAGGAACTGAGGCATAGCCCTGTAGTTTTATTCTGACATACCTCCATGCCTTCCCCATTAACTAGGCAGCAGTGATATAATCTGGTTGCTAATACAGCACACAGCATAACATTTCACTAGGACCAATCCTATACAAAGAGTTTGAACCATGCTGCACTACAGCCTATAGAGCTTCAGAAATGAAAAAAAGTGTAAGGCAAATCTAAAACTTCAATTTAAAGACTTGATCAGCTGTTAAATTCAATGCTTTAGCAGTTCAGCTTCTGTTGACAGCTAGGGGCAAATTTTAATGACAGGTAAACAGAAGCAACATACATCAGAAATGACAAAATCTTCAAGCATAATAATAATTGCCATGGTAAAAAAAAGTCAAAAGTCACTATTTCTATAGGTAAATCTGTACTACCTGAAAACAAGGCAGTGATTAAAAAAAAAAAAAAAAAAAATCTCTTGGCTCAGTGACATCCAGTTTCCAAAACAGAACTAACAGTAGATCATTACCCTGTGCTACTTCCATGCAGTTAAGTTTTAATCTGTTTTACAATACTTATTATCATCTCCAGAGTTCTGATCAAGAAAATAAGCTCTCCGGACACTCATGTCAACTCAGTGTATGAAATAATGTACTATCCCTGTGAAAACGTACTTCTTTAAATGTGCAGGCTGCTGGGTCAGACATGTATCATGTATATTTAGACCAGTCACGCATAGTAAACTGTACACCAAAGCATGTTGATATTTATAGGTTACTGGGTCAACAGTATCCCGTGTCTAATCAAGCCCATCCTSCATAGCAAGCTGTGTGCCAAAGGCTGCTGAAATCTGTCACTTCGGTTCACCCATGTGAACCAGSAGACTCACAGCACCTAWGACTGCCCATGGGACAGTAGACTCACAGGGCCAGACTTGCAAAAATATGAACAAAATACTTTAAATAAGTATGTTTCAGAAATAAATGAAGATACTCTAAATGAATAGGAAACCTATTTCCTATTCACGTGTATTATCCAAATATAAACACTGGTAACATCACAATAATTATCTGCAAGAAGAGAAAGAAGCATTCTCTTCAATGCAAGGTATAATTTTTTTTTGTACTTGTTTTCAAAATAGGCCAGAAGTATTTCATCTTCATCAAAAATATATTTTTTCATATAACACTTAGACGTGTTATAGATTTACTTATTTGCCTATTTTATTGATATGGATTATTGAAGTAATCCTTCAATAATAAACTCCATAAGAAAAAATTAACCTTCAATGAGCGTATGGAATCAAGCTATCTTTTCTCAAAGCTAATGGTAATAGTAACAATAAAAAAGGTAGGCATCACAATATGTCAGTCTACCTTAATCTATATTTATTTCCAGATGAACAGTATTTATAAACAAGAATCCAAACTAGGAAATCTCAAGCTCTTGTGAAGAAAATAAATATTGATATATAATCTTATTGAATCATTTCACTGGCCTCTTCAAAGTTACTACTTAATATCTGAAAATCCATCTGAAGTAACGTCCACTAATCACCAATAAACGTTGCTTAACAAGCAGTAATGCTCAGAGAAGAGCAAAATAGCAAATAACCTCTACATAGTATTCAATTTCAGAAGTATATCATAGTAACCATTGGAGATATAAGCTTGGCATTTTYAAAGTAGTTATTTCCACCAGAAACCTAGCTATGTTTTATATTCCAATGATGAYAAAATTGTATCTACAGCAGAATGTATTACCAGTATTCCTCACAGAAGAGGATAAATACTACAATAAAACATCAGCAAGCTTACTAGCATGAGGCTTGCTTCAAGATGTTCATTTGTTCATCTGTAATGCTGAAAGTTTACACAGTCTGTTATGATCACAGAGGAAGCTAATCTTGTTCTGCTGCATAAAAAAAAAAGTTTAAGCACCTATCCATGCTATGGGAAAGCTTAGCTTCCTGTAAAAACACTAAAAAACACTTCACTGAAAAATACCATTTCAGTGGATATTTCAGAAGTCTTATCATTAACAATAATGCTAGAGAATAAAAACCACAGAAGCAATTTCAATCATGTCAAAATGAGCTTTCATATTTAGAAAAACTCTTAAAACCATATTCTCTAGACATCTTTTCCAACAATTGGCAATTAAATTACGCAAACATTGTTGCTCATCTGTCTCCCAGACAGAACAGATTAAGAGCAGAATACCTTGCATGACACAGGGCAGAACTGTGTCCACAAGGGAAATAACTTCTTTTTTTCTCAATACATTTCCTTTAATACACAGCTGCYGATTCCAATCGCCTAAAGAAAGTCTGTGTGGGTGTAACAAAAATCATTTCATGTTAATATAAAAGTGAAAGGCATTTCTGTGGATTTTTTTTTTAAAAGAGCTGAAGTAAAATATAATGAGTTTCAACTAATCTTTGTTGTTAATACATACTGCTAAATAAAAACTCAACAGAAGAGACAACATGGCAGAGCAAGTAAACTGTTTAATAAGCAAATCTAAGTTAGAAGTAGCAAATAATTTCTTGTTCAATCATYGGAATGACTGAAGCTGCAAATCTGTTAAATGCTACTGAAAGGTGAATGATGCAAAAGAGTCTCCATGAATATTCATTCAAAACTATAAATAAATTTGTTTCAGCTCTATCCATTTTGCATTTGTATTCCTTATAAAAATGGAGAMGGATGGCAAGCATCCAGAAAGGGATCCATGACCAATTTCAAGCATTGTGTGTAAGTTCTTAAAAAAATTATCATTATTCTTTAAGATAGCACAGCTCTCTTCATTTAAAGAGGCACTTATAGGAAAGAAATCTTACTTGGCTTTATCAAAAATAGGTAAGAATGCCTATGAAGTCTATTTTTCAAAATTTCTTAAATAAACCATTTCAGTTGAGGAGAATGTGATCTGTCTGTATAAAATTCTACCTGTGCAGGACAAAGACATATTTTTCTTTTCTGCAAGCTATACTCTTTCAGAGAGAATACTTGACTGCAATCTTAATCCTTGAGCAAGATCAGCATAGCTGACTTCCTTCAAGTCTCAAAAATAGGAAAATCACTTTTGTGATCTAAGCCAATATCCTAGAAGAGAGAAAGCAGCACCAAACACAGAGAGGGCGGCTGTGACTGAAACTCCTCAGCAGTCTTGTTTTGGTCTTCAGCATTTCTTATCATTAGAACAGCCTTTGCCTTTTAMCACATTTATTTCTCTGAGCAGAAGTAGTTTTAAGAGTTGAGTTAGACTTCAAGCTAGGATGGGGAGCTGAAGTCTTAGCAGTAGCACTGACATAAGGAGCTGTCATGAGCATGACTACAGCATACCTAACTGCTTCAACTATCCTCACTGGCTTTTGGCTGATACTAGTTATCTGTATTGCAATTGCTGTTGTGCAACACTGAGAAGCTGAAGAAAAACGTTTATTCTTTATAAGCTACTTCTTAATTTCTCTTGCTCAAAGCAAGAACAAAACAGAAGAAAAAAAAAGAAGAAAAACAGATGAGGAAGACTAATTTTAAAGTGGCTTAGAGACAAAATGAGAAACTGTTTATGGTTGAAAGCTAGAAAAAGAGAAAAACAAAATTGCACAAATTCTTTCTCTGCTTTTTTTTTACAACGTTAGGTACAGGCTGGCTGCTGAAGAGCCTTCTGCCTGGGAGAAATGCAAACATCTCTTCTGTTCATGATCCGTAGACATGCAGAAAAGCTCAGGCCTTCCTTACAATAGCTGTCACTTGATGCAGCTCTCCCATATAAGGGACCAATCCACAGCCCTAGTAGAGACTACATTAACATACTTCATTATTTCTGAACATCATCTTTTTGCTTCTGGTTTATTCTAAGGCAATAGAAAGACTAGCTTAGGCCAACAACCTATGTACATTAGGACAAAGTCCTCACACTTAATGCAACTGCTATAAGCAACAATGCTATTGTAACAATTATCCACTTCTTTAAACTTTTACAATCTCAGCATTTACAAATTTCTAGCACCAGGCTTTATCTACCTACATTTAATTACCAACCTCACTCTTAAATGTCCTTACAGCCAGAGACCATTTCAGAATGGACTACCCTGAAAGGCACTGATTATTTGGGAATCTTTCATAACTCTGACTTCCAAGACTGATGAAACTCATTCACGTACGTTCACATTACATGCCACTGAACATGCTTAATGTAGTATGTATAATGACAAGAAAGTAAGTGTGCAGCACTCCAGAGATGCCCTCCCACATGCCAGTAATATATCACTGCAATGGAGATGATGCATATATAAATGTATGTTCACATAGAAACTACTGCTTCCTCCTCCAAAAGATCTCTACTTAACCAGGCAACAAACTGCAATTTCACCTGGCTGAGCCACAGGTTACAGCCCTGAGCTAATCCTAAGGTACAATCCTGGGCTAATGCTTTTTTTATTTTTTTTTTTTAGTAAGTTAGTAAAAATCTAACAAGATTTTTAAATCTGGTATTTTATGCCCATACCTGTGTTATGAAAAACATATAAAAAACTGCAAAACTGCTGGTCATAGGACTGGAATTGCGATGGATGGATAAAAGTTTGAAGGTGCTTCCCAGCAAGGTGGCCAATTCCGCCTTTCCTTCCTCTCACGTACGGCTCTCATGCCTTGTATATGCTAGGAAACACATAAAACTTAAACTACAAAGAGAAGTTTCATACTACAGCATGACTGCTGTAGATCTCTACAAGCAAAGGGACCCTAGGCTACTCATTTTGTGGACATCAACATATGGACAGCATTAAAATAAGCTTATAACTAACCATTTAATTAGCAGATTTCATCTGCAGTTTTAATGAAACTTTAATTTCAGGAATGGCCACATATGTCATTAGCACTTACTCCAGGCATCTGAAATGTCCTGGGGAAAAAAAAAAAAAGTTATGATTTTTCCTGCTTCTCTGCTCTCTGATTTCTAGTTCTGTGTCTCTGCAGTTAGGTAATAATACTGGAATAGGTAATAATACATGTACACCACTTGCCATCAAATGAGAAATTTCAGAATTACTTTTTAAGAAGCCTCACCACAAATGTTACAGAAAAATTGAACCATTTTCCCCCAATTTCTGTTTCTCGTTCATCTGTGCATTCATTATATCTTACTTCATCTTGTAATCCCATCTGGCTAGGAGCAATCTCACTGCACTTGGAGTGAAAAATCTTGCAGTAAGTGCCCAAGATGTTCACAAGCAGCATTTTCCCTCGCTCTTCCTTATGCTATTAACCGACTCAGTGAGGCACTGCTCCTCTCGTGGAGTCCTAAATTCCTGACCACTTCAGCTGTGGCTTGAACTTCATTTGCCAAGTTTAATCTTTGTGCTATTTAAATGTGCTCCTGCAGCATCACCGGCTGCCGCAGCTTCTCTTAGGTGATCTGCAAGAGGGTCACTGGCATGGAGTGGAGCACYTGTCTATCCAGTTGTCCTTCGGCCCTGATCTGGAGGTCACTAATCCAACCTTTCCATGTCCCGAACACACTAAGAGGCCAATCAAAGCAATGGGGCAGTATTCAAGGTTTGTCTAGGACATGCAGTTCACAGGAAGGAGAAAAGCAAGTGTCCTCCGCTGGTGATTCAGACATCCGAAAGAGCAAGAGCCAACACGACCACAGAACCAAGAGGAAAAAAAAAAAAAGAAAAAGAAAAAAGAAAAGGCAAACCCTTCTAATTTTGGCTTCTTAAGAAATTAGTATCTAGGCAGCCAGACTGTCTCTGCATTTCTCTCCCAAGACATTTCTAATCTCATCGCTAAATTTCATTAGAACTAGCCAAAGGACTCATAAGAGTCATGAACTATGATATCCCTACCTTTCATGAAATAGGTATCTAAACATAGGAAATTACAAGCTCAGCTTCTGCCCAGCACCAGAAACATTCCTCCCAAGTCACAGAWAAAAAATCTTCAGTCAGAGAATTGCCTTCTCAGGGAACAGATTCTATTTGCAAGACACAAATACAGAGGAAGTCAAGCTACACTGGCTCCTGCAATGAGGATTTAAAAGATAATTTCTGCTCCACAGACTGATCACGAATATTTTGCAGAAGTAGAGGGGAAAAAAAAAAAAATACACCTAGCATGTGAGTGTCAGAGGAGGAATATCTAGCACAACACAGGCAGAGGATACATTTACATTTAAAAATCAGACCTCTAAGATCAGGCAAAATGAAAAATAAAATAAAATAAAATAAAATAAAATAAAATAAAATAAAATAAAATAAAATAAAATAAAATAAAATAAAATAAAATAAAATAAAATAAAATAAAATATGTTTTTAACCTCTTCTTTGCAAGTGAGATGAAGTATGGCACTACAAGTGTTTGTTATGGTATTTTCTCTTGTGTCTAAGGAATGATTGTGTTGGGCCTGGATTGTAAACAATATTAGCATTTTTTTTCCTTATATACAAAGAGTTTTCATCTTTCCTCCATAAAGATCAAGTGAAAAGGACAGAAAAAGCGCATTGGAAATAAGCTGGACAGGTAGTAACATGTACAAATATAAATTTGCATCATAATAACTTCACAATTCAGAGCTCAGCATCTCTATTTGTATTACTCTGCATATCTACTTGCTAAATGTCCCTTAGTCACTTGTTTAAAATACAATTTCAGGAAGAATTGTTTCTTATGTACTTAAATTTAACAGATTTCCTGAGGCATTTCAAGAAATTCTATTAAATTATGCCATACCCAGACCAAGACGTGTTTTGCCTGTGATACGATGACACAGGAAAGTCTGTGAGAACAGGTTTAGATGTACAAACAGTAACAGCCACTTTCACAGCGAATCTATACTGAATATCTAAATATACATGTGTGAGTATGTATACAGATGTACATATATTTATAAATACACACACACATGTGCTGTCCATGTCAGGGTACCTCTATGAAAAACAGATGGAGAACTTGCTAAAACTTAAAAGGACAACAAAAATCTATCAAAGGCAGAAGACAACCTACCTAAAGAAAGGAGTAGAAACAAACTTTCCTACAGAACGACAGCTTGACTAAATTAGGTGAATTTATGTTCTAAACAGTGACTCACACTGTAAAAAGAAAAATTGTTTAAAAGAACACTATGAAGAACTACGAATTTCTTCAATTTTCCACTTATTTCTGAAAAAAAAAAACAAAGTTCTTAGATGAAAAGCAATAGTCACTAAGAAAAGTTATTTTGCATACTTGTCACTCCTCTGTGTAGAAGCATGTTCCCTCCCCCTTTTTTTAAAAAAAAGAGAAATTATATATTGAAAGAGTATGTAGCTTTGTCCAATGCATATAAATTTGTTCCCAAATAAAGCATGAGAGCTATCCCTGGCCTTCAGAAATTAACTTTATGAAATAGGTCCACCTTTGCCCCAGATTTCCCATTTACAAACTAAGGATTGCGACACTAGCTCTTCTGAAAAGCACAGAGATGAGCAGATGACATGTAAGAACTTGATATCCACCTAAGATCTAGGTAATATTACTGCTTTGGTAATCTCATATTTTGCCTGAAGAAGGGCAGAAAAGGGAACGTGATGCTTCTGGAGGAGGAGAAAAAAAAAAAAAAAAAAAAAAAAGGCTGAAAAGCAGCAATTCTAAAAGCATCTTCTGGTACTTCCTTTACCTTATTGAAGCACTACAAAGACACCCATAAAGGAGATCTTATCTGTTTTCATTCTGCTGTTTCTCATCAAATCTGCTTCCTTTATCAGCTCTGCAAACCACAGGGCATTTTTCTATCTTATCTCTCATGATAAAGATCGCAAGCCCAGGATAAAATAACGGCAGCCTAAAAACTAACGAACTTTTATCTAAATAGTGCTATGGTCCTGTAAACCATTTTTTTTYCCTCCAATTACTAAACATTTTCCATGTACATTTTATTTATAAATATCGTGCATGTAGATATCTTCATATTATGATGTTTCCCAATAGCTTTTTTGTTCAATAGGAGGGGGAAAAAACGTAACCATTAATCTAATGCAGACTTGAATCCATTATTGATGGCTTCAGAGCTATATTTTAAATGTTTTAATCTAGCAATCTGGTATGTCCATCTATATCAATGAATGAATTTTACATGTTTACCTCAGTCTTCCAGATTATGAATGGCAAGAATCAATTCCTGATAATATATTTAAACCATGTCTGTCATTTTTTTCCACATCTTTTTCAACAACAAAAGAGAGAAATTTCAGTTGCCTGAAAGAGAAGCTCAGCTACCTTCGGGGACCGAATCCCAAATCAACACAGAATCAGACGTTATTTCTTCATGGTACAGGGGGACAATTTAACTTATTAAAAAAAAAAAAAAAAAAGAAAAAAAGATGGAAGATATCGGATGAATACAACCTAGACTACACTTTTATAGGCAACAAAAAGCAAGCTTTTGTAATGCTTGCCAAAGCAGTGTCTGGCAAAATAGTGATAAAACTGATATGGGAAAACACAACTATGCAGGCTTTATGTCCAAGACTGGGAAGAGGGAACAAAACAACATGAAAGCTTGATAAACAGTAAAAATCTGTCTTTACGCTTACAATAATCCTATTAAATATTACTAAGGTATTTGGTATTTTCATTACAGTATGTTCCTGTCATACTCAAATCTATGGAGGATTAGGTATTTTATCTGCTTTACAATGTGCAATGTCCAGGAAGACATGGAGTAAGACACCAAAGTGATTACAAAAGACTCACTGATGTAATATGCTTTTGATAATTAATCAATATCTTAGCAATGCCCCCACCTGGTGGCCAGGTGGCGAATTTTACTCGGCCAGGTAAGGGATCCAGAGCATCAGTACACATCTCTACAGAATTGCCCTTACTTTTTTTCCTTTCATGATCAGAAGATTTACTCAAAAGAGGATTTGTTGAGGAGGGTTTATACTAGATAACAGACCTAAAGACAGCCTATTTGCCTGCTGAAACTCTCCAGACTCTTCAAGGTGTTAGAGAAATCATATAATGGAATACCTGTCCACCAAGATCAAAGTAGGGCAACTTTCCTCAGAAACTAGACTGATTTAGGCCAAAAAGGTTTCCACCTCTATAGCACTGGAAGAGAGGAAGCCAGTCATGGTTTGGAGGATGACCAAGAGTCTCATCAGGTATCAACCAGCTTGACCTGGCTCCCAATACTCAGCCCATCTCACCAAAAGAGAACAAATAAGGCATAATCCAGGCTGGGTTACCTTGACTTTTGAGGTCCAGTAGACTATGTCTTAAGTCTTATGCATAAATTGGCTAAAATTTGTTGGTATCACCCAAGTAATGACTGAAGAGTTCCAGTTTATGAACAATAAGAGCTCTTCACCAGCTAGTTGAAGTCTGTGCCACCTTTTCTTGTCCATCTGAGTCATCACAGAAGCAAAAAAAAAAAAAAAAANNNNAAAAAAAAAAACCACACAGCAGTTGCAATTCCTTTTAAAAGTGTAGAAACTCATTTCAAGGGAATTGATTTGAAAGCTTCTCTAAAGTAAATTTAGGGTCTTTTGTCAAGTCAGCATTGAAAAGCTAACGAATAGCGCAACTCCATCACACAATTGGAAAGACATCAACATTTCCAATATTGCCAGTATTGGATATTCAACTTGAAAGATTTTAAACTTGCCTGTCTCCTAGTTCTCACATCAGGATTCATTTCATGCGATTGTCAGCCTAAAAATCCATGAGCGAGGTTACTTACATTTGGCAATCTAAAAAAGAAGTGCAAGCTTTCCAAAAGGTAGAGACCCTGTGCAAAATTGAAACAGACTGCAAGCCAGAAACAAAAGCAAAACCAAGACTCTCATGGTTCCATCTGAGATACAAGGCAGCTGTATGAAAAACATCCTTCCAGAACTGTAAATAAAGGGAGGCTCTAGGCAGTAACTGACAGCAGATTAAACGTTTATTATACTTTAAAGAAAAACCAACCTAGGCTTCAATGCTTTCAGCAAGATGTTTACCAATGCTAATTCTGTGTCGAAGATGCTGCCCACCTGTCAGTCTGAATAAATGAATGAAAGAAAAGCCGTTATATTACAGGAAAAAGCAGCACAAAGAGAAACGCCAGTGAGAGAAGTTACAATTAGTCAGTCTACAAGTGTTTACTGGGATGGGAAATTAAATCTGCAACATGAGAAAGGGAGCTGGCAAGCCGAGAAATACAGCTGCCCACAGCAATGCATCCTCTTTCAATTGCTGAAGTTAAACGCTTTTTTTTGTTTTCAACACTAAAGGTAAAATAATAGGACAGGGAAATAACTAATAAAAATCAAGGAAGAATTAGTTATACTTACTGCATTTGTCTTGAACAGTTTTAATTACATTTTGAGATATTTTAGTATTAATATATAGTGAGGGAAGCACTCATAGTAATGAAAAAAGACCCTCTCCTTCTCCCTTATCCACACAGTTCTAAAGAGCAGTCCAAAAAGCAATACAAAATGTCAGATTTCAAATACTGACCCTGTTGTTCACATTACCTTGATTGATGATAGTGTTTCAGGAATCAAAGTACGTGACAGGGGAAAAGGAAAAAAAGAAGGGGAGAAAATTAATTCTGTTCTTGTATGATTATCTTCTAAACAACACACAGAACATATGTGGAAGCTCCTGCAGTCAGAACATACTAGCTCTAAAACAGCTTTTGACAGCAATTTCCAGGCTTGAATACATAAAGTGGGCATATGGAGCAAAGTGGTTTCTTTGTTMGCTTTCGAAAGTAAACAGCTAGAGTGGTATTGCACAAGCTCCATACCTGTGGAAAAGGCCTATCCTTACACGCTGCTTTAAGTTTAGAAATGGTACCTTRCATCTTCTAGAAGCAGGCAGAAAATTAATCAAAAGAAAAAACACCTTCCCAAAAACTCAAATGAAAAAGTCAAGGAAAAACAACAATTACTGTGATAATTACACTCCCAAGTAAGGTATGTTTACACAACACAATGCCATTAAATTTGGTAGGTAGGGAGWAAACCTTACTGAAAGACTAGATGCAAGACTAAACACTGAGATAGCAGAAACCACAATCTAAAACATAATGTTAAAGGTGTCATGACACGTGTGTAAACAGAGGCCTTCCCCTTAGAAGCAACAACAAAATCAGCTTTAGGGTATTTTAATTAATACTCTAGCACAGAGCATGAAGCACATAAACAGGACATATCATTGTACACAGTACATCACATTGACTGTATTACCAGGTCATTCACTTCTAAGACTGTGAAATGTTGACTTAAATCATATGTTATTGTTTCAGTTTGACCTCCAATGCTCCCCCACCAGTTTCAAGATTAATCTTCCAATTTTTAGGTTTAYGAAGTCATTCAAATAGGCTGATTCATACTCCTGACAGGAAAAACTGTATTGTCTGCAAACACCCTGCAGTCAATACTTCATTTTAGTAATCTTTTGTCCGGAGGAACAAGTAACCTGGCTTCTTGCAAGAGAATCCACAAGTATTTACACTGCTTGAATATAGACAAGATGAATATTTATGTTGATTTAAAACCACCTTCCGAATTTGACATTTAGGCATATATTTCCTGAAATAACTAATATTCTCCTCTAAGTATGGAGCATTGTATTCTTTTTGAACTGAAAAGCTGTCTCTGACAGTGTTTTTTGCATTCATGAATAAATTTGAGAACCGAAGGCCACATGATTTAGGTTACACTAAGCAGTACTTTGTCTTCATTAGACAAAGTTACTCAGCTCTTAGCAAGTCATTTGTTATAAATTAAAATTTCTACATTGCTGTATATTTTTCCCCAGACCACAGAATACAGTTAAAGAAAGAACTTTAAAAACTTTTTTTTTCTTAAATTGTGAAGCACACAATGATGAATACAAATCAGCTTCTACTCAACTTCAAACTTTGTCTGCCCAGCCTCATTCCACAGGAACTTAAGGAAWAATTTCCTAACAGTGAGGGTGACAGAGCCCTGGCACAGGCTGCCCAGAGAGGTTGTGGAGCCTCCTTCTCTGGAGATCTTCCAAACCCRCTTGGATGTCATCCTGTCCCACGTGCTCTAGGTTGTGTGCAAGGGGTTGGACTAGATGATGTCTAGAGGTCCTTTCCAACCTTACTATGATTCAGCAGGAATAAACCTTTCCCAGAAATTCTCAGCAAGACACAGACATGTGCTAGTTATATAACACAACCAAAAGGTCAGCAATTCTGTTAGTATTTTAAAACAGCTTTTTGTTTGGTTTCGTTCTTAATACTTCAAACTGTGTTTGATAGTGCCAGAACTTCATCAAAACACACTCATACAGCATACTTCTCCTTAGGGGTCTCTGCAAGCCTTAGGCCAAGGTGTTTTATTGACCATGCACAAAATGGTTTCTAAATGCTCCATAACTAGTTGTCATGTTGGAATCAGAGCAACTTCACTGATCCTGTAACTTCTGATATTTGTCAAAGAGGTTTCCTTACTATCCAACTCAATGACTTTGATAATACCTTTAAAACAGAATACACATGTGAAATAAGCCCCTGCAAATCATAAAACTCACCAAATCAGCAAAAATCTGGGAAAAGATTGGGAAAGTGATAGCAGGGTAGATCAGAGACCAGTGCAGCAAAAGGTTATTCCCTTTGATATTCAACACCACAGCATTTCAAAGGAGATTGACAACTTGAGCTTTAAAGGTTCTCCAGAGAGAGATACCAGTGCAGATGAATGACAAAGCTGCAACTCTGGAGACGAGAACAAGACAGAAGAATTGGGCTCCCTGAAGAAAGTTATTTTTACCATTTTCTGTATCACGTTTACCTTTCTTTCTCTACTACTGTCTATATAGAAGCATTTTGTTATTTCTTTGCATCCCTCTAGYCCTGTTATCTTTGGGCATTATGAAAACAGTAAAATTAATGATGTCTGCCTAGTCAGTACTTTACACTTTCAGTATTTTTTTTATCCACAGACCTTGGGAACAAACCAAGTCAGTGGAAATAACAACACATTTCAAGTAACTTCTGCTAACYGTGCTGAACAAGAAATACTGGGCAGAACCACAATTACTCAGATTTCTTAAGGAATTTTCATATGCATTTTCTAGGCCTCTTTCTGTCCACACATCTAACGATGAATCAGCTTGTTCACCTATATCCTTTGCTCTGAGTAGTAAAACACCAACCTTCCAAATCAATGTCCCAAATGATTAAAACAAACAAAAAACATCCTATGTCTATGTTCAGAATAAAGCATCTATCCATTACTGGACTAAATGTAATGTCACCCTTTGCAAGAATGGCATCGCCACTTCCTGTTAAAAAATATATAATATTAATAATAATAAAATACCATAGAGGCATCACAAGTCTGTCACCAAATCGCTTCCTTTGATTCTAAGCAGAATGTTTTACGCTCTTAGACAGATATTGTTGTTGCTTATTTTCTACTAATAGGCCAGTGTGCAATTATTATGGGATCTATTAGCTTATTAGGGCATCTCTCAGGTTTACCTATTTTCCTAAGTCTTTGGAATTGTCTACTTCGGAACTTAAGATAGCTGCGGTCACAACTTGAAAGACTTCTATTTCTCTTCAGACACCTGCCCCTTACTTGGACAAAAAGCCTTTCTACCCTGGATGCTACAGAAATTTCTCCTTAGCTTCTCTCTGTATTTCACAAATCAACAGGAAAAAAAATGGGATTGTAGCAAAGTAAACAATCTATTGATTAAATTCAATACTAATGTAGTCTAGCCTATATTCCAAGCTTATCTTGCCAAGAAAGGCAGAGAAAACTACCTATTTGGGCACAGTCTTTTGTACAAAGGCACAACAGAAGTGGATGAACAATAGTGATTTGAAGTAGACAGTTTATTTCTCTTCTACTTCTTCTCAGTTACTTGATCTCCCGAGTTTTGACCAGTCCAACTATCCCTGCTTGAGAAAGCCGCAAACAATACCAGATGACCCTAAGCGTGAAGCCATAGGTCAAAAGTCATAATTATCAATCAGGAGATACCTGGAATGCTTACCCATTTCCCAGTGCAATTATCTGAATGCAGTTGAAACATCTCTTTGGAAAGTTAATATGTCGCCTTTTGAAATAATACAGCTGCCAATCACCTGGAAGCCTGAAATTTCTTCATGGAAAGTCTAAGAAACACAGTTTTTACACACAATTTCAAAAAATTAAAAGGACAAAGAAAAATGTACAGATGAAAAAAAATGGTTTCAAATTAGATGGAAGCAGGATATCACAACAGCATAAAAAATATCCATAAAACCCATTCACTTATAATTGCTTTTTATTAATGCTTTGTAACTAAAAGACAAGCATTTCAAATTTTCACATTTTTATTTTGAATCTCCAGAGAGTTAATAGCCTATGCAAGACCTCAAGGAAAATGCATGCAACTCCTTCAACTCCTTTATCTGTGAATGTTTAGCATGCATGTGCTCCATTAATTTTACAGTATGCTTATGTGCTTGATACCACTTCCCAGGAAGAAAATCATTAAACAGCTTACAAAACTATATTCAAATACCCCAAGCTCTTGAATACCTGGCGACAAAAGAGCCAATACTAAAAAAAAAAAAAAAAAANTAAAAAAAAAAAAAAAAAACTAAAAAAATCCAGAATTGTTTAGTTATAGAAATGATGAAACAACACATTGGTTTCAATGAAAGAAATAAAAAAAAGGCACAAATCAGGATGTATAACCAAGAGTAAGTTCAAAACCAAAACTCATCTTGTTCTTGCTGGGAATAGGTCAACATGATAATCAATAGTAGAAGCAATATATTTCTCATTCTTTAGTACAGATAAGCTATGAAAAAGCATCATCTGTTTGAGGGGCGTTGTGTATGTGGGAGGAGGTTCCAGTTTCCTTCACTGATGGACATACGGCCACCACATGAGACACTGGATTCACACAGTTGGTTCTTGGCACTTTGTCATTTATCACCACGTCTCTGGGTCAGTAGTAATTCTAAGGATTACTCCTCTGCTTCCTCSAAACACCGGATTTGTAAAAGCTTTTTTGATTATCCTGGAGAAATTCAGAAAACTCATGCCAAACTTCTTGGCACAACTTGAACACATGCTGTCCATTGCACAAATGCATCATTTGTGCTAAGAAAGTAAAGATACAGCCATCCTCATGGAATAAAGGCAGTGGGCACATTAGTTATTGAAGATCAGTTRTCCTCTAACATATAGGCTCAGGCAAAAAAAAAACACATTTCCTAAGAGGAAAGAAAGGTATTTCACTGCTGTCATACAACAGCTTTACTGACACTGGAATAATAATATGCCCCATTAGGGAACAAGCCATGTTCTTATMATTTTCCTGCAATCACATTCATTTTGAGTGAGAAATCTTTTTTTAGAAAAATAACTATTAGTCAGATTAATATTTAAATAAGAACTGAAAGGAAACAGCATGATATAAAGTATATTTGGAAAATCCAAGCAGGAAACTGAATTGCCAGCTCTTTTATTAAAAAAAAAAAAAGTTTTATTATTATTTTATTTTCCCTCCTGAAGCCTTTTTGGCACAGAGCTCTACCAAGATTTGAAAGGTAAGAATCCTTAGAATTTCATTTTTTTTTGTATTTTTGATTACAACTACTAATTTCCTCTTTGGCTCTTTAGGGTGGTCCAACTGATTCACAGTCTGTCTCATTTTATAAACCAAGCTCTTCTTACTGGGGCACGGGGCGGGAACAGAAGCAAGTTCCTAACTTGACTCAGATAACTTGAATTAACCTGGACTAAAGCCCTAATGAAAATGGTATGATTTATATTATTATTTTTAACGTGGCAAATCAAATCTTGCACAAGGTAATACAGCTTTTCTCARCCTTTTCAGTCATATATCATCTACTCTCCACCATTTCTTCACTAAGATTTTACCTTCCGTTAATCTGAATTAAACAATGCAAACTAAAACTTCCCTTTTTAAGTCACAGAAAAGCTGAGACCCAGTTCTAGCACAGGAAATTTTTAAAGGTCAGCTACCTTCTTTTTAACCATGATGCAAATCCTGTTTAAATAACTTCTTTAAATGTAACTGGGTTTTGTCAGTCATCCCTTTTAAGATTCACTTGTTAAGTTTTAACAAGCCAACTAATTCAATTTCCTAATCCTACAGCCTTTTCTAAATAACCCTAGATAAAGTCTCAGTGCACCAGGACCCAAAATGACCAAACCTAGCCATGCCCAGAGGAATGACACATGGATTTTGGCTGCTGTCAGTCTTGACAAAATCTCTGGCCAGGTCAATCTGGGACACAGGACAAATTGGCAAGAGATTGAATTCAGGCACTTCTACCAGCAGATTTTATCCCTTTTGGCACAGAATTCACATGTTGAAGATAGCAGAAAGGATTAGGTTGTTCCACTGTCTTGAAAAGAAACAACAAGAAGTGGAGACAAAAAATGGATACTATAAAAACGTATATATAAAAAGAAGAATAACATTGACTAGGTTAGACCACACTGCCACAAAATGCAGCAAATAAAGCACAGTTCCTGGCAGGGAAAATCACAGTTTGAGCTAAATTGCTCTTCTGCAACTTGTGGCACAGGGAGGGAGAGAGGGGGGAAAAAAAACACATACACTTCAAGAAGTTTGATAATAGCAGTCTCTAACAGGGTAGAAAAAAGGCTGTTGGGATTGAGATCTTAGTGGTAAGAAAAAGCCAGTTTATCCCAGGCTACACAGCGTGCATGTGTCTATCCAACGAAATATAAACCCAGCTACCAAGCAAGCTGAATGTATTAAAGGCTAAATGCTGTTTAAAAATAAATCATAAAAAGATATTCCACTGAACCATAAATGATCATCTGAAAACCCTCATATTTAATCAACTCATATTGAACTAGAGGTAGGTACCAGGAAATCTCCCTTGAATTTCTCAAGGGCTGCTCCAAAACATTCTGGCACAAACTTCTGAAAACCTCTAAGGGATTTGAGTATCAGATTTGCTCTAGATACTCAACCTCATGTCCCAGCAGCTATTTCCTGAAAATAATTTCAGTAGAACTTAGCTCACACATGAAGACACACAGATTTATAGCACTTCGTGCCCTAAACTCCCACTAGAGACAACACAGTCAACAAAGCCTGGCAAGCTACTCTGTTCTCCCCAAAATATACACCTACCTTTGGTCTGATAAACAGCTCTCTGGAATCTCTCTACTGTATCACAGCAAGGGAGTATAGACACCCACCTTTCATACGGGTATGTGTAGGAGTCTTCAGCTGCACCTTCATAAATACTTGTTGCAATACTAGCCAGGGTGACACTTTTACAGAGTCTTTTTTACAGATAGCTTATGGAGGCTTTTATGGCATTTTTAAGGGAGACTTAATATTAGTAAGGACTATATGTGGTTTGAAGAGGCACTATTTTCTCTCAATTTCTGTTTCTCAATGAAGAATTCAACTGCAGGTGTCGGTGCTGCTTGGGACTGAAGTCAAGTTAAAATTTTTCACAAGCATTTTGGCTAGTTCAAAACAGATCCATTATTATTTGGATTTCTAAAGTTGTAAGTAGCTCTAAGTTAAGCACCTCACTTTGGCATATTCACAATGATACCTTTGCTCACAGCACCATTCAGACACTGCAGACTTGTAATGATGTTCGGAGAGGTCATTGTTCCACGCCTTTAAATAGTGTTAAACTGTATTCCTTCATTCCTTACAGTTGGAAGGAATCTGGCCTTCTAAACACTCATCTGGCCTTCTAAACACTCAACAATAGAGACACTCTAGGCAAGACAGCCTATTCAAATTTTCTTATTGTCCGATCTCCACAACTCTTGTACAGTACAAATCCATCGTTCCTTCTCATCATTATTCTCTTGGCAAAAGTCTTTTACCTGTTTCATAAGTTATGATCCTCTTAGGCTTCATTTCTCTAAACAAAATTTCTTCAGCTATGTTGTTTCATAAATCTGATAGTTTTTTTTCCTTCCAGTTGCTTCACAACTTTCCTGATGGCCCATGACCAAAACTCACAGTACCCTGATAAATCCAAAGATATACAAAGCAGAAGGATTATTCCTTGATCCCTGAAGACACTACACTTGTTTGCAGAGCAGTAGCTATATAGCATATCCTCCTCTGCTGTAGTGCCAGAGTACTACTGGCTCATGCTTTGCTTCTGACCCATGGCAGTTTCCTCCCCACCTGATATTCACCTAATTAGTTATTCCTTACTCTATATGCACAATTAATTACTTTTGTCTACTGTCTTACTGACAAAAACTCTTTTCAGATCTTTCATTCAATTGGTCAAAGGATCACTGCTAATCTGTCTGTGCCCCTCAGACACACTAGCATTTCCTCCTTGAAAAGTAGCACCTGAAGAGTAAATAAATGTTATCTCTTCATGACCTGTCACTCAGGTCATTAATGGAACATCAAATACAGATACAGGTGAGATCTTTGCCAAAATCCACTTTACAAATTCTCCTATTTTAACAGTGACCACTGAGGAAACATATTCTGAATGCAGAACTGCTTGAAAAGTTGTTTCTAGCTTGATTACTTGTCTCCCAAGGCTGRTATTAAAACACCATGAGGACCATCAAAAGCTTTGCTGCACTCAGCACGCAACACATACTGCTTTTCCTTTACCTGCAAAGCTCTTAGCCAGTYCTATGAACAGATTAGTCTTGTTCATAATATTTTTACAAGTACCTTTCAGCTCCTCTTCATATTCAAATGCTTCCAAGTGTCTTGCTTTCTATTTGCCCCAATATCTTCTGGAGGAATCGAAATACATTTATGACTGTTTAATGATTTTGCGGTGTCTCGTTTCCTTCTTTAAAAGATCACTCCTGCATTTCCATTTTTCTCTGGCTTCTCATRTTTTACATATGGCTGCAATGTACTAGAGACAGCAGTGGCATTTCATCAGCTAGATAATGTGTTTAGCCATAAGTGTTTTATGTTTAAATTCAATGCATTTTAAATGCATAAAATTACATGAGCCTACTGCTGGCTAAAACAGCTAAAAGAAAAATAAAATTAGTATTGGAACAAATATCTAATTAAAGGCTGTATATAAACAGAGTTTTACAGGTTACCTCACACTAAAGAATAAACTGCAGTTTCAATATTGTATTTTTAACTTAAAAAAATAAAACCACATAACATACATCTATTTGGCTTGCAAATCCTGTACGCTGTTTGACAATAACTTACTAAAGTTATTGTCAATAACTTACCATCTGTTTGACAAATTAACTTACCAAAGCCACACGTGCACTCCACTTTCAAGAGTAGGGTAGCATTCCACAAAATCTGAGCACAATACAACAGTCGGTATGTATACAATCAAGGTAGTATGAAACTCCTTAGCAAAAATACCCCAAGATATCCAAAGAATTATTTGCCCAATAAAAAAGCTATTTCTTCTTTCCAAAGGAAAAAAAAAAAATCACATTGGATTTCATAGTTATCTTGACTATAGACAGATTATCCCTGCTGTCAGTTTCATGACTAACCTCACCTCCCAAGGACTCCGTCTCCTTTCAGCATACAAAACACCGTAAACCAAATTATTGTAGAGTTCTGCACACCAGGAAGCTGCAATTCTTCTTCACAGAGCGACAAACTTGCAAACTCTAGCTGGGAAGTTTCTCCCTTCTCTTTTGCTATGCATTTGCAGCGAATGCTTGCACTTTATTTTAGGATGTAAACACTCAAGAAAATACACCTGTCTGCAAACATTTTCTATGAATTGGTAAGAGGAGTGAAATATTAAAATTTGGTAAATGACAGAGTAAAATATTACTGAGAGGAAAAAGAAAAAAGAAAAAAAAGAGAGAAAATAGAAACCTACTTTCCAAGAAAGAAAAACTATCTACACTGGACCTGAAAACAAAAGAATACTAGAGGAACAACTTCAATATAAARCATCTACAGCTCATATATTTTTTATGGACAAGACAATATTTTTCTTATTCAAAGAAAAGCCAACTTGCCACTCTGTTCCAACTATGGTGTATATATGAGTCAGATTGATCCTGCATACACTGAGAAAGTGCTAAAATGGAGGACAATCTCAGGCCAGAATATCATCATCTCCCATTCTAAGTGCTCACAATATTGAGACTATTTTTTCCTCAAACATTTTGAGAGATATCAACAATTATTTTTTTTTCCAGAGGAATAATAAAAATTAAGTGCCACAATTTACCTGTGGGCAGCTCAACTCCTTAACTCCTTTTGGGGAATTGTTCTAGCCACTGTAGTCCTCTGTTACAGACAAAACCTTTCACACTAACAGATACTATTACATAATTCTCCAGAGGGAAAATAGCATTAAACTATACACACACACACACACACATTATATATATATATATATATACACACAATATATATACACTTATATATATATATATATATAAAGTATCACGAGGTCAGAATGACCCTTTGCTTACTAGACTTTTGCTGAAGACTATTTAATAGTCAGTTCTGTATTACTGCTCTTTGGCATTATGAAATATTTCACAGAGTGAAAACATATACACGTAAAATAAAGTGTTGTGCTGTCTTGGTTGACTTATGTGGAAGAATCTTTATTGTACAAACCTCTGAGACAGGAAAAAACTGCTAACCTTCATAAAAGCATCACTTTATCATAAATTGTAGTTTTATTTTTTCGCCCGCTGCCACCATTTTTCCATCTTGCAAGTACTGTGACAAAGGTTCACTTTCACGGGTATTTAATTTTCAGTTGCTGAAAGGATTTATGAGCTACAATCATTTTTACAAGACAGTATCAACACAGTAAGATTGAGGGAAAGTTACATGACTAATCAAGACATATGGAATATAGAGGTTTGTAAGGGGGCTTATCTTCTACACTTTGGCACAAAAAAAAAATCGAAGATGAGTAGCTTCTATACAATCTATTAATCTGATTGACGTTGATAAGATTGCACAGAGAAGAAAATCTACAAGAATTTCAGCAGTGGTCTATCAGTCTGGAGTGTATTACAAACAATTCTAACAGCTACAAAGGTGGTTACCTAGTGAATGATTTCACAGGCTGGGAGTGTCTTTAAAATTAATGTTGAGGTTATATTTGCAGAACCTTTCTCTGGARAACTGGCTCAGCATATCTGGAAAGGAGTCAAGGTACAGCTGTAAATAAAAAATGCTGTTACATTTAATATATATACTGGTGCATCCAAAATATTTTCTAATATTCATTTGTTTTCCTCCCAATCCTTTCCCACTCATCTTTCTTTTCAGTGTGGTCACACTACACATAATTTGGGCATCAATCTCAAAAACATATGTCAAGAATACACATCTCCTCTCCTCACATATCTTGAGACAACTTCGACCCATCCCTACCTCACTCCCATTTAAAGGAAAGACACAAGATATGACTGTAGCTTTCAGTCTAGGGCTTTGGGCCAACTGTAGTGGTTGTTCATTGTTTGATTTGTGGTGCYCTAAACAACTCTGTTTAAATTATTAACTCCCTACAGAGTTTCATGTGTGCAGATCAGTGTACTACATACGAGCTTGCTTTTCTTTATCACATTTCACGTAACTCAAGGATCCCCGAGTGGCCCAACCATGCTCTTATCTGCTGTATGGATAGAAACTTGTGCATCTAGCACATCTGCTGCAGCATATAGTTGGAAAGCAGCTCACCGTGGGTGGGGGGTTCTAGAAACATGAAGCTGCTGCACTGAACCCTATTAGGACATCCCTGCATCCCTTCTTCCCTGTCTGAATTATGAATGGAATTACCAAATGCAGGCATAGTGGAACTGTGACGACGTCAAAGAAAAATCCAAGCATATTTATATTTTTGTAATATAAACATYTTGCCAAAAGTCCACTAACATGTGGAATTAATTGCATAGACTACTGAGAGTTCTCCATATCTGTGAGATAACGTATTTGACTTCAGCAGGCAACTGTCACTTCTCTATCTGTCTATCARCAGACAGACACCCTAGTAATTATGTTTATCATGTCTTTGTTGTCTGATCTGCTTGAGTGCACTAGTTTTGTGTCCTTTATAGGCCCTTCAAAAAGAACAGTTTCAACAAAAAGCAATGTGGGAACCCAAAAAGTTACCTGCATCTTCAGTAACCAGAATAAAGAGTTTTCTAACAATGGTAAAAACACTATTTTTAAGCTCTAGAGAGGAGAAAAGGACATTGAAACTTATTTCGAGAGATTTACCAGCAGCATCAAGTATTAACCACTAATTACTGCAAAGGGATGCTATCTATTATATAACACAGAACTGAATTTAGGTATAGTGAAGCTATCATCTTTTTTTCTGACTTTAAAAAGCAGCCTGTTATACTTTTCTTCCTCTGASATCTATATAATTCATTTTCCAGGTCACTAAGAAAGGTTTTTGCTACACAAATAATGGAGCATGACTGTTTTTTTTTAAGATAATACTAGACTGCAGAGAAATATTACATTTACTCAACATGTTCAAGCTTTGTAAAAGAACTAAGCATCTGCCTGCTATATGTTTACATGGCTCACTTGCTAGATGATGAGCAGTTTATACTAACTTCAAACATACAGTAATAGGTTATACTAAATAAAWATATATAACATTAAAATGCAAGATTATGACTTGAACATGGTGCATGATTASATATCCTCCTACAATTCTAAAACATGCTGGGGAAATCATTTCTCCTCATTTCTATAAAGTCCTTGGAGAATTTCAGAGAACTTTATAACAGAAGGCATACTGCACTTTGTAGAAGAGGGTAAGGAGAAAATGGATACAAATGTATCCAAGAGCATTCTGAGAGGCTTCATCTATTTTATCTGGAGACTGTTTAATCAGTGTCATATACAGCCTAGCACAGTGCTTGCAACCCATCCATCAAAATGAACTTGTTCTTTAGTTTTATACTATATCTGCTACATAGGTACTCTTAGTATCAACTGCAGTTTCTTCAACAAAATAGCAATTACAATTGCTTAGGCTTTATTATGGAATTTGGGATAACAAGTATATTTTGAATAAAAATCAACTCCTGCTCTAGATATCACTTCACCACTCCGAGATTCTTTCACAATCTCACTGAATCACATGGAAAGGCTGAGGTGGAAAGGAACCTCTGGAGACTGTCTAGTCAGAGTCAACTTGAGCAGATTGCTCAGGATTATGTCCAGGTGAACT
Organism: Nothoprocta perdicaria; assembly: GCF_003342845.1. Lineage (NCBI taxonomy): Eukaryota > Metazoa > Chordata > Aves > Tinamiformes > Tinamidae > Nothoprocta > Nothoprocta perdicaria. The sequence continues at coordinate 745,789 of NW_020454117.1, read as the reverse complement.
TCAAATTTTCCTAATGCTGGAGACTCCACAACCTCTTTGAGAAACTTCCTAATGTTCAATCACTCTAACAGTAAAAAACTCCTTTTCTTACAATCAGACATTTCCTATGTTTCAGTTTGCGCCCGTTACCTGTCATCCTGCCACAAGGCATTACCAAGACAGAGTCTGCCACCATCCTCTTTTCAGGATCCCTTCATGCATTTATTGAATGGAATAAGATCTCCCTGAGCCTTTTCTTCTCCAGGATAAACTTTCCCAGCTCTCTCAGCCTCTCCTTGTGACCTTTATCTTTCTGAGCTGGACTTGTGAGCTCAACTTCCTCCAGTAGGTTCATGTCTTTCCTCTAYTGTGAAATCCACAACAGCACCCAGCACTCCAGATATGGCCTYACCACTGCTCAGCAAAGAAGAAGGATCTCCTCACCTAAGCTGATGGCCACACACTAATGCATGATACTGCTGGCTGCCTTTGTCATTCTGACTCAAGCTCAACTTGCCCACCAGAATTCCCCAGGTCCTTCTCYACCCTCAGGTCCTCCTCTCAGCCAGTCAGTTCCATGTGTGCTGGGGCAATTTCACATGCCTGGAAATGGTTTCCAGGTTCCACTGCTTTCCTAGGGATCACAGTGAGACTGACCATCTTGCAGTTCCTCAGGTCCTCCTTCTGGCCTTGCTTGAAGACTAAGTCAGTGTTTTCTTCCAGCCTTGAGGATCCTCCCTTAATTACCACAACCTTTCAAAGGTAATCAAGAACTGCCTGGCAGTGGTGTGAAGTGGTTCCCTCAGCACTTGTCAGTGCATGCCATCATAATCCATAGCCTTGTGTATGTATTGTTTAAATATTCCCTAACATTGACCTTCCAGCACTGAGGTCAAATTTTCCTTGATCAAGATTTCATCTCTGGACTTAAAAGCCTGGGATCCCTGAAGGCTGATCTTCCCGGTTAAAGATTGAAGAGAAGGCACCGAGTACCTCAGCCTTTCCTGTATTCTTTGTCACCAGGGTTATTTCACCATTCATCATCAGGGTCATATTTTCCCCTATTATCCCTTTGTTACTGGTGTACTTGCAGAAGACATCTCTGTTATCCTTCTCGTTCCTCACCAGATTTAAATCCATGCAACTTTTCTAACCATAGCCCTGCAAGCTCATGCAGACTTTATCTTCTYCCTGAGCTTCTGCATTTTGTATGCTTCCCTGTAAGGCCTAAGTTGTCCARTCTTTCCAGTTTCCATTCATATAGGCCTCCTGTTGCCTTTGCTTCCTATCCTGCTCACTGGAATGGGCAAGTGAGAGGGTGGAGGAGGTGATCCTGAGTATCAGTCGGCTCTCTTGTAACTCTCTTCCCTGCAGCACCGTGTCCCATGGAATTCTTCCAAGTAAGTCCCTGAAAGGCCTAAGTCTGAAGTACACTCTCCTGAAGGCTCCAGGTTGTGGTCTTGTTTTCTGCCCTGCCCTTTTCCCTCAGGATCCTGAACTCTACTATCACATGGTCACTTCAGTCAAGGTTGTCCCCAGTTTACACATTCCCAATCAGATCTTTCCTGTTTGTAAGGATGAGGCCCAGCATAACCTCTCTTGTCAGCTAATCAATCACCTGTGTTCAGAAACAGTCATCAATGCACTTCAGAAGCCTCCTGGATTGCTTTTKCCCTTCTGTGTCATCCTTCAAGCACATACCAGGGTGACTAATATACCTGGGTTCCCCGTGAGGACCAGGGCCTCAATCACATCAATTAAGAAAAATCGTAAATACAAATAGACTTTTATGCTTATAAAAACATGTAAGATATAAAAGCATATAAAATAAATATATATTTCCATAGGAATCATCATTGATTTTTTCATAACAGTCACTATCATATCTATTTACCATTAGGACTCAATCCTGCCTTTTGCTTACCTAAATCTCTACCAAACAACAAGGTAACCATCACACAAATGTTATAAGCTTACTTTCACTGAGTTCAGATAAGGTAACAGTCAATGAACATTTCTTCTAGTGGAGCTAGAGGCAATTTATATAGCTATACCATGGTCACTTAGAGAATTAGAAGACTGTGGATCCAATCTATGTTTTTGGTAAGGTCAAACTACAAATTATTACATCAGTCACACTGACAGTGTAGATAAAAACAGTTAATGTTTGGCYAAGCTTTTGACCCCTACAAACATGGTAAAAGTTGACTGTCAAAATAAAAATATTCTGGACTTGAAAAATAACCTAATCTTAGATGCAAAGAATTTTTGTTTGGTTGTTTTTTTCCTYCCCTCAAAAACAAAAGAAACTACAAGGAATATTTACAGAGCCTGCTAACAGACCAGTCTGGACCTGCAAAATGACAGCACAGAGGACTAYCTGTTGCTTTCTTAGTAATCGTCCTTTATTCAGTTATGAAGTTTCATTCTTCTAACCATGCATGTCTTTACAGCTATAGTGGGACCAAAAGATAAAAGTCAGAGCCTCATTCCATTAAGATGATAACAAATATTTCTGAATAATCCATCTTAAACTGTTTGTCACTTAAGTATACTTTAAAAAAAATAATGAAAAATAGAGGAGTCAAAGACATAACTGAAAAAAAAAGCATACAAAAACTTCAAGTGCTCCTTAAAGGTTGCTTTGTCTGCTTTATGTATACTTGACTTCAACCTTCAGAAGATTTTCAGCATCCTTCATGCTTCCTCCAACTAAAAAATATTAATCAACTCTAAATCAAGAATAACCTCAAAGCTTCAAAGTCAAAGGTTTAGCTTCTGCTACTTTAGTTCTTAAAGGTTAGGATCTTTAAACAATGGAAGAATAGGACAGCATTTTTCAGTAATTAACACTCCTTCCTACTTCACAAAGTTATGCTCTACAGCTCCCAATGCCTAGAAATACTACTTTTTTTCTAAGCTTCTGTTTTTCAATTAAAGTGATCCACACATTTTGATATGACATTTCTAAAGAGATTGTACTCATGAGGGGAAACTGGAAACAGAGCAAAAAATTTAGTTCGTATTATTTCTTAATCAAGGTCTGAAACCACTTGAAGATGTTTTCTTGGGACAAAAGTGGGATCATCATTAGCATTTACTTAAAATCTTTTTTTTTTTTTTTGAAACATATAAAACCTACATCTTGTAGAATGCATTTTATGTAAATTAGCATGTGACTGACCCAAAGATTAGTCCAAATTTGAAATCATGCAAATGCAGCTACATTTTGCACAAGATGCTTATCCAAACTTGACAGAAGCATATTGCAATTTCATTGAAATTCATAAGAAAAAAAATCCCAAGAAATCATATTCAAAAGGGATTAAAAAGCAGATAAGTAGATACAGTCATATCTTTTAATACCACTATTCTATCTTAATATTTTATCTTCCAAACTTATTTTTATCTTTTCCTAAAGTTCTGCATCTTCTTTCCCTGGAAATTTCATCCTTATTCCTAACCAAAATAAGACAGCTTGGTTTTCTATCTAGTCATGATTCGGTGTGCTTTGCTCCATTAAACCATTTGATGACTAACATTGTGAGTTACCGATGCAGTACACATTTCACAGGTCCCATACTTGAYGAGACCAAAACCTTATCTTCTCCCCTTCCTTTTTCACAGAGTTTCAGGATATTTCGATGTACTTAGCACTTCAGTTTGATATCAGCCAGCACATTATAAATTTATAAGGCAGAGACCAAGATTTTACAATACTATAGATCTCTTTTGAAAACCATACTAAAAATCACTAATCAAAAAGGTTAACTTCATTTGTACACCTAACCTAATTAGAAACATATTAGTGCAAATAAAATACGTAAGATAAACTTCATCTTTTTGATATAGCTAACTCTCAACTCTTTAGGCCTAAATCCCGAAGTGGTAACTCCTCCTATTCTTTGTGTAAAGGAGGCTTTGTTCTTGTATTGACCATCTGCAGTGTGGGGCAATAGGGGAAAGCCTTTGCTGGAATGCTGTAAAACTTTAATGGGGTTCCTGTACTTCTCAGGTCGATTCTTCATCATGCAAATTAAAGAAGTTGGATCAAGACCTTAATACTTAAATGGTTTGCACAGAAGGTATTGGAAATTCCAAACTGATTCACAACATGCGAGAGTATGAAGGGAAGCCCCTGAAAAAAAAAAAAAAAAAAAAAAAAGCGTTCCCTGCCAAAACACATATTTAATCCGAGCACAAGTTTTGTATTACTCACTAATGAGCAGCATGGGAAATACTCCAGTAAATCTTGGACGCTGTGAAGGCCAGAGAGATGGAGTAAGTGTTAGCATTCTGTTAAGTCAAATGTTATTTCAACGTGTCTTTCCTGTCAGTTCAGCTTAAGAAAGTAACAATGAATTTCAGAGGGATAACAATAGTAGAAGAAACTCAGGATAACCAGTGGGAAGGAATGATTTTCTCCACATTGACTGTAATCAAATCACCGAAAAACCTGGCCATTACAATGCACTGAGGCCAAAAGTTGAAGATATCAAAACAGATAAGGTATTTTCATGAGCAACATGGAATGCTCCACTGAGGGACTGCTACTGAGTGACAGCACTTGTTGCAAGCAAGGCTGAACTTGATGCAGGCTAATTACTGTGCAGTGGAGCCTTAGCACTGCAACTGGAGACTAGTTTCTTCACCTCTGCCTAATTCCAGGATTACAGGACACCTGACTCCAGCTCTGAAAGCACATTGCATGGATCCRTCTTGGATAAGGATGCCAGATCAAAACTTTCTAACCCAGAGAATCCCATACATCCCATATCACACATTGACTTACCGCCATTATCTCCCTTGCCTGTCCAAGTAAGTGCTAGAATCACAGATAATAATCTTGGAAACAACCTCTAGAGGTCATCAAGAGTGTGTGGAAGAGGCTTGGACTTCATGATCTCTAGAGGTCCCTTCCAATCTTAATGATTCTATGCTTCTATGATTCAAAGCAGGGTCAGCTAGAGCAGCTCAGTTTTTCCACCAGGCACCRCGATTCCAGCAAGTTCTGGCCATGCTGCACTGACTCAAAGGCTTTTTGTGCACTGTCAGTATTTGTATTTTTATGCATTTGTATGMGAGAGTCAGCAAATGTTTCTAGATCTACACAAGCCTTAAAACCAATTAAACAAAAGAACAGTACCAATGCTGCTTGGCACAAAAAGGGAAAYGGAGGAGAGAGGGAACTGTAATCTTAATTCGAGTCTATTGTGTAGAGGAGCTGAAAACATCATGGACAAATCTGTTCTTATTCATATGCCCCCCCAGCTTCTGGATCCTTACATAACAGTGTGCCTCTGAGCGCAGTGCAGCACAACTAATTGGCAAGAACTGTTTCATCTGCACTTTCATTGCCAATATACAGGGCTTCTAGCATTTCAGGAGCAATGCCCTTCTTAAAGGCTCAACTCTGCATTTCGTAACACTCGTTGCTCGCTCTGCCCTTAGCTGGAGCCACTCCTGAGGTCCACACTCTTGAGGAGGCCCTGTAGGATTAACCACCTAAAATGCCAATTCAGCTGCCTTTACACGGCTATTCAAACTGACCTGACATCACCRAAATAATGACAGGATTATGTCTGCCCATCATGCAAAAATAGAAAAGTAGTTGGGCTACCCATGGCTACTCAACTCATGAACTTTGATCAGCAGGCTGCTGTGGCTAATCTGCCCTTGACTTTAGGTGGTAGTTCCAACTCAGCAGGAAGATGCCACCAAAAACACCAATTGCCTCCTGGCTTCATACACAACCGCAGCAAAATATGAAACACCCACACTCTCTAACTTCATATTTGTGCAAAGTAGTGCCTTCAGAAAATGTGGCAAATGGTGTTTGGATCCCTCACAACCAAATTTGAAACACATTTTAAGTATTGAATTAGGGTGTCCTGTTTCAAATTTGGGAGTGAATTGGAAATTTTATTACTCTATTTGAGAGCTGGGAAACTGGAATTCAGGACTTTCTGCTTCAGTTCCATATTTCCTCCCCCTCCTTTTATAAAGAAAAAAAAAAGAAAAAAGGCGAGTATAAATAAGATCATTTGTTTTACTTAAGATGCAATGCTCCCTCAGCACAGGGTAGGGGTCAAGAGTGATGCATCACCTCAGCACTTAAAACAGTTTTTGCACTTTTTGTGAGAACTGCAATGAGTCATCTACACAAAAATGAATGCTAGGCTCTTCAAGGCAGGGAAAAAAATTAAAACAATTGACAGAAAGGGAGAGAAAAGGAGAGTTTAAAATATTCCCCTCCTCTTGMAACTTTATACAACTGCCAACAGCTTTTGTTGATGTCATTCATTCCCATTCCAAAAGGTAACTTTTTTGGAACATGAAGCAAAACCCAATACGCCTTCCTCTGCTTGTTAAATGAACCACCAGTTTCTTTCCTATCTTACAAATAAAACTGCTTAAACAGCAGTCTCTTTGCTTGTTTATTTCCCAGCAATTCATCCTTTACCACATGCAAATTCAGATTTACCTTCATTTATATCTTGAGTGACTGTTCAACATATGATCTCATCTCTCCCCTAAAAGATACTGTTAAGATGCATTGTTCACTTACTAACAAGTATTTCCTGATCTGTATGAAATATTCTTGCCATATTGAGCAAAAGCAATGGAACTGCACCAGTTCTGGARCTTTCCCCTCATGAACTCTTCAAGTCCAAGTCCTGTTGCTTTATCTAAGCGTCATGTAGCCAACCATCCTTGTGCACATAAGGTGCTATATTTCACAAAAGTGCTTTTCTTCCCCCAGAGCTGATTTAACTCAAGCTATTTTTTCTCATGTTGTTCTGAGAAATAGTGTTGCATGGCTATCATCCAGATCTTTTTCACAGCTCCCTTCTGCCTATAGTCACAGATCCCAGGGCTCTTTTGCAGACTGTGTGCAGGGTTTTGGTCAAATTTTAACTTAATTTAAAAAGAAAATGCAGTCTTCAAATACATTCCTTCTGTGATGTCCATTCATTCACAACTTCCCTATTTTCTGTTGTGAGCTCACACACAGAAACACTCTCACCCACCCTCCGAGCTGCAATCCAGTTATAGGTGGCAAAGAAGATGGCAACGTTAGGTTAAGTGAAACCTTTTCTATCAGTCTCTTACAGCTGACTTCAAGATACCAATTACCCTTRTATTACAACTACTGGTACCCAATAAGGTAAGCTGTGGACATATTAGATGTCATAGAGTCACCAGAACATACACATATACCTCTAAATGCAGAGTTTTGCCCAAGTTTTGCTCACTTCATTGATATGCATCCTGATTGTTCCTCTGCAAAACTATTAAAATACCAGTACTCATAAATTAGGACAGTTACAGAGTCGTACCAGAAGTCACTAATTGCTAATTTAATTGTACTGTTCATTGTTTGCTAGCAATACTCTCTTTTCCACAGATGTATTTGCTCCAAAGAACCAGAAAGAATGAGAAATACCTGTCTAATACTTCGCTCCAGCCCTGGTTCCCCAGTGAATGTATCCTATGACCTTAAATCCATTTAAGAAATAAGATGGATTGATTACCATTGAACTGAAAAATAACTACAGCAGACCTCAGCAGATAAGGTTATTTCACAAAATTGATATTTACAATGTGAATATATACGGAATGGACAGTGTATGAGGTCACCATTGAAAAAGAGTTTGCTAGTTTAAAGCAATACCAGGATGAAAAATCCAAATAACCTGTAACTATTCTAGAAACCTACAAAAAGTCAAGCTGTTTCCTTGGGTGAGGACCTAATGATCCAGGCAGGTGGGCAATAAGTATTAAATAGCCGACTTGCCTCAATAAAAAGCTTCACTAGTGGCAGAATGTATAATTCTATGACTCCTTATGGTTACATATTAAGAGAACTGGGTACTTCAATACAACAGACCTAGAATTCAGGGGACCCTGAATTCTTCCTTAGAAGGTTAGTCCAGCCTATAAAGGAGCTGCAGGGAGCAAAGCACAATCATTACATTTACCAGCATGYAAAACATCTGATTTATTTTAATTGCTTATTATCACATAACTGCATTATTTGGTAGTTTCTGACTTAAATATTTCATAGCTCAAATGGTATTCATGCTTACTTCAGATCAATGAAGGGTACTCTGTTTTGATGCAGTCTGTCTTTTCTCAAACTCAAAATGCTATGACCAAGAAAGAGGGCTGACGTATTAGCAAAGTTTGAGAAATACATTAATAGCTTACAAAACCATTAAGCAAGCTGAAGTTGTCTTAGCAACTATTTCCAGTAATGAAATCTCCTCCTATTCCTGCAAAACTCTTTCAAAGGCTGTCTTGTGCACATTCTAGCTTGAGGACTTGGTTAAGAGAAGATGAAATACACTTGGTGAAACTCTACTGCCTCTTGTCTTTTGCAGGGTTTTTCTTTGGAGAGCCTCTTTATATCACAATATCAGTCTGCACATACACACTACCCAAAAAGAACGAGAGATTTTGTAGATACAGAGGTTGCTGACACCCAATATAAACCACGTGGCCCTAAGAGTTCAGTAGTCAAGGACTCGCTCACTCTTAGTCACAACAACTTCACAGCAAGATCTTTTTCCCTCTCATTTAGCTTTAGCTAATGTTTTTTCCTCATCTTCCAACAGCATTTCCCTGCTCAGGGTGTTTCAAGTATATGCTATATGATATGCTTGCCCAGCAAAGTCTTAACAAGGACAGATCATCTTAAGGATGACCACGCCAAGGAGGCCCTTTCATAAAATACAAAATTAAATCTCCCATTTGCTATTCTCAAGGACTTTCTTAGACCAAAGTCTTCTCGGGCAAGACCAAATGTTCAGGTGGGTGAGTCTGTGCAGCCACAATAAGCAATTTCCTGTCAGACTTGGCAGCATTATGTGTCTCACCAAACTCTCCAACATCTAACCAGCCACAGCTTCATGAAAAGAYGTTAAAGGAGAGCGCTAGCAAGACAATGCACAGAAAACTATTTCCAAAATATGTTTCTATTTTCTGTCCTTTAAAAAGTGCAATTATTCAGAGAGCTGATAAAAGCCTTTGCTTTCTTTTGCAAATGAAAATATAAAGGGCTGACGTAATTACAAATTATGTCTCCCAAAATTTGCCTTTAYTTCCCTTACCATATAGTATTTTCTTAGTTATGTTAAAAGGCAACAAGCAAAACTGCATTGCTGAACTATTAACTAAAGGATAGCTTTACTTGCTTCTTCCTCCTATTCYTTTTATACTCCGAAATGGATTTTTCGTTGATTTTCAAATACTATGGAATGCTGTAAAATCTAACCCTAACTCTTTTCTCATAGTAGAAATGAGATGTCTGAAATGAACAAAGCTTCTTAGCTTTTACTGGGCTTTCATTTTTCTTCCTAAAAAAGGATCAGAACTTTAACAACCACTACTTTTTCCAGATGATTTAATAAAACCATACATTTGAACTAGCAGATGCTATTTAAATGACAAAACTAATCAACTGCATTCCCTAAAATAYTTGTATTACCACCTCTTTTCAACAGAAAGACAAGGCATACTACAAAACAGCAACCCAAGCAAGGCAAGAGTCATTCATAYATAAAGCATCATCTTTGCTGACCTAACGGTCAACTCAGTACCTTGCACAGTTTTATGAAGACATTACTGAGAACATGAGCTTTTATACTTATAATGTAAGCATACTCATACCACCCAGCACACAGTAGAAGTTATTCCACATGAACAATTTTTTTTTTTTAAATCCTTCTCTTTGCAAATACCAGGGGGAATACATGTTGATAACTTGCTTATTTCTGACAGAATTTAACTTTGGAGTCCATGTGCTACGTAGCTTCCTAGCACTGCAAGGTCAGGACAAACATTTCCTGTTCTCTCCCCTCACCTCTCCCCATCCAGCTTTTGAGGTCTAGAACCAGCACCAAGGACTTCCTTTGAGAAATGGAGACCTCCATCTACCAAAACAGCTCTTTTCTTATTACACACAAGCACAGCAAAATACTACTTGGCCACTTGTTGCAAGACTTAAGTGAACTACTCCAAGATGAGAAAAATAGGAAAGGTTATTTTTAGAATGTATTCCTATAGAAACACTGAACTTTCTACCCACTCCCTCCTCTCCATCTTGCCTGGGGATGGGAAAGGCAGCAAGAGGGCACAAGCACACATAAATGTTGGAGGAGAGATGGCCAAGTGGGGAAAATACATAAATATTTAAGACTGTCAGTAATATGGATGCATTGGAGATTAACCTTTTATTGCTGTTCTCGGGACTATTTATCATTTAAACCATGCATTTTCATCGATGCATGTTTCTTGCGCACACGTCATTGCAGAACTCTGCTTTCAAAGAGAAAACAGTAGCAAGCCCTGTATCTGTAAGAGAGAAGCCTATTCACGCATGGTATTTCTTTTGCAACAGCTGCTCCAGACCCATGTATTTTAAAAGACGCCGTGGTACTGCTTCAAAATCTCTAGGATTAAAAACATGATCTAAAAGCTTATTCAAGTCATGTTGAAACACAGCAGGCCGTGAGGCTGAACACAGCTCAACAGCTCGTCTAATGGAGGTAGTAAAGTTATTTTAGGAATCTAGCTTGCATGGTGTACAGCGAAGGTCAGAATAAGTAGACCTCAAAGTTATTCCACACTCCTCTCCCTGTACTACATCCAACAGCTCTCATGTGAGGTAGGATTTTTAAGAAATGTGTTGTTAGTCTGCTTGTACATAATTTGTTTCCTGACAAATATCTTGGATGGCATACAGCCTGCCAAAACTGAGATATATTTATTACCCTCCTCAAGATTTCCTCCCACTAGCAATAGCACAATAAATTTCTTTCTGGCAGAATACCATGTCCTTTGAGTTTGAAATATTTCAAGCTGTGATAATAACCATATTTTGCAAACAGGATTCCTAAATATCTACCTTTGAAAATGGGACAGCATGTCTAATGGGCATACCTCCAAAGACCACCAGTTTTCAGATGTTTTGTATGATTTCTCATTTTCAGAAACACCTAAATTTAAAAATACATATTGCAAGTTCTCAGAAATACACAGCTCAACATCAACACCCTTTATAAGAGACATAAACTGAGGAATATGAGAAATCAAACAGTCAATCAGAACTGCCATGCCAAATGAGCACCAATTATCAAAGTGTCAGTTCTCAATTGCTAAAAAAAATTATAAATAAATAAATCATAAATAAATCATAATAAAAATAGAAAAAAAAGATAATTCAGCCCAAAACTGGATACCAGAAAAAGGTTAAAAGGTTTGGGATATTGGACACTTGGAAACTAACTGAATCTCCCTCCATCTTTTGTGTGTTGCACAAGTTGGATTGCATTTAAAATGTCAAAATTGTAAGTGAACATTACAATAAAAAATTTTTCATATTATTTTTGTATATTTTTTTTGCTCCTGGAATACAGAGAATGCAGGAAGACATCTGCATTCAGTGTATTGATTATCTCAAACTGTATCCCCAAACTCATGGCACCTGCTCAGAAGTAAATAGCTACTCATTTCTAAAATACAGAATACACTGTAATTGCCTTACTCAGACCTTTCTGTCACCAACTCAAAACCAAGATCTGTCAATTATAACTAAGTGACACTGAAAATTTGGGTTGTTTTGAAAAAGTACTTTTGGGTGAACAAGAAGCCAGGTGGCAACAAGAAAATTTCCATTTTTAAAACCCTAATTTATTGCAATGCAGTAATAACGCATTTGTAAATTACCCAGGTACTAGAGAAACAAATATTATACAGGATTTATATTTTGTATTACCTCAGAAATTCCAAGAGGATTTTAAAATCATCACTAACTCATATAGAAGAGCAGAGATACTAGTTTAGCAGTGCGCATATCAGTGTCAGTATGTGGCAGTTGAGTACCCCGAAGCAGCAGTGGCTAAACTGTGAAACCAAACCTGAAATGAGAACCAGCCAGGAGGATTAATACTCTAATGGCCAACCTACAATCCTGCATTTCAGCCACTGCCTGTGGCTTTATTTACTTTAACTTCACCTCACTTCTGAAATTAAGTGCCATAAATGACATGTGGCTCTCAAGACCATTTTGAACTAGAAGATTATGTCTCCGTTACAAACAATTCATCCAAGCAGACAAAGTTGTCTTCAGGCTAGTAAAACAATTGCCTTTTTTTTTTTTTTCCACATAAAATTTACTTGCAAGGGTAGCAATGATGCCTGAGGAGAGAGGCTTGTCCTTGGCTGACTCTTGAATTTGTCAGCTCTGAAGGCGTTCGTGTGCACAGTCCGACCGACAGCCAAGCAGAAGCAGACAACACGGCTTTCAAAACTGGAAACAAATAGCACACGATTTCTACTCTGCTGCCACCTCTAAGGTTTCCAGTTCAGCCAACAGCTACCAAATCTCTAATCTTCTCTTAACACTCTATACAGCCACCTCCTTAGCGGAGGGTGAATTTATCTCTCAGAGACAGCTCTCAGTGCAATACACTTTTCACGCTGCCAGTATTTACTAAAGCTTTGCTTTTTTTTTTTTTTTTTTTTTTTTTTCCCAAAAAATACAGTTCCATGCATGCCAACGATGATATCTCAGAAGCTAGAGAAGCACCATCACAAACCTGCAAAATGAGGAAAAAATTGAAGGAAGCATCAATGCCTGGCTTACACTACTCCCTTTCTACTTGAAAGTGTCTAGAATCAGGTGATTTAGGGGAAGTTAGGGGGGAAAAAAAAAGAGGGACCATGAATAGAAATTATCCACAAAAAACATTTTTTCCTAACATGTAGGTGAATTATTTTGAAGATGTACAATTTTATACTTTCCTAGCTCATACTTTCCAGGCACATTAATATCTTATCAAGACCTAACTTAACATGTAGCAGCAGTGAATTTCATATACTAGTTGCACAATCCCATTGGAAGCTTATTTTTAACAGAATATATTTTATTACATTAATTCATGAAGTTCCTGTTTCTAAACAAATATTCCTCTTCCACCTATGTAACCTACATTATATAATCTGCATTTTAACCATTTTCACATTGCATTTGAGGACTCTATTCATGAAACTTACAGTAAAAACAATCTATTGGACCTTGCAAACACTTTTTTACCAACATCTCAAAAATTTTAAACTTACTTAGTAAATAGCATGTTCATGGTGCTGCCTGTTAGGATGAACAACTTCAACAGACCATCTACACCTACACTGCTCTGTACTTCTGCTTAAGGCCAGATCTGGAGGCAGAGCAGTTCCTCACAGTATTGGGAATTACCCTGAATGCATCCAAGTTCCACACCACATATTTCCACACACGCTCTCCAATCTGYGAGGAGCATCAAAACCGCTTAAAACCTGTAAATTTATCACAGCCTTCACTCTAAGACCATAGAGCTGTTGATCGCTAGGCAGACAACTGCATTTTCACTTGGTGACTACTGATTTACTCCTGCTGACTTGGTTTCAGGACACCTTCCAATGCCAGGTATACAGAGAGACAGCCACCCTTGGCAAACAGAACRTCTCTGCTCAACCCCAACACTGCAGCCCATTGGTAGAGCGCTTCTATAAGCGCAGACCTATCTCAGCTGGGATTTCAGGTCACTRATGTCTGTTGTCCTCAGCAGAGGTTGATGTCTGACTGAGATGTCCTCACACTTTRTTCCCTCTAAACGCAACCACAGAGCAGAGCTGGGCTGCATGCTCACACACTCAAGAGTAACATCTCAACTGGGGAAGCTGCCAAAGTCCTTCTGCCTCCTAGCTCAGGCTGGCACCTCTCTCTCCTCATCTTTTCCTTGTCTGCTAAGCAGTTGCAAAATAGAGTGATTTGGTGGGGATGGAAGATTCTGAACAGTTTTATTTTTTTCTTCTGGTAAGTAGGCCCAAAATGCTCCTACTGCTCAGTATATTAAAAGTRTACTTCAAAGCATATACTTTTAAAATGTCTTAATAGGATATCATCTCTGTATTTGATTCTTTCCAAGAAGTCTTTCTGCACACTTCAGGATTTTCACAAAACACATGACTTCCCTTCTTCAAGTGTGGTAGTCTTTCTTGCTTTTTAGGCAAACTGTCTCCAGCTTGTCTTGATTTATTTGGCTAAGCAAAGCAAACAGTTATGAATCTTATGATCAATATACCTGTACTGACAACTTAAATAATCATAAAAAATATATAAAATTGCTGTGAGAAAGCCACGCTTGGTTTAGCCTGGACTCTAAAGCAAGGCTGCTACTATTCTTTTGAGGAAGGATCTCAATTGCCTGATTATTGTTAGTAAGCCTGAAACACAGAAGGAGAGACAGGCGCTAGTGGGAGAGCATTAGTCTCTTGAAACATGGATGCCAAAACAAAGAAACAACAAAACGCTACCAAAACAGCCCTCCTTTCCCTCAGCCCCCAAATACACCAACACCAAGATAAACCAGCCTTCTGTTCTCTTTAAAAAGTTACATTCTCCACTTTCAATGTGAAAATTAGGAATCTTTTCTCCCTTAATGAACCAGGAGGAATGRGTGATCATTCCCCACTGCAGGCACAGCTGGTAGTGTAGCTATTTCACCTAAGTGAGGTACAGAAGGCACTTGGGCAATTGCAACTCCTATTTATTCTAGAAAGGGAAAAGAAACCTCAGCCATCCTGTAATTCTGGTAAAGGGGAAWGTGGACAAGAATTCACATATAGTCTGTGGCACAATGCACAGTCCTCCTTTACATCAGCTTGTGCTGGGGGTGAAAGACCAATGTAGTATAGAGGATGAGTAGTATAGGGAAAGGACTCACAGCTCTCCTTACAGTTTATATATTAATCTGGAAGGCTTTCTGCTCTAAGAAGCTTCAATCATTTCTGTGTAGAAATCTAATTAAAAACCTCAATTTTATGATTACAGTGACTTTTATTAATGCCCTTTAAAAAATAAAAAAACTTTGCCTTTCATACTTTCATGGGTTACAATGACAGTCTCACACAGCTGTGAGTACTAAGCTTCAGATCTGTGTATATTTGGTTGCCTACTAAACATTCAAGGTTCACTCTTCTTTTGTCAACTCACACTGCTCTTCCTCTGCCTAAATCCTGTTCAAGTGCTCAGTGATCCAAAAGACATCGTCTTTGTCCTCCTGAATAATACGAGTGAGAAAACAACCAGGTGAGGGAGGCTTTTTATCACACCAAGGAGAAGGCCATGAATATTCAATCACTTCTGAAATTACTCCTAGGCGAGAAGCGGCATTTACATTAAAAAGAAAATAGTCATTTTTTTTTCACATCTCATTCCAGTAAACAGATCTTGTTCCAATAACCTTAGCTGYCCACGAGTACAGTAGAAGAGAATGGAGCTGTCCCTCCTCTCTGCCAAACCTCTCCCTTTTTCAGTGTTAGGTGTGCCTGACCTAAAAATACGTAGTATTTGAACRGAGAATGCAGACTAAAAATGCTTTGTGTGGCGGGTGCAGGGTAGAGTATCACATAGCAAGACTGAGCCAGGCCCAGTCTCCTCGGGAAGGAGCATTGCTATTTGAATGTGCCTATCGGTCATCACAAATGACCTGGGGGAATGATGATGGTTTCTGAATTTTCTTCCTTCCCCCCCACCCTTTTTTTTCTCCTTTTTCCTTCCTGTGTCCTTTTCCCTTTCATATATCTAGATATTTCAGATATTTAAAAAAAAAAAAAAAATCAGAGTCTGATAGCAATCCCTCCAGACAGATATATAGCATACATGACAGAGAACCACCAGGCTGAAACTGGGAGCAGTACGAATCAAGTGAAGCAGTCTAATCAACAAACACTAATCCCCCCATACCTCACATCAGAGCTGATTTAGGTCCTAAAAGCAAGCAGAAGAAAGCTATGTTAACTTTTCTGTGATGAAGTTAACTAAACCTTCCACAAAATTCTTCCCTAAAGGAAGGAGGTGTGAATTTAAATAACATATTCAGAGAAAAACCAAATTGGACCACATTTGTTTCTTCAGCTAATCCACTGATTCATTTAGCACAGTGTTCTTACTTGACCTATCTGGTGATCTGATTAAATCTTCAGAACTTAGAGGTCTCAGTTTGCTCTAAAATATCAGCTAAGTCAAGATGATTTATTAAGTAGGTGAATATTCAATTATTTGTGCATCTCGGCAAGTAACTGTTCATTCAGTTTTCATAGTCTACATTTGTATTTTTGCCAGTAGATTTCAATCATATCCCATCAGCATACTAACAAACACAGAAGTTTACAATTTAACACAGACTTTCACACAGTACCATAGTAACTGCATTTTTGGTTTGAGATAAACCCTGACAGAAGGTTAATTTAGGAAGGATTCCCAAAAAGTGGAGTTTAAAGACAGATTTGAGGTGGGAGGAGCTGTTGATCACATATGCCTGTTGTTAACAGATTTTATTCTTTTAAGCAGTGACAGAGGGTAGGAGAAGAATRAATGTGTTGAAAACTATCTTGAGAAACCTTAGAAACAGGATATTCTTTGTCCAGGTCTTTCATTTCCAAACAGAGCATTACAAACACATTAAGAATGTGGAATACAGCTTCCTTCCTTCACATAAATACAGGCAAGTGGAAAAAAAAGAGAGAAGTAAATTTAATTTACAATACTACATAAATATCCTAATGTTTAATTTCATCTTTCAAATAAGAACGGGAAACAAGTATGTCTCTACCGAGAAAGCAGATTAGAAAGTCACAAGACAGCCTGAGAGGAGATAGGGTAAGGCCCCTCTTGCTTACTTGAGGGATTAACTCGCCTACCTGGACTGATTTGATCCAAGTCCTAGGGTACCAATAACCAGAATATGWGTTGTACTGAGACCAGCTGCCTCTCCATCATGCTGGTGATAGGAACCAAAGATGGGAGCAGCCTTTCTCCGACCCCTCTGCATGGTACAGCCATTGGGGGCTTCCTTATGGCAGGAGCCCAAGAGGAAAAAAAGAGTTTTGTCTGAGCTCTTAGGCTGTCCATCACAACAGTGTCATGATGACAAAATAAGAATGAAAATCCAAGCAAGGCAAAGGCAAGAGGAAAAGCCTGAAMTCAAGGCTGCAAGAAAAGACAGTGGATTTGCCCCAATCCTGAGACAAATTGTATGGATTATTTGTTGATTAGATGTTTTCTTTGTACTTGCTGGATACACTAAGGTTTTGCAAGTGTCTTGGTTACATGCAGGCAAATTAGTTAAAAAAGGAAAGGGAAAGGGAAAGAGAATCAAACAACCCAAGCCTGTTATTTTGAAGGCACTCTGTAATTTTAAACATTAAAAAAAAGTCTTCACATTTGTGTTGCTTTGCAAGTGCTTCCGAACATGAGGTCGAACTATTAACTAATGCCTAGAAAGCTTATTCCAATATGTAAACATGGCAATTTAAATATAGCTTTTCAAGAGAATGTTCCTCATCTATGAGCATCGCCCAGAGTAATTAGAAAGCTCCWAATAAGATGACCTCATGACAAGAACAAAAAAAGCAGCAAAAAACACCAAAACCCACCAAAAATACAAGAAAACAGACTGCCTCTGCTCCCTACCCTCAGGTAACTCCTGCCTGGGGAAGGTGCTACAGGGGCTCAGTCACTTGACCAGGTGCAGTCACTGCCACCTTATGGCAGGTGCTTTTCCAGACACTTCCCCTTGGCTGTACAACCAAACAAAACATCAAGTCACCATCGAGTGGCACAACCCACCATCTCGGTTGGCACAACACCTAGTGAGGAAGCCTAAGAAGCAGCCAAACCCAGCACGGTGCCTTCCCGCTCCCCATCCCCAGGGATGGGAGAGAAGGAGACTGACAGGTGGACCCAGAACGGCACGATTTCAAATCCGCTCATTCCCACACAGAGCCTTTGGTGCCAGACTGACAGCGGAGGCCTGACGGCCCCAAGGACGCCGTGTCCCAGGCCATGAATCCGCTGCGTCTCCCAGGGGCCAGCAGCTGGGTGRTTGCCATAGGAGTGCAAGGCCAGGCTGGCAACAGGCACAGGCCTCACGAGCGCAGCAGCATTTTTAAAATAAATTACATTACCCAGCCTTGCTTGTTACCAAAACATACATATATATGTTTGTGTGTTACCAGGAGCTGCTGAGATTGTGCCCTTTTCACGCAGATGTACARAAGTGGGGATTTAATTATGACTCAAGTTAAAAGGTAACGTGGCAAAATTAAAGAGTGTGCAGCAAAATGCCGTTTGATATGCCGTCTGTAAGATCTGCTCTGCAGGCAGTTAGCAGATACGTGAGAAGTTACACTAGAATATAGATGGCAAAATAAGAGCTACATTTTTATTTAAACCTGGTTTTATTTTGTAACTTGGGGAAAAAATAGAAAGGCAGTGGAACAGGCTGCTTGCTAGTTTCTGGTAGCAACACAGAGATTATTTGTGCTCGTAAAAAAAAAAAAAAAAAAACACACACACACACCACTCCAACACACACAAATTAATTTATTCAATTCACACCTGAAGTATCTGCAGTGTCCTCAGAGGAGCATGAGCTTTGTTTCTGAAACTGTTCCGCCAACTCCTCAACTCCAGAAAAGCTCCATACTAACACTTTGTTTACATTTATGGTATGTTGCTGAATAAAGGAAGAGCAGAAAGTGTCAAGTTTCTGCAGTTTCACATGGTTAAGTGTATTCTAATTTCACATGTAGCCAACCTAATCTTTTCATAAAGAGGGTATAAAGATCTATAGGCCAAATGGAGATGAAGGAGGCTTGAAGAAAAGAGGAATGCTCCCTGTCACTGCATTTTCTTCACTAAAGGGCTTCTTCCTTATCTTTCCTCCAAACAAAGTGTACTTACAGAAGGAAGCCGGTGGGTAATCATTCCTTTCTTCTGAAATCACGGCCTCTAAATTGCATGAACATGGTGGGAGAGATAATTACCCCATAAGTGGCCTACCAGGTTTTAGAGGTCACTGCTCCAGCTGATTTCAAGACAGATGAAGCAGAGCAGTTCTGCTCCCTAGCCCGCAATCTTTTGATGGTATTGATTTGACTTACTTGCCTGTTATGAAAAATTACATAAACAAAACACTTCTCATCTAAATCAGCAGGGAGCTCAGGATAGTCTACTTAATCTCTAACAAAGGCAATCTCAGTCATTCTCATTAAATTTACGCACAAACACTTAGGGAGAGGGGGACCAAAGGAGTGGGCCAGTTGCCTAAGCACCAGGGGTGAGAGCAACAGCCTCTGTGCAATAGTGGGATATAATACTTCTAGGTAAGCAAAAGAAAAGTTTTAAAAATAATTATTACATTTTATCATTTCAGGGAGATGGTGATAAGCTATTAGTTCACTGTCCTGTAGGTCTTCAGCACATGAAACAGACTTCTTCAAAACACTGGGGCAGCCTGCTCAAAGGCCCATTAGCAGTTGAAGGATGCTTTTTTATGGGTAGCTCTCCTGATGACTGTTCACATTCCTGATGATACACCTAGAATTGCAACTGTCATTAAATAGGTGCTATCTGCAATTGGTCTTTTCAGTGAAGGCATCTATGAAATAGCAAACCTTTTTTCCCCCTCACTTAGTGCAGATAAATATCAGAATCAAGATAGTAACACTCATGGCAAGTCAAGTATACACAAAAATTATACCATCTGGCACAATTAGTCAGCCTGAGGGCTGGTTAATGAACTGTAATATACACAATCTAGCATGCATGCTGCAGTTGCAATTGTTTATGATACCAGCAAAAATGTCAATATAGTAGTGGCCCATAGGAGATTTTTTCTTTTAGTATTTCCAGGTTCCTTAGTAAGCACCAGTACTAGATTTTAAAGCTCCTTCCAGAAGAAAGTTTTTCATGCTTCTTGCTATTTCTGTAACATAGAAAAAGCAAACAAGAACAACGTAGAAGCAGAAAAAAAGACATCYAGCTCAACTATAGTTTTGATAGGTTAAAGCATTACACACACCAACACATAGAAAACCATGTTTTAGAATTCCAAACTGTGATATGAATACTATCAGCTCTGCATCAAACATAGCAGACGCCACCATCCTCTGTACCTTCTTCTGCTACACACACTAATTAGCATCACCTGAGGAATCAACTCTAATATGTTCATTCACCAAGAGAAAACAGCAGCTGTTAACTTTCCTCCACAGATATGATTACAGACCTCCTATCATCCAACTGCTACTAGGAAAATTAACATCTTAAATTATGTCACTTAGCTGTTCCTGCTAGCTGTGCTGTGACAACATTTCTGTTAAAATTCTCCTCTCTTTTACAAGACTTTGGTGCTGATCTACCAGAAACCAGTACCTAGTCTTCTCTAGGAGTCCCTACTTTTCACCAAAAATCAGAACACAAATTATCCTCTCCCCCCAGATTTTCACAAGTTAACCATACACACAATAATTTAATGCCATTATGGAATTCAATTTTTAATCTTCTCTGTGGCTTCTGACACAGCGTCCACATCTAGAGGCTGCGAACACTAGAAAAAAAAATTATTGAACTTACTTGTATGCTTGTCTTGTCCTAGTACAGAATTGGCAGAAGCAACCCTAGATTATGGAAGGTCTAGTTCTCTAGCTTCCTCAGAAGGGACCCACACATTAAAGCAAGTATTTCTGGATAGAATTAACTCTGATTTCCAGCAGTATAGTTACCTGAATATGTTCTAAGAGCAAAAGAAYTATCACAGTTTCATTTAATATTTCAATAGAGGTTTTCCAGACAGATCTAGCGCCAGAGGTGGCAGCCTTTTTTATAAAATATTATATTTTAATTAACTATTATTAATTAGTATTTATAAGAAGCATAATGTAAGGCTTTACAATTCGAGAGATATTTGGCTGCCTACTCTCATGACAAGTACCATTTTAATTGATATAAAAATGTAGTCACATACTCTAAAACAGGAAAGACTTCTCATGCTGTGGGGTTCAGTGCCCAAAGCACTAGATACATTATTTTCCTCTAAAAGGTAGGATTTTTGACATGGCATTATACAGCAAAAAGAAGGYGAAAAAAAGTGAAAAACAAAACAATCGTGGCAGTACATTCTACCTGTTGGTACAAGTGAACACTTGTGTTTCTGTAAGTCAAGGTAATACCTACACACTTTGCAGGTTAGCTATATGTTGACATCTCCCTGATTTCTGCCTGCCTCCACACTGCTTTGTTCAGTAACCTTGTTTATTTTAAAGCATAGTTTTTTCAGTAGCATTGAAGTGCAACTCCATTCTGAGAGCAATTCTGAAGCTCAGCTTTTCTACTCCATTTAACACAAAGCTTGCCTTAAACAGAAGCATTTGTTTTGTTCCTTAACCTCCTGTCCCCTTGAACTCCGTTGTTCTACGAGAGCTGCAGCAGACACCTCATTGTGATTAAAAGTTCACATTTATCTGCCAAAAAAATAAACATCAAAATTCAGCAAACAGCTTTCAACATATAAATCAAAATCCTTCTTTCGTATGCTGGGTTCCCAGAAGCTATTTCCCCCCAAGGTTAACATAGCTTCCCAGTGCTCATCTTGAAAATGAAGGTATGCAGAACAGCTCTTGGCCCCTATCCATAACCACTGCCCAGATTTGCAAAACAGGAGAGCTAACGAACCTGACCTCCTCACATTTCCRCCAGGGAACTTTCTCTGTCCAAAGAGCAAGACCACTTTACTCAAGCCATGCCTTTTCCCACGCTCCAGCTTTGTCCCTCTCCAAAGGGAAAGCGTGTCACTGTTAGCCACAATACTTTACCCTCCCTGCATGTGATGTTCTCCCGCTCACTTGCAGTGCTGCTGCACGCTGCGCTCCAGGGAGCTGCAATTACCCAGTCAGTGCTCCTGTTCCTCTCCCTGTGCCCAGGCTTCCTAAAGCCATGTCATCCACCTTCACAGACCAAGAGATCTTCGCTACTGCAGCCCTCGTTTCTGCTGATATTCTGCTGATCAATTTATTGCAATTAATACCCATGCAGAGATGGGAGGACATAAGGGARAATAGTTTACAATGGATAAAAATTCAGGACTGGCAAAGGAATTTTGAAGGTGAACCTCCCCAAGGAGGGATGATTTAAAGGTGTATTCATATGAAAAACAGAGAAGTTGCTTAGTGAATCTATTAACATGTTGGCAGCCGTGACAAGAAGTCCTAACATTTTCATTTTTAAGAGGAGGCTTTACCTTGTGTCAAGCTTGTGGACAAGCTTGTGTCAAACCCTGTGTGCAGGGCTAATTCTTCAAAACTAGCCAAAAWCTCAAGAATTTGATTTCAAAACACCTCTACACTGTGCTCAGTTTTTAATTCCAGCATGTACTATTTTCAAATTTAACATGATTGAAGAGATTTTTAAATTAAAACTATGAAAACACACTTGCCAATAAAATAAGTTTTTAAGTCTGTCATGAAAATGATGAAAAGCCATAACTGAATCCTTGCAAAACATATATATTCTTTTTTTCACAAACATGAGCACAAGACCTCCCAATTAAGCTGATTTTGTCAGCTTTTACACAGTATTTCTTCTGGCTTGGTATCACCGTAACATGATGAAAGTCTTGTGCTCTGGAGTATCTCCCTCCCAGGGAACTAGCAAATATGTTTTGTTTGATTCAGTTACTAAGGATAAATGAGCCAGTATCTGTAGCTGCCTTACTGCTTTGGATATGGAGTGGCAACGATGCCCGACTGTTAGTGCTTAGGAATTGGCACTTTGGAGAACACAAGAGAAGGCATTCAGAGTCCTGTCCTTCCTCTGGCATACTCTCCAGGCTTGGTAAATCAGCAGTTGCCTGAACTGAAGGTTGCCTTCAAATCTTGCATGTTATTGTCACTAACCAATTTCTTCAGGAAGTTAATTCATTCCTTTTTAAACCATCTACTTTTCTAACTTCAGCATCTTAATGTGTTCCACTATTCTTTGAGTATTTACTAATATTAAATTATAAAATGATATGTTTTCRGTTTATTTTTAAGGAGGTCAGACATTTTCCCCCCACCCAGTTCTGCTGCTGCCTATCAAAACCACCAGCTATTTGGATGCCCTATCGTTGTATTATCGCAGTCCTTCCGGACTGAACCTTTATGCCACGCCATGCTTCAAGTGCAACTGATCTGTTTAGACACCAACCCAGAAAACTGCTTAAACAGTTCTGGTATCTCTCGCACCGTATAAAATCACGGAGGCAGAGTGCAAGCACCACTTACTGATGCGCTAAAGAGCGCTTCCTGCGGCACTTGCATTTTTCCTGGAAGTCTCCATTCAAGCCCTGACCCACAGTGACCCTCATTAGCTCATAAAAGGCAGCCAGGTCACAGCTCAAGATTCGGCTGCATACRTGACACAGATCCAATCGACTTGCTGATTTTTTGCAAAACAAACCTAATTCTGCAATCTCAGATATGCAGTCAGAGAAATTTCCTCTTGTGTACAGCTGATGAAAAGATGGTTACTTCCTTCAGTCATTGAGATGGGCAAAAAGGAATTGTTGAAGTATCTGTCGTAAAAACTGTCTATAGAGCAAAGAGTACAGCAAAATACTGTGTACTTTCTGCCCCCCCCCTTTTTTTTTTTAAAAAAAGGAAGTCTCCTTTATCTCCTGCTTAACCTATTGTAATTTCTCTTCTTGCTCTCCTGTTACCCATTATGAGGAAGAGAGGAATCCTCTCGATAGGAGGGAGGAGGAGGGAGGGAGGGAGTGCTGGTATTTACGTATGACAAGCTTCTCCCTCCTCCTAAAGCTTCTGTCAAAAATACGTGCATCTACAGCTAAGGCAGGTAATTGCATTTTGAAGCTACTTATTTCAGACTGATATTCCTACTTATTTGCAAGATTGTCAGTTTGAGAGGCACTAAGACAAAATTAATTGATAGCTAAATTTTATGGAGGTACATTTAGAGGGTTAATCGTTTACTGCTTGCAACTACATTTCCAAGAGCTGGAATTTGCATACCTACATTAAGATTTGGAATCAAATGACTTGGAAAAAGAACAACAACAGAAAAGTGTTTCTTCCTTCAAAGATTCAAGTCTTCGGGAGCAAGTCATCAGTCTTTTTCTTCAGAATCAGAACTAATCACTCCCGCTGCTTCCCCATCTTTATATGACACTGGAAGTTATTCAGCCTCTTCTACGAGGCTTGCTCGAAGACACTGCGCTGGAGAGGCGCTTGGCAGCAGCTGCTAACCCACCTGCAGAGACAACTTCTGTCTCATTTCATACACTGAATTGCCCAAGCCACCAGACTAATGTTTACTTGTTCACAATCAAAGGCACCACGTGGCCCACCGGGACTGCACAAGAAAGGAGTGTCAGAGCTTCCCGGGTSTGAGATCCAAGCTGTGCTCCCTGTTTAAATAGTGGGCAGCTATTAAGACCCGGGCATATCCCGGAATGCCCAAGTGGCTCACACARGGCAGCTATAAACCCTTCCTGACAAAGTGTACACAAGCACTCGATACTAACAGCTGCCTCTACACTGTGAGCCCCCAATTGCACGTTTACTGACATTCCAAATTTTGATCGTTTTCATAGGAAACAACCATTGGCACAGCTACGTTCTACATTAAAAAAAGGGGATTTTAAGGATTAATTTGCCTGAGAAGTAGACAATGTTAAGAGGAATAGCATGCACGGAAACATGTTAGGGCACACTGAATCTTACYTCCTCTTAGCTATTGTGTCTTCAGAAATGACTTCTGCTGACAGTTATTTTTGCCCTTTGGACAGGCAGCAGTAAGAATAATTCTGAAAAATAGACATTCAGCATTGAGAGCAAACAGGTTAATACAGAGTTTCACAGTGTGTTTGTCAGTGCCTCTTCATAGTAATTATTGCTACTGAATATTGACAATTTTTACCCTTATCATAAGCTAACAGAACTATAAAAGAAATGCTTTTTTATGAGATTGACATAACTAAGAAAAAAAGACAGAAAAGAGTTTCCACCTAAATTCTGTAATGCAATGAAAATAATGTAAAAAGGGAGCTTTAAAAGCTAAAAGGAGTCAGTGAATTTAACTATTTTTATCCAGAAGTCCAAATTAACATCTTAGTAGATGAAAAGCACAAGCCACAGAACTTTCCCACTCTCTCACTTTTTCATAGTATTCCCAGAGTCCACACAGTCAGTATGGATACAGAGCCAGCGCAACCAAATCCCAGGTTGTCGTCTGTCCAGCCAGAAAATTAAAAGAATATAGGAATGGGCTGGAAAAGTCACCGTGGGAAGAGAGGAGATGTTCATGAGAGGTAGTTGAGGGGGAACAAGTGGATCTGAGGTAGAGAGCTTTAGGGAATGAAGATGRCAAATCTGCAGGACACCTGACTTCACTGGTTTATCTACTCATGGAGCAGCTTCCTCCCCCTCAGTAGATACAGCCTACTTTTAATTGTTGCCAGTCCAGTCAACATGGGCTGGAATATAGTGATAACTGTTCCCATCCTGTTTTACTTAGCTATGCTGTGCCTTAATTCATAGTTAAGCACAAATCCAATGTGCTCGGAAAAAGGAAATAAGAAAAAAATCCACCTCCTGTGTTTGGGAGGTTGTCTGGGAATATGACACACAGAACAGTTCTATTTTRGGATCGTAAGTACAAATGAACTTCCAAAACATGCAATTATGGYGTAAGCAAAGAATACTTTCACAGCMCATGAAATTGAATAGCAAAAACTGTAYTGAGGAGCCGCAGACCAGCCTCTGTGTTTTGAGCAAGAACTGAATCACAGCTCTTTGCCAGATCTTAAGTCAACTCAGCATCATATGAAAAATGTTTGCTGACAAAGGCTGAGAAGTATCATTTCTAGGTATATTATTTAGAGTCTTGTATCTAAAYACCAAGCTGTAGAGAAATAATAAATCACCCACTCAGACTAATCCCACGAACACTGACAAGATAACCCAGACTCTACCTTACTTGAAAACTCCTCCAATAATTTAGTGCAGATTTACTAAGTTGCCCACACAAGGCATACTATTTATCAGCTTTTGTTAATTTGTTCTGCACAGGACAGATTGATCCATCTGCTGTATGAGAATGCCTTTACAAAGTGAACAAAAGCAACCATCAACTTTCAGCTGTTTGCTGCGTAACACGTATTAAAGGGATTATTTTGTTTGTTGCGCAGTTAAATGACTAGCAATCCCTCGAGTTTCTATTACTCCATCCGACCTCTGTCACTTGACTATCATGATGATTTGGCTTGTACCTGAACTGACACTTAGCTGTCATTTCCGATTTGGGCTGTGGAAAGAGAAGGGAAGGGAAGGAATCATATTACACACATATAAAAAGCCATTATGCACCTTTATAATTTAGTAGCATTTCTGCTCACTGAAATTACTGCCATTCAGTAGATAATGTTTTGAAAGCCTGGTTATCAGCTCCAATTTGACAGCTTTTGTTCATGTTTCCTGAACAGCAAACAAAGCATATCCCTTTTTAAAACTGTTGGTTAATGCAGAATTATTGAACATGATATTGCTGTCCATCTCATGTCACTCTACGCTGATCATTAGCTACCCAAAAGCACTTCAGGCTGCTCATACTGCTGGCATGGAAATACAGATCCAAGTAAAGCTCTCCTCCTTTCTTCTTCATATCTCCCTTCTCCATATCTTCTTCTTCATATCAGTCTCCCTTCTGGCATCAAGCACGTTATTTCCAGGAATGCTGCCTCCCTGCCCAAACTCCACCTTCTGTCTCATCCTCATGAGAAGATTATAAAAGCAGGGAGCTCCACATGTGTCTATACCTGGTAGCATATATTTTTAATTAAAAAAAAAAAAATCCTTTTGCAAAAGGAGTAGCAAAAACTTTAATATTTTCTACTTTCTCCTTGACTGTTTTGTAATCTGAAAAACAGGAGTTTTTTGTAAACTTTCGTAAATTTCAGTTTTTATAAACTGAAAAACAGGTTTGCAGTTTAATCTTTTAACTCAAGGTTACCAAAATATTTCACATACAAATTCTAAAAACATTTCCAGGGAAATAACTGTTTTCCCCACCTTTCATAAGGGAAACTAAGGAAATCAGCAATCCAAACAAGCAAGTGAACACGCTCATCTTCCACTTCTCTTGTGCAGAGCACAGTTCATTGTCCTGTAACAAATAAAATTCTATGATCTTAAAAGTATGACTGTGCATGCAGTGAATTTGACAATTAGGATTTCCCAGAAAACTGGAAGACAGAGATCTCTATTGAAGGAAAAAATGGAAAAAAATGTGTACCTTTTAAAAAACAGTGTTACTAGACTATTCCTTTTTTAAATGAAGCTATATGGCTTTTATACAACAAATGATGCAATTGTGGTACTTAAGTGAATCTTAATATAAATACTCAACCCTTTGGGAAAAGAGTTTTTATTGCAGGGACTATGCATCCGCTAAATTGCACTGGGAGTAGCTGAGGAAATGAACCACCTAAGATTGATGCTGTGTCGGTAGAGTAGCTTACATTTGATCTTATCGRGAAACACTGAGAAACATTGATGCATAGGGCTGTTTGGCTTTATAAGAAAGTTTATTTATTTAATATGATTTATAAAGAAGTTCTGAGCTTTTGGAGCAACATTCTAATAAAAGTGATGAGCAGCAATATTAGATTCTCTAATGAGGAAGGCACATGAATGTTTATTAACTTACCTATAATCATAGCAGGCAAACACTTCAGTGACTTCAATGCTGATTTTGTAGATGCTTTTAATTATAGGCAATAATGGAATACAATGAAAARTGAAGTTATCTATACAATTCTGTGTCTGGAGTACATTATAAGGAGGTCCAAATTAGATCCAAGTATACCTGAGGATTCACAGTTCTCAAATAGTGAATTGAGGGCTAGGAAATGACCTAAAACTAGAAATGAATGAGAACTACAGTATAGGATTATCAAAAAATATCATTTTGTTTGTTTTTAATTCAGGATATATTTACCTGTATTGTTTTCATTCATATTTATTATTTTGTTAAGCAGCTTTATATATCAAGTCTTTGAGAGGAGTTAGGAAGCTAACTTCACTATTAACACTTCTCTTAATAGTTTATAACCCCGGAATTTTGTTCTTTTGAAATCTATTTTGTATTTAAATATTCTTTCAGAGATGTTCTTATATTGGTTACTTTTAGTTAGTTGATGAATATTTAAGCAGTAGGAACACCACATTAATGAAAAGCAAAACCAAACTATTATAAAACAAATGTTTAAATTATATCGCTTTCAAATAAACTGCAATTTTTAACCTTGTGATTACGCTTCGGGTTACTGATACCTTAAAATTATCATTATTAGGGAGATTTTTTTCAGCTAGTTTCATATTTGCAGTAGGAAGATACATTCAGATTAAAAAACTTATTTGAACACATTCCTCACTCATTGCCCAATTTCATTGGGCTTTGCTTTTGCAGGGAATGGTGAAATGATAGTATTTCCCTAAAGCTGGGGTTAAAACAACACGAGAACAGAAATAAAGGCCATAACAGAAGGATTTTGACACCAGATCCCTTTTTTTCCACATAGCCTTTCAGAAAAGAGATGGAGAGCTGATGCATCCTGACTTCCACTAAACTGATAGATCATTTCTTATAGCAATAGTCCACAGAGCCAAGTGTTTCCACATGTACTCCTCTTGCTACAAGAGCTCCTCACTGATCTTTAGCGATAGTTCATCTTTAAGTATGGGTGAACATTCGCTAGGCTCCTAACAACAAAATCTCAGCATGGAACAAATGGGYTTTTCCTTTATCTCCAGCCATTGTTAAATCCACTCAGATACACAAGCATCACAAACAGACCTCTGTATTTTATAGCTAAATGAAATTGCTTCTCTTGCCCCCTCAATTTTTATCTGTGTCTTTGATCTGCAAAATACATCATAGTTTAGCGCGAAGTTTTATGAGAAAATGAGGCTAGTCTGTACATCTGTCCTCAGAGCATCCCTGAGGTACATGTGCTCGCCATTCGAATGCTTCATAAACAGGCATCTTCCTATCTGTGGTGTTTAAAATCTAGGTTCCTAGTGGAGCTTTTCTGAAAACCAAGATGACACTGTTAAATACTGAAATTCAAGGCACTAGCCTTGGTCAGACTAGCTGCTTTTTTTCCTCCCTTACAGCCCTGACACAATTGCCACTCTTTCACACTTTAACCCAAAGGGCTTTCATGAGTAGCTTCCAGAAGGCTGCAGCTAAGACAACGGAGTCCCAAATCTCGTTGTTACCCTGGTCCGTAGCTGACAGATTTACTGGGTAAGAACACAGCAATAGAATTAAACCCTGAAGAGCCTCTTTGCAGGCGCCGGTTCTCGTGTGCTGTCAGGCAGAATCCAGCATGACGCACCGTTACAAAAGACCCTTCCAAAGGGGTAAACCATCTATCCCGAGCCTCAGACTTCAGCCTTCCCAGGGTTAGCCTGTTACAATGAAATCAAACCCCAACCATGATTTAGAAAAACAATGCCTGGCACAGGATTAACAAGCCATTCTGCAGCAGCAAGYTTTAAAGGGCTGCCTGGCATCCTACAGAGAGCACTATTATGCAGTCTGTTTCAGCCCAACGCTGCTCGTATAAAAAATACTCTATGTATTTTTGTTCCCACATTTCTTCATTACTGACGACATTAGCATGATAACAGGACCTGTGACAGTCAGGAAAACTGTATGAAAGTTTACAGCTTTTTTTTGTTCCCACATTTCTTCATTACTGACGACATTAGCATGATAACAGGACCTGTGACAGTCAGGAAAACTGTATGAAAGTTTACAGCTTTACTTCACAGGGCATCATGCAAGTGGTGTCTCGGATTTTATTCTATTTTATTCTGAACCTGCTTAAGTTTTGCTTTGAATTCCAAGTCAACTGCATCGAAGCTAACCATGTCAGCCAACATTGCCAAAAATCTCACAGCAGAGCATTCCTCTTTATCCTTGTTACTTACAATGTCACCAAACTCCTGAAAGATGGACTCCAAACTAATTAGTGCCCAAAGGAAGCATC
Organism: Nothoprocta perdicaria; assembly: GCF_003342845.1. NCBI lineage: Eukaryota > Metazoa > Chordata > Aves > Tinamiformes > Tinamidae > Nothoprocta > Nothoprocta perdicaria. Next base: position 715,865 of record NW_020454117.1, on the reverse strand, counting down.
ACATGAGGTAGACCTTCATTACTAYACCAGGAGTCTCAAAGGAAGGACAGAAGAACAGCGTAGACAGTGAACTCTGACTACCAACAAAAACTTCAATAAACCTTGGAAACACTCAAGTGCCACTTYAGTTCTCTCCTAAATGCAAAACCTGTCACTCATGTCTGTTCAGGTGTATTTAGAAAAGGATATCTACTTGTTAACATTCAGACCTCTCTACTCAGAGCACCATCTAAATTCTAGCTTTCTGACACAATCATTGATGTATTTCATTGCTTTATTATTGTATTTTCAGGGGGACATTTTGACTCAGGTGAATATAAACAGTGAGATTAAGATGACCTTTGAGGTTCAGGCACCTCTCTTGGAATGCACAAAATAAAATGGGAGGTTCGGATAACTGCGCATTTGAGGAAACTGCCTATCCACCTTAAATAAGGGTTATGTAAGGACATGCAGTGCCATAAATTAAACCTATTTGCAGAATTGTTAAAAAGTTCCAGCTCTAGGTTTCAACTGCAAAGGTTTAGTTTAATCCAAATTGAGAGTTTAATTCTGCGTTTGTATGTCTTTGGTTTTATCTCTCTGGTCAATTGGTGTTCTATTCCTTTCTGGCCTAAAAGATTTTTTTTWAAATATATTTTATTTGCCAATATAGGAACTCATTTTCTGATCTATGACAATGTCTGAACAGTCAAATTTGGGATCAGAATAGCAAAAGAAAAGAAATTTTTAAATCCCAAACCCTAAATCTCTAACACTGAATGGCAAACAAATGATTTTTTTGAGACGAATTTGTTCTTTTTTATTGCTTAGTGATTTTAAGACACTGCACAGAAAATAGCTCTGCAGTGAAGCTACATACAAAGCAGACATGAATTTTGTACATCACAAGACAATTCCCTTCAGTCACAGTTTACTACATTCTGGGAATGCTAATACACACCAAGMCACGAGGCCGTGTCTAAATAGTTCACAGCACTGACTTATCTCTTCTTTCAGATTGGTGTCTAGGACTATTCTGAAGATGAGAAAGCTCGTTCCAATTCATAGAAGAGAATTAACATAGAAATTACAAACACTGCTTTTGGTGGTGTTCTACATTTACATCTGACAAGTACAATAAGCATGAATTAAGAGAGAAGGAACAAATGTTTGCTTACCCCACATATCTTGCTGAAATTTTGAAGATAATTTTCCTAAAAGCATACAGACCTCATCTGCTCAGCAAAGAAATGAACACTTTTACTGTAAAATCATGCATTCATTCTCTCCTTATCAGCTGAGACTTTCACAGTTGTGCATTATATAAATATTTAGACTTAGTTACAATCACAACATCTTCAGTAATTCATAGACCTTTCCAATGATCTCACATAAATGGGCAAAGTTTTGCCTGTTCTTTTTCTCCCTTGTATTAAATCCCTCAGGGTACTTGCTTGGAAAGCTGCCATTTTTGAAGTTCACCAGATTTAATCAAAAATGAAAAGAAATATTCATTCAAATCTTAGAGAAACCCTCTCAATCATCTACAGAGGAATCCTAAATACTTTTTCCTGTCTTTAAGATTGGAACATTATATAGAAGGCCATACACTGATGTTTTTGAAGTTTCTGAAGAGYTTGCTCAAATTGAAAGAGCAGCACCACCTTGACTGCTGATTTCATTTTTGTCTCCAGCAATATCAGAGATAAAGTCTTACAGGTATATTTACCTGTRGAGGTAGGAAAGAACAGGGGCCCCATCCCCAGCAGGTTCAACTTCATGACCTTTTGTTCAACTTCATGATCACTTTTGTTTTTGTACAAACTATCTGCATGTCTAAATCCAATGTACAAAGGCATCACCACAAAGGACTCTGGCCCTGTAGGAAGAAGGTGCTGCAAAAGAGGGGCTGAACAATGACTTCTCGCCATACCACCATCCTTGTGCCACAGCACACATTAAAGTAGCTGGCAATCACAGTAGGGAAACTGAGGCAAGAAGAAAGACCAAATGTAAGTTATACAAAAGACTAAATGGAGGTCTAGTAACTCTCAAGCTACATGCTGGTCAAAATAATTGATTTTCRGGCTTTTTTTTCCCTGGGTTCAAAAAGCATGCTCATGTGACCCATATCCATGAACGGTTCAGCCTGACACAGGACAGGGAAAGCAAAAAATACATGAGGTGTGAGTAAGGTGTGGATTCAACACAGGAAAACAAATCACCCCACTGTTAAGACAATGGAATTTTACTCTCAGATGAGTCTGACATTGACTCATACTGCCGCCACGCTACTCTTCAGTGAATAATATTTCCGCATCTGTAAGTGCGGTCCATCCCTACATTCATTTCGTTTGAGTAAAATTTAAGCAAACCGTAGAAAGAAAATATCGTCTTCAGCTGGCAAAATACATTTGCTGTATTTTGCAGCAACATGAGCAGTGCATCTGATAGACACTCAGCCTGAAACCCTATGAGTTTCAGAAGTTGTGATAGAAACAAAATTATCTACTTAAAGAACTGCACAAAAGTGAGGAGAAAGTATGCCTAGCAGAAGTGTTCTTCTAGACAAAAGCTGCTTTGAAATGCTGAATAGTATTTGCACAAAACTAATGAAAAAAAAAAAAATCAAGTTACCTCCTGACCCTCCCCTTTAGAGGAGCAGAAAGCCATAGTTCTGCACTTAGCCATGCACCATCCAGCAGTAAGCCTGCCATCAGGCCATTGAGCAGCTCCTCATGGCTCCAGAGATTTATTGATCGCAAGACCATGAATATACTGAATGTCTTGTATCACTTTCCAAGTAGTCAAYAGGAGTCAACCTTTTTTTTCTTTTTTTCATCCAATACATTCAGAAATCAAATTCCAACAAAACAGCAATACTTACTAGAATTCCATGCTGTGGCAATTCCATAATCTGCAAAGTGAAAAATAGTGTTACTACATACTCCTTATAAAATTTGGAAATGACAGCAAATCAGCCAGGTAAATGACAGCCAGGTAAAAAGTCATTCTGAGCCCAAGATTCATCTTTTGCTTTTCAATTTCTGCTTGTATCATCTGAAAGTTTCCTGAAGAATTTCATCTTCAGGATATTTCTGATTAGTCACTTTCTGCACTTGAATGCAGTGAAAGAACATATATGCCACATGTTAAGCTGCAAGAGAAATCAGAACTCAGAAAATATGACCCTATAGGGACTGCACTATCTCCAGCCTAWGATTTTTTCTGTCATAGAGAACATGAAAGTTTTACACACCTATCACCCAACTTGTCAAAAAGATACGTTTAATCTCTCAGAGGAGTCTCCAGTAGTCTGAAAATATGTTGACCTTTAAGTCACTATTTTTAGTAGGAGAGGTTTATGATTTTAGCAGGAAAAAATGCTCTGCCTATTGTAGTAAATCAAACATACCCATGGACATAAATTAGACATGCCAGCTAGCACAAAAGAGCCCACAGGTAGGCTAACGAACTCCCTTAGCCTCCATATCGTTGTAAATACACKTTAGAAATGGCTCTGTCCACATGCAGTTCTGAGCTGTGACAGAGAATTTTGCAAGAATGTGCTAGTTAATTGCCACAGTCCTGCTAGGGAACAGTTGTCAGCTTCATGGTACAGGGAATGACTCCTAGTTTAGAAGATCAGAGGGAGAGCAAGTTTATTAACTGACTAGTTGGTGGTGAGSACCGTTGTAGGCATGGGTAAGAGGCAGCAACCTGCAGCAAAGCAGCGGCGGGCAGGGACAGCTCCCCAAGCTCTGTCTGCAGAGCTCCAGCAGGACCTGTGTAAACCAGGTCTGAGGGCTCTGGTTTGGTAGAGGTTTGGAACTCAAGGTCAGTCACCACACAAACATCTTTTGTGTTTGGAGCAAAAACAGGACACAAACATTTAAAAAACTACTTCCCTGAAGGCAGGAGGTGCTAGGTTAAACAGGAATGCCCTCTGTAACACCAGTAGARTTATGCAAATAGTGGACATGGTGCAACACTAATGTGGCTGTTAAAGACCTAGAGAGAACAAAGATGATGGTGCCCCACTACCTTGCCTGTCCATACAGCACATGCACCAACCTTTACTAGTTCCATCCCGCTGCTCAGTTTAGTCCAGCCTCCCCACAGAGTACACAATGGGTTAACCTGGCTGCATTTCAGAACAGCATTTCTGCTTTGAGAACATCATTACCTGTCAAAGACTGTGTCACAGTAGCAGAGAGCTCAGATTAATCCATGGAGCATCTGACACCCTGTGTGAGGTTCAGATGGACAATCACAATCTGAATCAACTAGAAATTYATGCTTACTCAGTTGTGCATCTGCCCAGCATGTTGCTGATGTCTAAACTCCCATCAGCATTTCTTTTATTGTTCCCAAATACTGTTAACATCAGAGAAGTACATTCTTCAAGCTACAGAGTACCAGACCTGTTACAAAGCTCAACCTGTGTTTTCAACACACATAGAACAGTAACACCCCCTTARCTCAATTTGCAAACATGCTTCTCTGTTTTTGAACACGGTACAGTTTTATCAGGGCTTATTTCTCCAAATTCAGTAAAAATCAGCAAGACTGCAGGTAGCACTACATTTGACCTACCCACTACTGTTATTTCCACTATGCTAAATACCTTTCCTGGCAGCACAGACCTCAGTCAGGGAGGACAACCTGAAGCAGCAAACACCTGTCATGCAAAAATTGGTACCTGCTGTCAAAAAGAAWTAACCAGAACTGTGGATAAAGCACAGCAAGATGCTTGTGGCAGGTATGACCAGATGTATCAGTGTACTATTTGCCAGACCTCCCAGCAGAAAGTCATGCCATATTGAAATGCGTAAGATAAGCTRCAAGTACCATAACTGGATTCTAAGAGGGAAATTACAGTCTCATTGTATTCACTCCAGATGGTGTCTTCCTATGTCAATTCACTGGTCCAGCTCTGCAGGAATGCTTCAAGAGCACTGCAGTATCTTGCTGCTTCAAAGGGGTCCATGTCCYTATTCATAACCAACCACTCTGCTCCCAGCCCCACCTGGACCTCTGCTAGTCCTGACGTGAGGGAATGCACTTCTACAGCCAAGCCAATTGCTCCCAGCTGGGASCAATCCTACACGTTACTGTTGGGCAGAAAAAGTGGCAGCTGTAGCACTTTCCTTGGATGAATTTAATGCCTACCACCCCCACGCACCACCAAAAGGAAGAGGCCTCTGAGGCACGTCTCCTGTTCTCTTGTGAAATAGCAGCTACCCCACAGCAACCTGTTTGGGAGAGCTTCACAAAGTRCATCTCAGCTGTCACTTACTGTCTTGTCCTCACTACATACCTGGAGTTCAGTCTGGCAAGGAGTTTAAAAAAGAGTTAAGGACGTTATAGTCAACATGTAGGTATTTAACAGGAAGAGGATTACGGTACAGAGAAGAGCTTTCACATAGACTTTACCTGACACATAGACAGAGCCTTAGAAAATGCACCCTGCTGGGGTTTCTTTTATTAAAGATCTCCCAAGTACCTAAAACTTAAACCCCTACTTCAAGGAAATACTAGAATCAAGAGCATATCAGCAGACACTGCCATAAGGGAGTTTTAACTGTCAGGAAATATTGCCAGTAGGATTGTAAAGAAGGAAAAAAAATCAACTTGAAGGAGAAGAAAAAAAAAGAGAGAGAAAAAAAAAGGAAACCAAGGAAACCTTGGGGTGGCTTTGTGTCTGGCCATTGTAGAAAGTAAGGTTATTGGTAATCATGTCAAGCATCATGAACAAAGAGTTCAAGTTGTCATGAAACTGAGCCTATAACCTTATAAAGATTGTAAAAGTTTAAACAGATAAATAAGACGACTCTTGGAAGCTATAGGCCAATTACTACACATCTAGATGCTGCAAACATCTAACATTACTGATAACAACATGGACTTTCTGTCAAGATTAGTAGAGAGTGAAAGATCTTCACAGAAACCGAGAAAGTAAAACAAAATGAAAAGAAATATGATACATCTGCCATAAGACAACAGAATACCTGTTTGAGCTTAAAAAACACCACACAGTCCTAACATCCGATCATCTGAACTACCCAGAGATGCAGCAATGGATGTAATGATCCTTCTCATCATGCCAGGTGCACAAGCACTAATTAATCTGAACTCTGACTGAAAAAGCAGGAGAAGTAACTAAGCAAAACAAGGCATGAGGTTTAAAACAGCCACTTGGCTTCCTTATCAGGAACACATGAAGTTAACAGTATCAAATCTAAAATCTGTTACCCATCAACCCACAGGCATAGAGAAAAATCCAAGGATTGAAATTGATAATTATCAATGTCATGCCCTAGGGAGACATGAAGGAAGCTCAGGATTTGGCTGAGGAAGGATAGAAGGACAAAGGGGAATTAAAAAAAGAAAAAAAGATTTTTTTATGACTCCTCCCCCCCTCCCCCCAAAAAGACAATCTAGATACAGTAAAACAAAAGAGCTTGATGACATTTGATTAAATGCAGCCTTTCCAACACTGCCAGCTCTATCTCTAGCAGAAACAGTATACATCCATCTTTCCAGCTAGCAAAGTGAATCAATAAACAAACAAAATCAAAGCAAGAATTCATTCCAAGACAGACCATACAACAATACAAAGCATCACACTAACAGAACACTCTTGGATATGGTGATTTTCTGTATTTAAAAGTTGTTATTTAATATGAATTACTAAAACTGTAAAAAGATTATGTGGGAAACAATTTAATTCAGATGTAATCTCCAGTTTTGTTTAAAAAAAAAAAAGAATGTGGAACAGAAAAAAGATTTGTACCATTCTGGAGCACATGTCAGATGATTCCATTTGCTTTTGCCTTAGTGGCATGCACACACCCAGAAGAAGAGATGAATAATTGCTGTTTTCAAACTTCTGGTTTCTTGGGTTTAGATTTCTGCTTTAAACTCTCCTCAGCACTTACTATTTGAAAATCAAGTAAAATCATTATTTTTGGAACTTGAGTATGTTCATCAGTCCATCAAAGGACAATAGCACAAAAGAAGAAAAGTACTGCTAAGTACTGAGTGCAGCCGTTCATCTGAGAGGGAGGGATCCCCAAAATTCCTACTCAACCTGCCCTTTAGGACAGACCCTTCTGCAGTGAACAGTGATGCTCCTGGGAGATTTAACATCCTTGGCAGGGCTGTTGTGTACTGAAGAAGAGAGTCTGGAGTGCACGGGGCACTTTAGCCTGCTGACACAGGACTCGACTAAAAATAACTCTTGTAGCCTGGACCTGCCAAGCACGTTGCATTTGAACTCAAGCTTGAGAGACCCAGATGCCCTTATGAGAGAATGACAAATGATCAAGACAATGGGGTATGGCCCCTGAAATTCATATATTAGCAAAGTTCCTCTATTTGTCYTGATATGACTGTTGAATGGCGAAGGGAATCATCATTTGATTAAGTAGAAGGATGAAATGGAGAAATTAGCTTGACAGTATTTTTACTTTCTACTCCARTCATTTCAGGTTTCAAGCTATTTGGAGCTCAGTTTTCAAATATCCAAATTTCTAAAATTAAAAGAAAGTCCATTTATAGCTAATATAAACAATACAAACAATAATTTTAAATATTCCAATTGGCAAGCTTTCAAAAACAAGAGGGGAGAGGGTCAGTTAAGAACATGGAGCATCCCTCCCTGATGGATTTTTTGACTAGTCCTTTTTTCAAATTACTTCTCACCTTTTTTTCCAAACATCTCTCTCACCATAGGTCTTTTTCCTCAGTTGACATTAACTTTTCTTTGCATGCTCATTCAGTTTTCAATCTGATAAATAGGATCACTTGCAGTATATAATCGACACACTGGTTAAAGGAACAAAGATGCACTTCAGTTTTGGCTATTTGCTACTTCCTCTGTCCTTTTAATGTTCCCCCATCTTCTTTCTTATCAAGAGAGGCCAGCAGAAATGCTTTGCAATATGAGTAGCAAATTATCCTAGATAATCTAGTTTGGGAAATATCACTGCTTTGCCCCTTTACTGCACTGCTGTATGCAGAAGCTATGGAAACAGAGTTAGCCTTTGTCTTTTAAGCTTATATAAAATATTTACATCTAGATAGGAGATATTTCTGACRATAAGACAGCAGACATGTCCTATCATTAACTGTGAGCATTCAGTGCATTCCCCTGGTAAAAAACACTTACAAGTGTGACAAAATTAAATCTCCCAGCAGATGTCTTGTGGGAAGTGGCATCAGACTGAGTGCAAACACAGCTGAAAACAGTGACATTTTGTTCTGTATCACAGCTGATAACAGCCAATAATGAGCTGAGATTCTTTTGTTATTTTTCTTCCCTTTCTAAACCCTTATGGCATTGCCACACCTGTCAGCTAAAGTGATTCAAAATTGTGTTGAGATCATTAGTGGAAAAAAAATACTTGAGAAAAGATATTAAATGCATTTGAGGGGTTTTGATCTGAGAAGATTTCACAACAGAGTTCTTGTTTGAATGGAAAATCATTGGCAGCTCCAAAGGAGAAGACAGAGATCATACAACTCTTCTAACACTATGAACACCTTGTTTTCTGTTGTAATTGGTTATAGTTTATTATTTAAACTATGCTCTTCAATGCTTTTTCTGTTTCTACCTAGAAAAAAATCAAGCATCATTATTCCCCAGGTTGCTTACTATCTTTTAATTTGAAGTTGGAGAGCTGGACATACCACCAATGGAGAAAAATGCTTAATGGCTAAGCATCACCCAAAGCTCTCATTCTCCCCAACTAGCATATGTATCATCCTCATCACTGGATTTGCATCTAGAGGAGAATATCCATTACTGACAAGAAGAAAAAAATGGCAGCATATTACATTCAGCAACCAATTTGTTTCATGGTATGTGGAGAAAATGGGGCTAGGATTTGACATGTTTTATATCACATAGCTGATATTTTTCCTACTGGTCCTTCCGCTCCCTTTCAGGCCTTGAGGGGTAGCACAGGAGGATAAAAACTTAAGTATCGTGATCCCGTCATTCTAGTCTTACTAGTTGCAACCTTTTCAAATAAAAATACGTGCAATGCCCTCAATTACAACAATAAAAGTCTTTAAAGAGTAGCCCTTCCTATTTGACAACCCAAGACCAGCTCCAAGTTTCAGGTCCTGACCCAACCTAAACCTCAGCTTGGCAAGACCCTCCCAACTTTCTGCTGCCTTTGCCTGTCCACACCAGTGTGACCAATGGGCCTCCAAGCCAACTGAGCAGCCCCGCTACGCAGTGACTCCTGCAACATGGCATTGCTGGAGCTCCCTTCCACCCTAGGAGGTTGTTGCACTTGTGCCATTGCTGTCCTGTGATTTCAGCAGCTCCCAACTCCCCCACCTTGTGACTCTTTACCTAAGGGCTCCCTGCACACATGGTAGCAGTTATGCTGAATATTGCTTTTTCAGCTGTTACTGAAATCTCTAATCTCTACAATATATAAATATAGCAGACTTCCTCAAAAGAAAGGAAAAAAAAAGGCTAGAATTTCACGAAAAAAATGATACAATGTCTTTTCAGCACCTACCATTTTTGCTTTACAGAGAGAAGATTGTTGCTATTGGCAATGCTGGTAAAGATGCCACTATCTAGTTCATTGAACATTTGTTGTTTGGTCCCTTTTCTTAAAAGGTTGGCCCTGGCTAATGGTTTCTGTCTTTATATAATTATAAACTAATCTGAGGAACCCCAGTCACATTAGCAACAGTTATGTAGGCTCTTTAGAAGACAGACATTGCATGATTCATTTAAAGTCACTTTTTAAAATCTTATTTCAGCACTTACAAATATTTTGCAGTCAATAAAACAAGCTGTTCAATCATTGTTTTGCAGCATACACTTAGATTAAGATTTAGYTTCGCTCTTCCTAAGAAACGTACACAAATCAAATTGCCAAAATTAGACTACAGAGAGCAGAGGAACACATTAATTTCCACACTAATTGACTTCATATATCAACAATAGCTTCCCTCATCACTTAGGAACTTTTTGTTGAATATGAAGTTCGTGCCTTTGCTTTTTAACCCATTCTCCTCGGTTGCACCTACTCACACAGTTATGCTCTCCATCCTCCCGTCCTTCCCAGTGCCCATTCTTACTACATTTGCCTCCTGCAGCCAAATCCTACCTCATTAGGCAGAGGGGAAAAGTCTTCCAAGGCAGGCAAATCTGTTCCAGCAGCTTTCCTCATTAGCTGGAGAAAGCTGCAGGTCCGGCCACCAGACCTACAGCCTGGGTGAACATTTGCTCATGTGCACAAGCAAGGGGTCTTGCTTACAAACCATTGAGCAATCCCTGCTTGAGTACTTATTGCACTTAGTATAACAAATAGCAAATGGTCTAAGCAACTCGAATGTCAACTGCTTCAGCAGACATTAGCACATTGTACCAGTGAACAGAGATAAAGTCACATGCTACACAACTAAACACTTGTGTGAAAACACTTCAACCCAGGTTACTGAGTACAGTTTGARTAAGAATACCAATAAAGGCAACAAATTAGAGAATTTTATATTTCTGAAGCACTGACACAACTTTTACCTGTAGTTTGATAATACTTTGAGACTAAAGGCTTACTTAGAGAGGTAGTTGCCTACCCCTCTGAAACATTTCTGCTTATTTCAAAGCTTCCACGAGCCCTTACTCACTGTTAGAAGAGCTGTCTCCTGGATGCACAGCAAACCTGATCATAGTCATGATTCCACTCAAACAGTTTCAACATGGATGRGTTCAGCACATTTTCACAAATGCATATGGACATTAAAGAGAGAGACAGCTGAATGGAGACAGAAACAAGATACTAGGGGAGAAGGGCTTTTTGGAGGGGGGTGACAATGCTATTTTCAAGTGTTATTTTATTATTCTAGGCTGTATTCCAAGCACAGTCTAAGCAGAATGACTCTTAATAAGTGATCTATCACAAATGATCTATCCAGTAAGACTCAAATTTCAACCACTGTCATCTACAGCTTTCTCTGAAAAAWTTTATAATGACAATTTCAGTATCTATTCACAATCCAACGATAGATGATATAAAATGATTTAACTTGTTCTTCAAGTTAAATTTGAACCACAGCTAATAGTATTAATTAGCAGTCAGAAGTCTACCATTTGTTCCTGAGCAAGTTGCTTTGGTTATGCAGCTGAGGTTGGATTCAGTATTTCCAGCAGGAAAACAAGTTGAGTTTCTTCAGGAAAATATTGCCATTTGTGAAGTGTCAATCAGCATTTGAAATATATGAATTAAAGCAAATGAAATAGACATTGGTTATTCTTACTACTCATTCTATCAAATTTTAAGAAGCAGCAAAATTTGAGAAACTTTAGGGAAAGGTATTTTAGACATGACTTGATACGCTTCTGACTTTTCAGATCCTTTCTCTTCAGCATCACCTGGTGACAATTCAGTCGTGATCAAGTTCTTTGCCTTTTGATGCTTATAAAGCTGCAATGGAGATTCAGACTTGAACTGATTTGCATGACTACAGGTTCTGGAGAGGGACTTATCACTCATATGCATTTTAAAAACTTAACTAAGTTTATATCCCAAGCCTGTTTGACTGAGTCATAGCAGACTTTTTAGACTTGCCTAAATGAAATAATAATAATAATAAGCTTCATACAGAATTCTGCCAACACAGATTCTTATTCTGAATCTTTACTGTCCTTATTAAGTATCCAGTCTCATTTAGCATTACAGTTTTCCATTATGTCTCACCTTGGTTCTTTTGACTGTGGGCTATTCAGTGCTCTACATGTCTGGAGACATATAGCTTTCCTATCTATATGGAAAATATTAAAACTTACTTTAAATCACTCCCCAAAAGTGATTTTTAGTATCCAAGCTGAAGTTGTACTTGATTGCTTATTGCTAAATCCTACAGAGTTCTCTCCACCCAAAAAGCATTTTTTTTTTTTTTGCCTGATAAAGTACACTGCCAAGGGAAGGAAATAGGCAGAACCTGAAAATTCAAAGTCTTTGAATACTTACTTGTTGCATTTTTAAAGCCATCATACATTTTGTGTATTTTCTATAGTATAGTTCTAAAGCTGTGGCCTATAGATCAGTCCTATATACCAGTTTCAGTCTTAATTACTGAAGTAAAAACCCTTGATCCATCTTGAATATTCAAATTCCCATGAAGCTTTTTATGCAACATGCAATACATTGGACAGGCAAATTTTCTGATGTGCAAAGGCATAACAGGCTGCCATAGGTTATTAAAATTGTAGACAAAGTACTCTGAGGTGATATAAGCAGAGCTGAGTGAGCATAATGCTCATTTTACCTTTTATCAGTAAGGCATTCATTCACAAACACTCTTCAAGTGATCATTACTAATTCACATTGCAAGTCAAACAAGCATGACAACATAAAACTCTGGAATCAACATGCCRGCATCCAGGACTACTTTGCTCTGCAAAGTTATTTAAATATTGTGACATGGAGCATCTTTAATCATGACTGGATTTTGCTTTACCTAAATAGCCTTAAACAAAAAATTAAAAGATTCATTTAGCATTTCGCATGTGTTGTGGCATAATGATACTAATTGCATTTTTAAGCACTTTTACTCAAATAACTCCTATCATCCTTCCCAGTTCTCTAAACTATAACAAGTTCAAAAGCCTTGAATACTTAACTAGAAAGAAGCTTCAAACATACTTCTGCAGGTGAGCAAGAGCAGAAGACAGTTTTTCTAATGTTTAGATTTAGAATATGGAAAATAATTGCATTATCATACAAGTTATTTGCTGGCCCAAAGAATTAAGCCAAATATTTGTAACTCGGATTCATATATTCTAAAAGCTGAAGCATTCCTATATTCTAAAAGCCAAAGCATTGCAGTAGTCTGACCTCTGATAAAACCAGCTAAAATTTCATTCAGCTCCTGTATGTTCTGCAGAAGTGCTTGAAATCCCATCACTGTGCATATGAATCCACATATTGAATAAGTCCGTCCTTGAAAATAAGCTTTGCGTTACATCATGTAATAAACTTGAATTACTCTAATTTGGATTACACTGGTAGCATACTTAGCTTTTATTGTCAGATGAGATAACTTGTCTCACAAGCATCAATTATTTACAAACTGTAGCAATGATCTGTTTGGCAAGATTTATTTCCCATGGAATAAGCTGACTAGCACTCAACTATTTCTTTAAAAATCTATTCATATATTTTACCCATATCACTATTTGTTGCCTTACTACTGCTATAAGGAGAAAGAAACAAAATATTTTCTTTCCATTCTTGGAAGTTTCTCCTAGTATTAAAGGAATACACTAAATACACACTTGTTTTAGTATATGCAATCCAGGTAAGACTGTTTTGAATATAACCTGTTATAAAATCCCTCCAGATTACCAGTGAGGATAAAACAACTTGTGATTAAAGGGATACCACACCACCGAATGCTCTACTGAACAACAGAAATAGGCTCCYGACTTCTCAAAGCCAGTGCAGAACTGGAAAATGAAACCAACATCACAGCACCTTCAGGCTTTATAAGAAAATATAGGAACAAAAGTAGGATACTTAAATGAATATTTGCATGATTTGATTTACACCTCTGTCAGACCAGTCAGGAGTGAACGGCCAGGGTATCATCCCCTCTTCCAGTTCTCATTAGGCAATGAGGTATTTACACCCCAAACACAGAATTAAATCTCCCTGGATCCATCATCAGGCAATGCAAAGTGCTTTCAAGGCTTGTGACACATTGACTGACCACAGTTACACTGACTACATCTGAAGTCCACAAAGAATTAAGTTGCAGAAAGAAACATGATAAATTTAAAGCTTTCTTTTTTACACAGCGTTAGGCAACTGCTTTGCCAGGAGACCAATATCCTAGTTTGTCTTCTACCAGCATTTATTGCTATGTGAAATCCAGTATTACACGATAATGTAAGTTATTCATTCTGATACATGAAAGGCTTAGCATGAAAATCCCTCTTAAGCAATGAAGAGGAGTCATGGTGGATCAGTTCAGTGACAGGGAACATAAAACCAGCAGAACAAGCTCGAAATAGACAAAAATAAAGGATACTAATTGAATACATCCAGGTCTGAATTGCAAAAAGATTACTTATATGCTATGCCTAAACATTTCAAAATCAAATAGATGGCCATTTTCAAAAGCAAGTAAGAAGTTCCTGAAGAAGGAGAAATAATATTAAGGTATTTTACAAGAGTATTGGATAAAGATTTTTCCTAAATACAGTTCAAAAACAGTTGATTCAACATCAGCCACGTGAACTTAGTTGCTGTCCCTCTAATATAGAGGTAGAACAGCATTTTTGAAAAAGCAACTCCTAGAAAGAACATGCAATTCAGTCTGGATTTTCCTTGGACTTACCAAACGCAATGTTTTTTCAGCATCTAGAACTGTCCAAGAGAGTTCAGAAATGAAAGATTCTTGTACGTTAGAAASTACAAAGGAGAAGCAGGTTAGCTTTTTCAAATCATTCAGGATTTTCAAGGGCTATTTTAGAGGAAAAACACAGATTAGATTGAACTCGAACTACTTGAAGCTGATCAAGTTATTGAATGAAATTGCCCTTCCTTGTTGAAAGGCTGACAGTCTCAAAACAGCTGCTGTGGTCATTGCATTTGCATGGCTGGCTAGCTCTCCTCCATAGCATCATCCTGTTTCCTAGAAATGCTACCACATATCAATGGGAAAGATGAACTAGTTACACTTCCTGGTTCTCATGGACAAATCCACACATCAGACATTTCTCGATTGTTTATTGAAATTCTTCTCTGGCCACACTATTATCAAGTCACTTCACAGAGGAACTGCTAAAAGCGTCTTCCCATTCAGCCAAAACAGCGTCACTAGGACTTGCAAATCTTAGCCTGCTTTTAAAAACTTCTTCCACTGCTACTTTCATCTTTCTGTCATCTTCATAAAGGTGGCAAACACTCCTGCCACTTTAATAAAGTTATGTCAAAGAAGGTTTTTTGCTTGTTGTTTTTTGCTTTGTATATTAACTCCAAAGTTGTTAGCCAGTTTGTCTCTAAGAAGTGCTGCAAGATGTTACTAGAGTAACATCTATAACAACTTACAACTTGCTGATCAGTAAATAGAACATTATTTGCTAAATAGAAAATTATCTTCTAAGTTTATTCATGTTGGTATCATCCTTCACCTCTTCCACTTATTTTGTTTACTTCCCTGACTCGGAGCTTTTGCCTTGCTCTTGCTATTCAGCCCTTCTCTGATGAGGCACTTCACTTGATACTGTGTTTTATTCAGTGACACATTTACATGATCTAAGCTGCTGAAATCTCATTCCAATTGCTCTGGCTTAGGAGATCTATTACTCATAATTCTTGAAAATAATATACAAACAAAACAGTCAGACCTTGAAATGAAAAACTTACATAACTTAATCTTCAGGCTCCCTACCTGTACATGTGGCCCATAAGTCCCATCAATGCATTACTTGTGATACATTACTTAGGTGAATGCTGCRCATTCTTTAGCATTATATGCTTTCTGAAACTTTTGAACAACTGACAACACTCCTGCACTAAAAAAGCAGCTTACTGATTACAAAGTCATATTATGTCTCAATCCTTTATACTATATTGCTTCAGATATTCTCATTACTGGCATAACAGCCCAGGCATTAAAGCACTGAATCCAACTGCACATGCACTTTACCACACTATTTACTTACATAACTGTATGACTTTCAGTGCTTACCAAATCTGAGATGTTAAATCACTGTTCCAGCCCCAACATACAGTGGAAGTCAAAAATAAAACAAAATGTTGAGCTCTTTCCTCCTCTTTAGGAAGAAGGGGTATACACTCAGCTGGAATCCTATAGAATAAAACAAAATGCTGTTTGAACAACTACCATCTTCATGTAGTGTGAGGCASATTAATGGCTATTGTTATCTAAAGCTGAAAACAGCCTTTACATGAAAACCCCTTGGTTTGATGAAATAAGAGTTTTTTTTTCATATTGTTTCTACCGAGGTACTACAGTCATACCTAAATGACTGACAATTTCACCCAGTCTAATGTCAACTTGCATCCTTTTGAAACTAAAATACTAAGAGGTATATGATGAAAATAATTGAAAATGTTCAGAAAAATAGGGAAAGTAGTGAATACAAAGCAAAAATTTCTGTATTGATGAATTATTTGTCTCATTCATCTTCTTATCTAATAACAGTAAATCATACTTTGACACTGAAGCATCTTTAACATTTGAAATACCAGTAACACAGGTTTTACCTGTGCTATCAATATTCAGATGTACAGATGTAGTGCCCTTTTTTGAARGGCATCTGTTCAGCTTGGAAAAGATTGACTTGTGCTTTGACTCAGCAAACCTAAACACAGGCACCTCCTATATCAAACATCATTGTTTTAAAATTGTTTCAGTTGACCCTACTCTAGAAAGATAGCTTGAAAAGCACAGTAATTTGTTACTTTTTTGTTTGCTCTGGAAACTAAACTGAATTTCCTCAAAGCTGAGTTACTTTTGTTYACCTATTAAATATACACAAGTTTAGGAGAGAGTCTTCCACTTTCAATAYGAGAGTCTCTTATTTTGTTGAAAAGCTACATGTACCCACAGCGGCATAGAAAACATATTGATTTTGAGAGGCTACATAAAGATATTTAACAAATGCTGTATCACTAGTTATTAATTACTGATGCGACTATTCAAACTACAATATAAAAAAGATGTTATGAGAAACCTGTTCAAAYGAAGCTCCAGAATGATTAAGGATCCAAAGGATCCTTGCTCTTGCCAAAGAGCATTCCAAATCCACAGTAAAGGGAATAACTGCTTAGAATATTCAAACAAAATTTGGTAGTAGAAGTGTAGAGTCAGTGTTGAATGTTATATATTTTAATTTTCACACAGACAAGCATCTCAAGACACTCTGAAGCAGTAAATGAAGATATGCCTTAATCAGAACTATAGAAATGCTGTACATTATCTTTTTTTGCAGAGGCCTTGTAAAGGGCTTTTTACAGAAACTGGTAATATTTGATAGAGTGTTGGAGAGCCTCACTCACCAGTATGAGTGCTTTAAACTCAAAGTTATAAGGCCAGTCTGGCTCAATGTTTGGGGTAATTTTGTCCTGTTCTCACTGCAACATCCATACCTTCTTTGTTACATTTTCAGAAGAACTTTCTAGTACCTTGAACGATAGGTTTGTGTTAGCTAATTCTAAGAGACTCTTTCATACCCCTTCAGAAAGAGAAGGTGTTGAAGATCTCATTTAGATAGATGCAATCAGAAGTAAAATTACTTTAAGTCATATAAGACTTGAATGTAGAAACACCAGTTAATCCTGATAATTCTTTACGCAAGATAGCAAGAGCATGGATAAGTGTTTCTTTCTTACCACCCTCCTGCTCCGAATAGACTGGAAGATGAGGTGAATCCTTCAAATATCAAACAGGAGAGTATTTGTGCAACTCCTTCAGCTAATGTCACATTTCAGGGGCATTCAGTTAGGACGACCTACAGATAGCTCATACTGTGAGGAGAGAAAAGCCAGTCAGCACCTTTAGCTGCTAACTGTCATTGCCATGCCTGGACTAGGGAAGCACACATGAAGTTCTCACCCTCCCTAGAGTATTTAAGATCCAACACAAGGCAGAACATGTCAATATACCCAGAAACCTAAAGCAGGAAAGGGTCAATGCAACACATTTCAATTGCCCATAAAGGCTGTACAGTCTAAAGAAGTAGTATCTGAAGGATAGCAGAAGATAGCAGGCAGATAGCTTTATTAGAGCTTCAGCAGAGTCATAGATCACAGCTTTCCCATTTGTCACCTTAAAAGGTTGTTTCATGGGAGTAAGCGAGGTTTTATATTTTCAAAGACAAATCTCATGTACTTCTGTTCCCAGTGCCAGTCATTTCAAACAGCAAAATATAAACAACAGAATTTACTGAAATGCTTACCAGCATGCTTCATTCCCAATTAGTCCTTTAGTGTTGCTTTTATTGATTTCCCTCTATTGGATTTTGTCTGGGGTTTATGAGAAAGAACTCAACTAAAAGGTCTCCTCAAATAACAAAATTCCAAGGATTTTTCACCATCTTCACAGAAAAATCCTTAAACTTGCCAGTTTACAAGCACCAATCAGACAAGGAGCTAAAAGAGAGAAAAGAATATATATTTTCTTTTAATTGTTTAAAAAAATAGAAAAATATGTCCATAGTACAGGAGATCCCAATTACTAAAAACAGACAATAGCAGTGCGATTACAGAAACAAGAAGTTTTGCTTGTGAGAATAAATTCATTTACAAAGATAGGCCTGTGTTTGAACTACAAATTAAAATGGAGAAAAACAACTAGCATTTTGTTGCAAGATATCTGCTGAATTGTTTCCACCAGAACAAGAACATTAGGTTTTGTTCTTTATGAAAAGAACTGTGTAAAACAATAAGTAAAAGCAAAGAGACATTTCATCTTAAGTCAAATAAAACTGTGTTCTACTCAACATCTTTGTAGTTGCTTGCTGACCAAAACAATGCATATTATTCACATATTACAGTCATCATTAAGCAGGAATGTGGTGAAGAATGAAGTCCAGCTTCTAGCCACCCTTTGTTCAAGTATTTCATATATTCTTATTTCCAAATATTAGTAACTGCTTTCAAAAATTGGTTACTGCATGTTTCAGATATATTTTCTTCCACTACTATTAGCAAGGGTTGCTGCCYTCACTACAACTCTTCTGGAATCTATGCAATGAAAAACTCTTTTTCAATATTCTGTTAATTTGAGTAGAACTCTGAGTTAGGAATAAATGACATGGACATAAGAAGTTACCTTCTTTTTTTTTGAAAAAAGAAAAAATGTTTTTTTAAATCTCAGCTCCTGTTAGCACTTCAAACATTTTTTCTTAAAAAGCTGTGAAARCAGTCTTGAAAATCATTTGGTTCTGCTTAGTTTTTTGATGTATCTACATGCTTCATAATAGAAACTGTAAAGATGATCTTCTTTGGAAATAAACATTTGTCACTGTATTTGACAACCAAGAAAAACAAAGAAATAATGAAGTAAATTATATCCATACACACAAAAGAGTAAATGCCAAACAAAAGCAGATGCCACAACTCCATCTGAATGTCAATTTTAGTTAGTCCTTTGTACGCCCACTTCCAGCTAAAAGGGAGGGTGGGAAACATAACTGGCAAACCACTAGACTATACTGGCTAAATTCTAAGAAGTCTAGCAACCTACATATTTATATTAAGTTCATACAGATTCATTCCCTCACTGGTGAGCAATTAGAGAAACCAGAGAGCCTGTGAAAACCAGTTTTAAACTGTGATTTCATCCTGGCATAGTTGAGATCAGTATAAGATTTACAGAAAGTGCTCATGCTGTGGAAGTTGATTTGGCTAGAATTTAAAGCAAAACACTCATTCTTGCAAATTCACTTAAACATTCTTAAGCTTTAATAAGTTTTGAACATCTAATCTAGTTCTATATTCACACTCCACATGATTTACTTGAACCTTTTATCATACATTAACCTCTACTACCTATTAACATGATAGAACACAACCACTCTAAGGAAGACATTTTACATATCTTCTAATGAAGCATTAGAAGAGAGGGTCATTCTGTGAAAAACAAGACATGGCTCTGCCCTGTTAAATTTGTATTTATGAAGACGAGTGTGGAACCAAGAAAAAACTTCTATTACGGAACTCTAGTAGAAGGCAACCAGTCTACMAACATGCGTCAGCTGCCTCATCACCCCACCTTTCTTCTTCCAACAAAATCTAGCTAAAGTACATTTTTACAAGTTTTAGCTTCATCACCACAAATGACATAATGGTACATTGCCAATATTAAATCTTAGTTGCACATTTAGCACTGCCCCCTTAATAGTTATGGGAATGTCTTTAAAAGACAAAAATTAAGTTTAACCAACTAGTCTCATAAGTGGGAAATGCAATGAAAAATCTCTCTGCTTTATTTCAACAAATTCTATAGAGTATTGTCTATAGAGAGTGTCATTTTTTCTTGAATTATTGTTGGTAATTAATATTTGATATAGTCGTAACAACTCAGACCAGTATGATGTGGTATTTCACTTGCTTATTATCTCTTCAGTGTAATAGTTCTACTAAATTGAAAACTTAATATAGAAAGAAATTGCACAGTGTCTTAGTCTCCACCATTTAGCCTTACAACCATTACCACCAATGCGAGATTTTTTCCATTAGCAGATAATTAGCTTTGCTTTTTTGCAATAGTTAATGGAATATTACCTCTCAACCTAAGAAAAGGAAATATTCATATTAATGCATACATAGAGMTTTTGCATATTTTGGTAGTATGATAGAGACAACATTTTTATATTGTGTTTAGAAATTATAAACTTATCCAAACTTATGTCTTCTTTTATATTTTTTAAATCATGCCAGAAATTGAGTTAAATATTTCATTCAATCAATTCAGATTGCAACATCTCATGTCACAGAAGGACTGATTTTCTCTTTTTTTTCCAATCTCATTGCACATAATAAATATAAAAGGCATAGGCTTTCTTCATAGTCACTCAGCATCCATCCAATGACCCATGAATATGCRCTCTCAGTTAAGAACTAGCACTGGCATCCACAGCCTACTGCATTAAAGCAGGATAAAATTCTGCAGAASAGCACATAACGAAGTCATTTCTGTAAGTGACAGGAAAGCAATGTATTCCAATTTTTATTCAGATAAAAGCCTTTCAGATCTTTCTTGTTTGAATGCTTCCCCTTCTTTATAACCAGAAAAAGCTTTTCTGCTCTTTTAAATCTACCAGTGGTAGCGTTCAGYTCTTCTGCTGTCAAAGGGGAAGTTTCTACAAAGATATAGTCTCCATCTATGATATAAAATTTAAAGTAAATATTTGTAATTACTGAAAAAAYTCTTCAAGTGGTTTCAGAGGAAGATGCAGTAAATAGTTCTGCTTTTGATTTCTCCTTGTTGCTGGGAATGTAGCAGACAGTCTTGGTGAGTCCATGCGTTCATTAAAGGCCACAGGATTGAAAGTCCCGTAACTACTCTAAGGAGCTATGCTACTTTTTTATTACCAATATCATCTATACTTTTCTTTGTCCTCTTCTTGTTCTAGTAAACCTTAGTTGTATTTCACAGTCTCACTTACTTCAAGTGCTCATGATCAGAAGCATATGTTTTCACATTATTCAGTTGGACTTGCTGACAAAGATGCTAGAGATAATTGTCTGTGCTACTATTAAAAGTAACATTTCTGTTGCTCGAATTTTGCCAGATACATGCTGTCAAAGCAAACAGAGAAATGAAATCCTTACTTGTGCAGCCAGTATTTCAAGAGATACATGTAAAGTTTAACAGCTGCATTCGGCAGACTGAATCAAGGCATATGGAAGTAAATAAAGCCCAAATCCTTTTCTCAAATTGTWTAAATGGAGCATGGAATCAGTTTTCCAGTTCTGGCACTTGAAATTTAGAGCAGCTTCTGAGCTCCCCAAATATGCGATGACACAAGCTAAATCCTCAGTCATTGAAGCTTTAAGCTCTGGTTCACACATCTGACATAGAAGCTCTGACCAGACCCTAAGTGCCTTGTCACAGTAAGAAAACGTAGTCAGCTGTTATGTGCAAAGGTTTCCCCAAATTACATGGATGCATATACAGACTGGCAAGTGCAAGTCAATAGTAAAATCTACCTACCATAATAAAAATGGTACTCTGTTTACAGAAGGTGTGAAACTCAAAATTCAACTAAGTTATATATAAATTCAATGTATTTTTCCAGTTAATTTCATTATTTGAATTTCAGGACAAGTAAGCAGATTCTTCTTTAATTTCTGAACACCACATTACACATTTTTTCCCTTCAGCTCTGATCCTGTCTTTCATTATAGGAGGAGTTCTTGATGAGCCTGGCCAAGTTATTTCAATCAAGATTTTTAAAAATACTTGCCAGAGATTTTACTYAACTTAGTAGATAAAAAGTAGCATTAAGATGTAACCAAAATCAACAGGAATAAAGATTTGAACAACAAATGCATGGACCACTTTTAACACCTTGGAAAACAAATTAAGAACCTAAGCATCTCATAACTGGGGACATATGACAGAAGGTAGAAGGGTACAGTTGTCCAGTTGAAGTTTTGAGATGAGAATTAAAGTAACTTCCTTACAGCTTGGCCCAGAACAATAGCAGTAATCTTCTTTCAGATAAAAATAACTTAAAAAAGTACAACATACAACTTTGGAAGAAAAAAAAAAAGCAAAACAAAACAACAACAAGAAATCAAACCACACACACAAAATTCTAATTCCTTGGTTAAATAGTCTAGCCACTGGTAARTTTAATTTAATCCTGGTCTAGTCCTTCACTACAATTCTATCTCCTAACTGTCTGCCCTAAAACTATGATATCATTGCCTTGATCAGTACAGCAACACCTTACAACTACCYGAAGGAATTCACTTCCCATCAAAGTTTTCCTGTAGTCCAAAAACATCAAGGCATTGGTASGTTTTACATTCTTTGATTTGTTCTGATCTTTGATATGACTTATGTGTGATGATTGAACCATGCTGTACTAGAACCTCCTTCCTGGTTAAAWTATTCCTAAAGTTTAAGGGAGGGTTATTCAGATTTCAGATAGATACTACCAGAGCTATTACTAATAACTTAGCTGTGATTTCAAAAGAACCCCCTCCCTAACCTCCCCAAAAGAGAAATAATAATWAAAACACAAGCACTATTTTGTGTTAAGAAACAACTTGTTTCCTTATGACAAGGCTTCACCTTTTAATCCTGAAACAAAAGATATCTCCTCAATCCTCAGTTACGGCTAATTCTTGAATGTGCTGTTAGCTTAAAGAAAGCAGTACATTCTCTGTTGGTCTCTAGATGCAAGTTGCACAGACCTGCCATGCCCTATCAACACACATTTTCTTGCATAGCATCTCTCTTATCTACTCCAATGTTTATAGCGAGCATCCAAGGCAGAATTTTCTGCTAGCTTTCTCTCCAGTCAATTGTGACTGCTGACACTATACAGACTACCATGCTCCTTTTCTAGCTGAATTTATCCTCTAAACACCTGTTTTAAAAACAAGATACTTAGTCAAAAACAGGAATACCTTGCCAAGATCACACAGTACGTTCGTGCTTGAGAGAGAGATCAGCTTCATCAGCCTAAGCCATTTAATGAGTGAAGTAGGGTTTGGTGGCAGGACTTCTGCCTCACACGGATGATTGGAATAAGGGCTCAAAGGTGCAGGTCCACAGGTTTTTTCTTTTATGTTTAAGATTCTGGCTCATAAAAATAAAGTTGCTCAGTGACAACCTATGAAGCTTTTTACCTCATTAAACAAACTGTATGGTTGATGTCTAGTGTTCATATTTTGCACATTCTGTATAATGAATTTCCCCAGTTTCTATTTAAAAATTTAGGCATAGGTCACAAAGGAACACAATCAAAATCTCAAACAGAAGACAGAATTTCAGCCTCTTGTTAGACATTATTCAACTGTGCAATATTGCAATTACTATAGGAATGATCATGACCTCTTCCATAATTTATGGAAGCATCTTATAACTCACCTTAGTTCATGGCAATCAAGTATACTATCTACTTTTTATTCCCTATTCATTATTGCTTTACCAGTGGATCATACACTTACYTGGAGAGTAAGTGTAAGATTTTATTTCTTTCTGAGGTTTGCTTTACAGTTGCAATTATCTACCAAACCTTATCTTTCAAAGTGTCTCACTTTCATCTGTACAAAAATTTTGGACACTTCTTAGCCTTATATTATCATTATCAGATCACCTGACAGTTCAAAAGTTATTCAAACTCTGACAGCCAAAAGTAGAGAATAGCACCAAAGAACAATAAATCTTGGCAGTTCTCTGCTTTGGGCAGTCTTTCTTGTGCCAGGTAAATCCCCATATTTAAAGAAAAATTACATAGACACACATTCTTAAACTAGCCCTTATAATATTTAAGAAAATACTTATTCAAGGAAAAAGGCCTAAACACAAAAATGCCAACTGACAAAAACCAYGAATATTTCAGGGACAGGAATAAATTGCCCTTCTTCCTCATTCAGTGCTCTTCAAAATATTTAATGTTTTAACAGTTACAGTATCATAATAAAATTGGGTCAGAAGGAAGATGGACGTTTCATTTTTTTTTTTTTTTTTGCAAATCTGCCTACAAGTTGTAGAGACATGGCTGCCATTTACAGAATCACAGAATGGTTAAGGTTGGAAGGGACCTCTAGAGATCATCTAGTCCAACCCCCCTGCTCCAGCAGGGACACCCAGAGCACGGGGCACAGGGYGGCATCCAGGCGGGTTTGGAAGATCTCCCAAGAACGAGACTCCACAATCTCCCTGGGCAGCCTGTGCCAGGGCTCTGCCACCCTCACAGTGAAGAAATTCTTCCTTCTTGCTTCTATTTAGGAAAGACAGTCCAGTAACAACATCATGCTGACCTTCTTTAGGGTAGGAGTTAACTTTATTTGTCTTAAGGAGCAGTTTTTAATTATCAAGATTTTGACAATACTGTTATGCTAGAATTATGCCCTCAATAAATAAATGAAAAACATTGACTCCTTCCAGCACCTACAAGTTTGGAGGTATTTTACTTTCTAGGATCCAGTTTACTCTTTACAAACTCTATTAATAATCAGTTTCATCTTGTTCTTCTCTAGCTATCTTAGCAGCAGATGGAAGACTGTTTAGTTTGAGGCAAAAACTCTAAGGAAATTTAGTTTCCTTGGCAGTAAATACTACTAATATCACAAAGAGACTTTTCAATATTCATCCKCACAATTATCTTACCACTAAGTTTCTCTATTATGATTAAATATAGATGTTCTAGATAAGAACTATATCTACGATTCCTCTCAATTTTTTACATAGAATGATAATGGTTGAAAAAAACTTTCAAGATTGAGCCCAGCTATTGATACAATAARTGATCATCTTTAAAACTGCCATGTGGATTCCCATAATAGTCAAGAAAAATAGACATTTCGGAGGAAATATTTTATCCTAAAAATGCTTATTTCCACCACTGTCAATAAAGACAGTTTAGAAAACTGTTTCAAAGACATGGAATTCATGCTTCACAATTAAGTTTGCTGCAACAATYGCCTATCTTTATTGAACAGGAGCAAACTTGCTCATAAGAAAGGCTTCATTTCCTTAGAGGCTCAAAAGCAATTTTATTGAAGAAATGCACCATCATTTTCAAGATGTTCACAAGCTTTTATACCACTCAGAAATCACACTTGCAGTTCAATTATTTTAGCCTTCCACTAAGGCTTTACTCTTGTCACAGATCTTATTTTGATGAACAGTCAACAATGATACCAGATGCAGTCAGAAGATTTGTTATTTAACAATACAGCTTTAAGACCCTTTTTGTGAGTCCATAGCAGTCAAGATAATACAGAAAGCTAGCCTGGATTCCAGTCAATATTCACCAAGAAAACTTAGTTGTGAAAGAAAGGAGTTGGTAAATGCATCCTTATTCCAAGTTACTTGCAATCTCATTAAATTACAGAATCACAGAATGCTCAAGGTTGGAAGGGGCCTCTAGAGATCATCTATCCAACCTTCCCTGCTCCAGCAGGGACACCCAGAGCACGGGGCACAGGGCAGCATCCAGGTGGGTTTGGAAGACCTCCAGAGAAGGAGACTCCACAACCTCCCTGGGCAGCCTGTTCCAGGGCTCTGTCACCCTCACAGTGAATAGGTTCKTCCTCACGTGGAGATGGAACTGCCTGAGTTTCAACTTGTACCCATTGCCCCTTGTCCTATCACCAGCCACCATCGAGAAGAATTTGGCCCCTTCTTCCCTACATTCTCCCCTCACTCAGATATTTGTATATGTTGATGAGTGGCTGGAGAGCTGTGTGGTAGGAAAAAAAATCTAGSAGTGTGGTCAACAGCTGGTTGAACAGTTGCCAGCAGTGTGCCTAGGTGACCAAGAAGGCCAAAGGTCTGTTGGCTTGTACCAGTAACAGTGTAGTCAGCAGGACCAGGGAAGTGATTGTCCCCCTGTACTCAGCACTGGTGAGGCTGCACCTCAAACACTGTGCTCAGTTTTGGGCCCCTCACTACAAGAAGAATATGGAGGTGCTGGAAGGAGTCCAAAGATTGAGCCAGGAAGATGGTGAAGGGGCACAGACCTTACAAGGAGCAGCTGTGGGCGCTGGGGTTGTTTAGTCTGGAGAAGAGTAGGCTCAGGGGAGACCTCTCTACAACTACATGAAAGGAGCTGTAGCAAGGCGAGGGTCAATCTTTTTCAAAATAACTACTGATAACACAAGAGGAAACAGCCTCAAGTTGTGCCAYGGGAGGTTCAGGTTAGAGATCAGGAAGAATTTCTACATGGAGAGAATGTTGAAGCATTGGAACAAGCTGCTCAGGGAAGTAGTGGAATCCCTGTCCCTGACAGTGTTCAGTAAACATGTAGATGAGGAATTCAGGTCATGGTTTAGCAGGCAGGGTGGTGATAGGTTTACGGTTGGACTTGATCTTGAAGGTCTTTTCCAACCATAATGAGTCTATGATTCTATAATTTATAATTACATGTAGATTTCTTRCCCAGTGTGTTTCACTTCTGATTTAGAGACATTAATAACAAATCAAGGCTAATGCCAGAAAWTTCTTAAAATAATTGCTAACAACTAGAAAGAGAAAGACCTTGCTCAGATGCTAATGCTTCAGCTAAAAACAGCAAGTCCACTGCTGTCTTTAACATACACTGATAAGGCAACTTTTCTGTTTGTCTGACCACCTGGAGCACAATTATTTGTGAAGT
This sequence comes from Nothoprocta perdicaria, assembly GCF_003342845.1. Taxonomy (NCBI): domain Eukaryota; kingdom Metazoa; phylum Chordata; class Aves; order Tinamiformes; family Tinamidae; genus Nothoprocta; species Nothoprocta perdicaria. Next base: position 689,035 of record NW_020454117.1, on the reverse strand, counting down.
TGATTCTTTTGAAAGATTTATTCCTCTAACAGTAATTTAATTAAGTTAGTTTCATTCATCAGTAAATAGCTCAAAGCAACATTTTACAGTGGGCCCTACTATATAGTTAAAGCTGTATCAGCGTTTTCACCATTGCACTCATATCAAACATTCCCAAGTTGGACCTCAGAAATTTACCTCTGAGGCACAGTAGTTTGGTCAAATTTGACATTAGTATTTTTCATGTGTATTTGGTTTCTGTTTGTTTGCAAGGGGCATGGGGATTATCCTCCTTTAAATCATCTACCTTCATCTGTATTCCCTTGACCTTTCTAAAACAATTGAAGGTCAGGAGAAAAGTGTTCTGAATCAGCAGACAGCACTTTTTCCCCCCCATTTTAAATTGTTATACTATACCTTATTTCTATAGAAATTTATGAAGGTCAGATTGCTTAGTAAATCTCAGAAAAACCTTTCCTTTTTACTGCAGAGGCAAACTGCTACCAACTCCCCTGCTGACTGCAAGCAAAGCTCATGAGGTAAGATAAAATAAAGAGATAATATAGCTAAGTAGCCCAGTGAGAGAACAGCAACTGATGGTATCACTATTTAATTCTAATTTCTTTATGGATAAATGCAATTCCATGCTTGCAGTTGACTTTATTATGTTCTTAACATTTGTCACATTTATCTCAGAAAAAAAAAAAAGGGAGCATTTACAGCTTCTAAATTAGAAAAGTGGTATAGAATTCTCCTTTGTTATTCTTAAGTCAAGATTGAATTCCTTTCACAGCGCCCCAAGATACAGGTACAACAACAAATGTTCTACTCCCTTATCTGTTACAAATGGGAGTGATAATATTCAGCATTTACGAAAAAGTTTAAGGAGTGCGTGCAAATTGCACACTTATCAGAATATTATAAACTCCTAGTGAGCAGGTTCTGCAAAGTAACAAATCGACCAAATAAATGATTAGCTGCCATCAGTTAACAGTTCTATTTTCACTTGACTGATGACAGCTCCTCTCCTCCTCTTTCTCCCCTCCCTTTATTGAGGGACAAAGTTTTTTACTGTAGCTATTTATGTCAGTGAAATGTTTGGTGAAGAGAAAGTCATTCATAGCCAATTATAAAAGCTGTGGTTTTCCTCTGGATATGATAGTTAAAAGCAAAAAGACATTAAGCAAAAAGAATTTTTAGGACAAAAAGAAATGGAAAGGTATATAACATCAATTTGGTCACTGAGTCAATTCTAGACAGATGAGCCAAAAGTGCATGAAGATTTCAGACTGCCAGAATAAAGTGCAATTTAGACAACTTATTTATTGCCTTTCCATTGGCTACATCTTAAGTAAAAGTGCACTTGCAGTGCCAAGATACTGAGAGACTTTAAAATATCCTAAAAGAACAGAGATATAGACACATCTTGAACTCTGCTATTCCCTATACCTCTCATTATTCCCATTTTTCACCTTTTGATTTGTACAAGCACTGATCAAATTCATCATCTCTCCTTACAAATTAATTCAAAAATTGACATGTTTGCTCCTTTTCTTAAAAATTGSAAGTAAGAATTACTTCCACTTCTTTTTTCCCCCTGAAGGTACTCATATGTGAGAATACTACAGACCACTGACAGCTGGTCTCCACCAAGGACCTCAAAGAGTTTAGAGAAAGTTGGGTACCTTCACACTAAGGGATGTCAGGAGAGAGCTCAAGTCTTCCTATTTCAGGATAATCTAGGGTCAAAATGGCAATCCCAGTGCAGAAGACAACATAATTGACCCCTCAGCAATAACTGACGTATTCAGACACAAAAAAGGTGTCTGAATGAAGGTATCTACCAAATCATGCTAAAGCCCAAGCCACACAAGACACCCAGTAAACCTTGCAATTGCCTCTTCCCTTTATTACAGTGTTTAACAGAGTACTTCAAGGCTATTGTTTCTTAATTCTGCTCAAGTCCTTGTTTTTCCTCTTTTCTCTTACATTTGTTTTTTTTCCTTTCCAAGGATCTGATGCATAGCAGAACATGCATACCAAAACAAACAACCCCACCCCTGAAAAAAGCCACACTACTG
>NW_020454117.1:658582-686924 GCF_003342845.1 Nothoprocta perdicaria | reverse complement strand
AAAAAAAAAAAAAAAAAAAAAAAAAGGTACTGCAACTACCTTGCTTAAGTGAGCTTAGGAGCATATTAAATCAAATCGGCTAAGCTAACTGGTTTCTGTTCTGATTCATTTTCTCTTAAGTTTTCTTAATCATTAATTTCTCAGTGCATCATGCTCCATAGATAGTTGCATATTTCAGTGAGGGAAAACGACTTTTGGTTCCTACCATGAAGCAGCGACAAATGAAGTGTTTCTACAGCTCCACTTTCCCTTACTCCTCTTGCAGGCTGACACAAAGTGAGATGCCACAAGGGCCTCTAGGGCAGATGTTGATTTTTAAGGTTTAAAGCAACAAAGTATGGTTGTGTTTGGGATTCAGCTCACTATCTATTGCAAATGTAGCTTTGGCACAGAAAATGCTTTGTCCCAAATCACCAGAATCAAGTGAGATAAAATCCCTTTTCGTAGTTAATTGTTCAGATTCTCATCACCGGTTTAGAGGCTAGCTACAGTAATTAACATAACAGACCTCACTTTGGCTCAAGAGCATCAGTGATACTATAGAAACTATGTTTAGGTTTTCTGAACCAACTGTAGCATTTCCACAAGATGTTCATTAACCCTAGAACAATGTTTTGAACTTTTGAATTTTTGAAGCTCCCTACTGATTTTCAAAATCCCTAGATTTTTTTTTCTCCTCTCYCCATTGCCTAGCTTAATACATCGTAATTCTAAACTGGCCAGTGGTTCAAGTTTTCATCGTCTGGTCAGTCTCCCTTCTCAAAAGAGGCAGCCCACTGATTACTGAGAATCATTCTTTTGCTCATTTCACAACAATTTGAATTTCATCTTTATTCTGCTGCAAGCTATTTAAATAGATCCCAAGTTGAATAAATGAAGTCACAGCTCATTTCATGCTTCATTAATAGAAWAGGTAAGCCTTGTAGGTTTACAAGATACATGTAAGTAGAGCGCGCTACTCAACATGATACTTCTAGTTGCAAGTCCTATATTTTTATTCACGTTCCTATTCCCTTTGATGCCTGGACATTATTTGAACTGTATTATTATAGCTGATCACAACTCAAATAACTTCTTTGCCTTTCTGTTGTTCTTGAAGTATGCAAATGGTAAATATCTCACTGTATCTTAAGTCTACCTGTTAGTCCATCTAAGTTTCCATTAATTTGATTTTGGCTCACCATGTATTACAAAATTACTTTATAGACAGTATTTGCATTATATCTTAAGCCTTGGACATAGGCTGTTACATAGGGACCTCTACTATGACATTATTCTAGGTTTTCTGTGTGGCACTTSGTATGCAAAGGTACTGTCCTGGCATAATACAGAAGCAGATGCCATGTACAAAGCAAGATCCTAGGATAAAAGAAAGCATCTTRCAGCTTATTCTCCTTGAAGATACACTTTTATATTTTCGATTACATGGATTTTGACTAAAGCTAGTAACTTTAAATGTACCATTTAAATGACTAAGGCAATTATTACCCCTTACTTCCTTTTAGCCCTTGTTTCTTTCCAAAAAGCCTTCAACCCACTCATTGGAAATACTGATCAGATTGCCATTAGTTTTTATAGATGTTTGTTGTTATAAACATTTTAAGCCAAATGAGTATATTGATAAAGCATTATCTTTTTGTTAGATTCCTATTGCCCAACACACAACACTTGGCTTCTGTCCCGCAATATGCGTATTCAAGCTATGAAGCTCCTAATAGCAGGCAACATTCTAGCAAGCATAAAATCCATAGATTTTACTGTCCCTCCCGCCCTTTTTTTTTTTTTTTTTTAATAACTAGACCTCTTGTCACTTTCTCTGTGACATTGTTTTGATATGAATTTCATTGTTTTGAATAACAGCCTAACCTTGCCAAGAATAAAATGAGAAGTTAAGGATATATTTATCTTTAGGACAACCCTTATAACCAACTGTCTGTAGAATTTGAACTGAATTTAGCATTGTATTTGAACATTGAGATAATTTTTCAGGAAAAACAGCTTTAATTTTGCATTTTTTGTAGTGACACAATGACTTGTCTTTTGTAGGAATAACTGGTAGATCTCAAAAAAATAGCATAAAGGATATTTGCTCTGCGCTGCTTCACTTTATCCAGCTGTATCATAGAATCCTTATGGTTGGAAAGGACCTTAAAGATCAAGTCCAACCATAAACCCATCAACACCAGGCCTGCTAAACCACATCCCCAGGTACCTCATCTACACGTTTCTTGAACACTGCCAGGGATGGGGACTCCACCACAAGTTGTGAGATTTCAAGCAAAAATATCCACACTCCAGAGTATTTTTAGATAGCACTTTTGTCAGAATTCATTTGAAACTGATGAATGCGGTAAATCCTTCACTAGTAAGAAAATAACAACATACGCTGTCTCCTTGATTTTACTTTTAACAAGCAAAGATTTGGTACTTGACCATTACATACTGAAAATATAATATATGTATAAAAATATATTTTTGCATTCTTACATGCCAAGAGTATCTCATTCTCCAGGTAACRTTCATCCTTAAGCCAAAAAATCTAACAAACTTTTTGTTAGTAGATAATCAAAAATCATGAGTCTGTCTTCCACTTCAGTCTCCCCTGTTTCATAATTACCTCAGAATTAATTCATAATTAAACAAGTTAACTTACRGTAAAAAGCCTTGAATCCTCACTATTCCTGCTTGGTCCTTAGTCTTCAAGTGGAGCAATTGCAAGGTCACTGCTCTTTGTGTCAAGTACAACTTACCCAGACTATAAATCACAATATATTGAGAAGCGTACAAGACTATTTAATACTGTTCCTTTTGAGTGTCTCTACTAATACTTCAAGAACCATGGTTCTACTTGATTTTAACATCATTTTTTTTTGAGTTGAGCTATAAACTTAATGCAGGATGAACATAATTAACCTATAACGACTTCACTACCATATGCTAAAAGTCATTTGCATATCTTCAAGCTCTTTCATTTTACCTTTATCAAGATTCATTAGTAGCTAGTTGTACAAACTTTCTTCATTAGGCTTGCAATACGAGCCAAGTCTTTCAGTTKTCTTCAAGTTACATGTGATAGGTCACTTCATCTTACTCTTCACCCCTCTGATAAATTAGAAACGCCCTTGCTCCTTTTTATACCTTAGATTAGCCTTCACTTCCAACTTCTTGCAGCATCTATCTATTTTCTGGAAGGTTTGGCTGACTAAATAGCTGCTTTTCTTCCTTGGATCTTCTTGCTTGTCTTCCATTTTAAAGTCTGGTTGTACAGAGAAAATATGGACACAGTGTAAGAGGTAACTGAGAGACAAATCAGCACAGAACCATCTCATTAAACATCCTGGTAAGCAAAGAAAAAAAATATATTATTTCTACTTGACAGTTGATCATTTTTGTATCATTTTACCCTCTTGTGACTAAGAGTATCAATTCCTTTGGATGTTTTTGTGCCAGTAACACCACATTTTTGTGAGATATAGAAATTCTTTCTTTCCCAGCAGTTGTACAGTAGGCCTTTAGTAATCCTGCTACAGGATGCCTCATCACTATCAACAACTGGCACTGCAAAGACCTTTTGACAAAACAGCTAATCTAAAGCTTTACTTGCAGATTCTGAGAAGGAATATTTTTCTTTTGACTTTTACAGTAATGCCTTAGTTTTCTGTTGCTAGCAGCTTAATTTGAACAAGAATTTTCAAACAGTTCTAGCTATTGGTATGGCTATACAGATGATGCAGAAAGACGCAGATCTCCCTGCCCTCTGTCTTATACTGCTAGCTAGGCACACATCCTGCTTGCCATTATTGGAGAGAAGACAGCTTATAGTTAAATTTCCACTAAACAATCAAGAAAGGAAGGAAAAAGACAACACTGAAATTTCAATTCAAAGCAAGTGGGATAGAAAATCAGTCTTAACAMTTCTTCTAAATGAGGTACTCAAATTTGTGTCAAGTACTTTCAGTTCTAGGGAAAAACTTGTCACATCAACTTGGCAGTGCTTCTCTAAATGGAAGAGCCAATTTACATAAAATAGCCATGTCAAATGACTAAATGACTAACATAGATGTGAGGAATTAGYGCTCGGGATATTCTTTGCAGCCATGCCCAAAAGCATATAACTCTCCGTAAGTGTTTTCTGGCAATAAGGACACTCTGGTGTCATTTACAGATTTTCTAAAGCTTACTACATGTATTGGATCCACCTTCCAGACCTAGAGGGGATGCTGATTGTTCCTGTCCTCTGCTGCTCTCCTCTCCAAATTGTGCGTCTCTGTGTACCGTGACTTGGTGCAAGTTATATAAAAAAGTGTACTTGGAATTTAGATTATTTTAGGACAGAATTAACATATTTCATAAGCTCTATTTAGCTTTATTACATCTGTTCATCTTCCTACTACTCTTCTTTCTTCTGCCCAACATGACAATCTCAGTCTGTTAGCACACCCGATACTCCTCTAACAGTTATTTCTTTCACACCTAAGTATGACTGCTACATTAAACAGCATTAGCATGTAACTGAAGTTATTCAAAGTGATTAATTCTTTACAAAAACAAACTCCAATAATTTTGCATTTGCAACCCTTTTATGTATTCATTTCACAACAGTTATAAAACATTGTTTTCCCTCTCTCTTCATTAATACYCAAAATTCACATACAATAAGCTCAACACCCATCACAATCATTCATTTACAAACTGAAGCATAGGCCTTACTTTTTCTATCAATATTTCCTTAAGTTCATGTACATTTCCCRGATATGTTCTCAGCCTTCAGTGTTCCATATTTTGAGCAAAGGAATGGAAATGCTTCAAGTATCTGGCTACACCTGGCTTCAAGCCTTACACCTTGCTAGGTATTAAGGAAGAAAAGATGCTCAAGTTGAGAACTGTAGAGTTATAATCAGCAAAAAAATTGTGCTAAGATGCTTAAATATGTTTGAATAGACATAAGCTTAAAATTTTATGAAAACTAGCATTTAGTTGATCTCAACGTGTACACTGAATGCAAGTTTAATTTCAAATGATTGATTAAAAACTAAAGAAGCCACCTAAAATATTTCAAGACAGCATACTGAGCTGTGCRTACCCAGTGTTAGTGAGAATGCAATCGCCTTATTTCAGACTCCTAAAATATGAAAAACTATTTATGGATAATAATCAATGTGCTATCTGAAATCAAATGGTTGTTCTTTTTGAGGACATAATGCAGTGTTTCTGTCATTCCTCTAATGTGTCAATGTGTCAAATTACCTAGTTTCACACTTACTAGTTCTGTGCAATTCTGTGCTGTCCTATTYTTTCACAATTCTTTTTCTAAATAACATTCTCAAAATTACCAGGTTTTGAGGTTTTTCCTTTATGACTAGTTTAAGTGAACTATTTGCTAATATTAATAATTCAGTTTCATGGCATGAATGAATATATCATAATCATATTCAAAATCATATTTCCAACCATCATTCAACCTGAWTTTTAACTCCTATATTCTATAAAATCAAACTGAGCTAGAACAGAATATTTAAACTTTTTGATGTTTCCTTATATATCTGTTTATTACTGCTACTTCTAGCACCATTTTTATGAGTACAGCAAATAACTTGCAGCAACATTGTCATGACTGTCAAGAAATACTAAAAAATATATATATATTTCAAAAAAAAAAGCCAACAAGTCCTTTATATAACTATGGTGAACCAAAGTATTTCCTGCATAGATTTCCATTTGTTTTCCTAATCCCTCATGATTTATTTCAATTTGCATACAGAGATTATAAACAAAACAGAACAAAAACAGCTACTACATTTCAGGGTTAAAGCATTTCTTTTTCCTCTAAAGGTACATTTAAATAAGATGTTTAGGGATAACATGGCATGATAAAACAGTCTATAATGCTTTTGGTCATCTGTGTAATATTTTGTTTGCTTATCATTTCCAGATTGAAGAGGACACTAGCTGTCCAATGAATTTCTCTCAACAAATTAAATCTTCTTGAGGTTTAATGATAGTTCTGTTTGTATCATTGCAAGTTTTTAACTTAAGATGAACAAAGCCTTAGACTTCAGCAACCGAATACCAATTATCCCTAGTGCTTCTAAGTGGCACCCTTTATATTCAAAAAGGCTGAAGTCTTTCAGGGTTTGGGTGCCATTCTGCACCATTTATTTTTAGGATCCAGACGGATGGTATACATGGTATCCAGAGCTGCTGGTAGCTTTTCAAAGCATTTCAGAAAATAAGACTAATCATAGTGCAAGCCAAATGCCACTGCTATGTTATACCTCTGGGTGCTGAACAAATATATTTAAAAAAAAAATAGAAGGGATTTTATACATTTTACAGACCACTTCTTGTAAGACCAAAAGTGGAAATCTCAAATGTTTAGATCAATACTCTTACAAACCACTCCCATCTCTTGAGCTATCTTCATCTTCCAAAGAGGAGTGTGACTAATTCATTCTTTTTCCTACAATAATTAGAGCAATAGACATTGAAAAATAGCCTACCTATGTCCTGGATAAAGTAATTTCCTATAAAGCACCAACTTGTTTTTTTCTTTTTTTGTTTTCTGTTTGTTTCTAGTTGCCCAAGAGGCACCATCACGTAGAAAGCTTCCCTTTTCTAATGCCTGGGAATCCTGTGCCTCATGCAATTTCAGGCAGAATTAAAGAATTTTTGGAAATTTCCAAAGAAATTTTTTTAAACACCTGTTTTCTACATTTGAACTGTAGGCCAAGCTGTCAGKGTGTAGGCTTCTAATAAGTATAATTACATCAAAGCATTACTGGCTTCTTTTTTTGAAGATGTTAATGAAAAATAATACCAGGTGAGTATCATAGCATATCTGAGAGTCTAAAGACCCATGATTATCTTTACTCATCAGGCACAGAAGGGACCACTATATCTTCTTACGAATGCCAAGAAAAACTCTGAATTTTCGTAATTGTTCCTGTTCCTGGGCTATGTTCCTCTATTTAACTCTGCTGAGACACAAAGGAAAATTAAGAGGAATACTTGGATCCCATRGACAGCCTCAAAAGCTTTATTTCAAGTCAGTTTTTCTTCAGCAAGAGAGCAATTCTTTCATTTGTCTCACCTAGAGAGATCTCTCCCTCCAGGGATACAATCAGTTTCTTAATTAGGTGAGCAGACAGCAGCCCTAAAACATTTCCCAATTACATCAGCAAAGATTAGGCTGTCAAGTAGTGAGACTAAGGAGAACACTAAAACAAGATACTTCTGATTAGAGGCTTCTTCTACAATATCAGTTTGAGGATGCAACACAACCACTGAAGAGGATATGACTGAAACCAAAAGACTGTCATTTAAAGTTATCACGATACACTACATTTCTTGACTGAAGAGATAGCCAAGGCTGGGTTTCATTACTTCTGATGAATCAAGAGAGCCTTATTAGAAGCCTTATTTTCTCACCTTTTGATCCCTTTTATTAGGGAATTCTAGAGTAACCGCCTAACTCCTCATTGCAGACCCACTCCTTTCTACCTTTTTCACTTCTCTCTTCACATGGAGAAGCTGCTTTCCAGGTCCGTGCACCTCAGCACATATCAGCATTTGAAATGCATTTAGCTTTCCAGATAGYCAGGTGTTTCTCCTGTATATATCCATTATGCTTTCATTTTCTATTACTTTTCAACTGGAATTGCACTAAAAGAAAAATATGAATATTAAATGAGGAAATCCAGGTACTGGTAGTGAGGCTCCTGTTTATCACGTGTACTAGCACCAGCAACCATATCGTCAGTAAACCTAGTACAGGTGGGATTATGAAAAAGGTGTAAGATGTAAGGATATGTTTCTGGATAGTGACTTGCTAAACCTGAGAAAGATTTCTAGGAGTCACTTAACTAAGGAACTTGGAAACTTGATTGCCTCTAATCATGTTTAAGTATGGTAAAATCAACCGAAAAAGTTGGTTGTCTTATCAATTTGAGTCAGTTCGCAGCAATGTAGTATTAACTCAGCTGAGTATTTTAATATTCATTTAATCTTACTCACTGAACTTATCAGGTGGATTCTAGATGCATGGTTTTGCCTCCAAGCAAAGCTCCTTTCCCCTTTCCAGTTTATCTACCAAACTGGCATCTTCACTTTCTTCATTACATAACAGCTTCAAGGCCCTTTTCCCTATTTCCGCATACTGCTGACTTAAGTTACTTCACAAATATCTTGGTTTTTAAGTGCCCCATACTAAGACAACAAGAAGAATGTGTACTCAAAAGAGGAAAAGCACACACYTGCATTCCACCTGTTGTGCCTCCAGCCTCTGTAGCCATTATCACCTTCTCTGCCATCATGTTACACTGAAAGTTTCTTTGCATATATCGAGATATAGGACTATCATTCAATCTAGCGCTGCACAGAATTTACTGCTTGCAAATTGTTGCTCAGTCCATATCTGATGTGTGTTAACAGTCTTAGTGCTATCACCTATGACTCGAAAAAACTGGAGAGAAACCACTTTGAGAGAGACTTTGGTCATTTGCTCCACTGAAATCATTCTGTTTTTCTTCTGATATTTTCCTCAACCCTACTCTGGTTTACAWTTGAGACTATTTGCAAAATCAGCAATGTTGGGGAACTATTTTTTTTAGCACTTTTTAACTTCTGTTTAAAAAGACAAGGGAACAAACACAAAAAGAATGATTTTGAAAAGTTATCACTTATATCTTCATTGAAAATAAATTTTTGAGATGCTAGAGAAGAAAGCTGTCCATCATTTCAACAGAGAAATGCTTGAGGAATACAAGCAGACACAAAATTGATTGTCAGACAATCTATCCTAAGAAGGAAAAAAATATCATTGTGAAAGGACTGAAAAATTTATATTTATATAAACTGAAAGGCTCAGTTATTCGATAGTCAGGTGTACGGCTTCAAACATAATTGTATATTGACAATGATAGATTCCAATTGAGTAATGAGAAWTTGCTTTCTAACAAATTACGCTTTAGTGACTGAAGCTGAGGTACAGCTATTAGTCTGTATGAAGCTTTGTTATTAGTCTGTTACGCTTTCCCAGCTACGTACTGGATGGGTCCATAGTGGACCGTGCCATTGAATACTGTGCATTCTCATCAGTCTGGTAAACCAAGTGCTCGCAATAGCAGTGGGACAAAACACTAGCTATTTTTCCACTGTACTATGGAAAGCCCAAATATAGAGCACTAGCCATTCAGAAGCTAATGACAAATTTGTCATCATTCTTGCAACACCGGCCAACTCTTTGACTGCAAGATCAACTTGTTTGCCTGCAAAAGGACACATGCCTCAACACCTATGAGGAAAAACTGATTGGAGAGACTTAAATAAGTCTTTGGGAAGCAATTAGGCCAACTGCTATTGAAAAGCTCATGACAGCTGTGAGGTTTTGCATTCCAAGTAAAAGGAAATCTAGTATTTATGTCATCTCCTTCAATAAGAATTAGCAGTTTGTGTAGAGTAGGATGTTGAGAGAAGTCAGCCAAACGGACAGTATCGTGGGATAGTGTCCTACAGCCTTGCAACTTATTTTGGGTACAGATCAATATAGGATATTGATGCCAAGAAATGAAGTAAAAATATACCTCACACTACTTGTATGCTCCATCTGCTTGAATAATTCATATTTAAAGTAGCTACAAGCTGTCCTCCTGACTATATTATTCACCCGATTTAATATAATAGTAAGTCTCTTGTCATCAGTTAAAAACCTCTGCTTTCAAATTATAACCTATACATCCTTATGTTGTTACTGGAAATACACTTCAATTAATTTAAAAAAATTACAGACCACTGGTTTATTTCAAATTTTCCACTAACATATTTTAGTAAATATTTAATTCCAGTTCTTTTAGTGGCTCTACTTTTCATATACTTTCAAAAATTATTATGGATTAGTTAATTGTTTTATCTCTTGCCTTGATTAAAAGGCTTCACTAAAATCAAGTGYAACATGAAAAATCTTAGGCTACAAAGTTTAAGAAAAAAAAAAGAAAAGAAAAATACATCTTCTTCTAATCAGGAATGCTCCAAGTGCCTGACTAGCAAGTGACTATACCAGGACTTCCTGAGAGGATACTCTTAAAATCTATAGCTCCATCATTTAATCACAGCAAGTTGTGGTCTTGGGAAAACTGTCACATGTCTAAAATTAGAGAAGCTATTAAAGAATTCTGATATAGAACACCCCCCGGTGCAATTTCTCTCACATTTCCTTTGCGATATTATCAATTACATTACATGACAAAGGAAGCTGTAACAGCTATATAGGCAAAAGCACCTAAGCATCAGCTGCARTGCCATGTGAAATGAACGATAAGAGAAATCACTTTTTCTCCAACAAGCTATAGAAAGAGTTAGTTCCAGCTGAAAACTAAAGCAAAACACACCTCCTCACATACTCCTACTACAGTTAAGATGTTGTAAACCACCATCTGCCTCTTTCAAAATAGAAAAGCATCAGTTACTTCATTATTTGTCACTTATAGGATAAAACCTAGCCATTATTGCTACACATGTAATAGTAATTTACATCATTTTAGAGGCTTCAAAGAGGAGAAACTTTAATGATAGCTTTCCAATTGTTTTTTCTTCCTATGAAGTCTTTCTACCACCAATAAACACTTAGAACCAGGAAAACCATGGCCAACTGGAAAGCTTCTTTCCAAAAGTCACAGTAAATGGATAATGTATCTGCTTTCAAYGATGGAGAAAAAAATACAGTGGTCAATACTCATACAGCTAGAGGTCAATACATTTTCCTATTCAGAAGTGTCAATATGACTGATGACCTAAAGTAATAAGTCTATCTAAAAAAAATGGCCTCACAGCAACTATATCAGGCAAGAGGATAACTCTGCACCCATTGCATAACATAGTAAAAGGGAAAAATTCACATGATATTTTTCTTCCATCATAAATATCTTGATCATGCAGATCAACTCCAATACATCCCTATGTTAGAGAAAAAGCAAAAATGATCAGATGAAATGCCTCTCCAAGATGAATGGTGTAATAAAAAGTATATTAACCTCTCATTACATGTCATTAATTTACATTCAAGATAACATCTATTTATCTCAGTTCAGTTTTCTAGCATTTGGCAGCGTCTCTGAAATTTCCAAGAAAATCTCATGCCAATTTAAAGTGCAGTAGAAAACTAAGTTTACATGATTAAAAGCTTGATTTTACTTACTTTAAAGAACATTCAAGAATACTCAAATTCTGGGCAGTTCTAACCTGAGRCATTTTAAAGTATGTTCTAGCTGTTCAGGCAACAGTTTTGTGCTTTCTAATGCCCTCTGTACAGATCAGCAGCACAATTTCTCATTCATATTGTATAGCTGCTCTAGTCCACATCACCCTGCACATGTTGCTTCCATTTGCTGCCCCACATCCTGCCCTTGCTTCTAGTGCTTCAAATCATTCAAGGGCGGCATAAAGGGTTTCCTAAACCCTAGTATAATGTCATGGGCACAAAGTCATAAAAATAATCCCATACTGCTCTCCATAAAAGGGAATGCTTTGTATGTTGTCCAGAATGGATAAAACTGACTTTTCAATAAGCTCCCTCACAAAATAAATAATTTAAAAAAAAAGAACAATAAAAATAAAAATACCCACAATGTTTAGACAACAACTATCAATATTTAGCAATGTTCATGAAATCCAATGGAAAATCCAAAATGACAACACCGATAGTCTCATCATAATACACAGTTGCAGACACTTCCATGACATCAGAAACAGAATTCACAGCCTTCAGTATCAGCAACTTATTTTAATGAAGAATCGGTTTAAAAGTAGGTCACCCAAGTTAGCATTTCCAAAGCTGATTAATGTGAGATTTGTGTTTCAATTCAGCTAGTTCTTAATCTTCAGTTCTGAAAAAGAATGGCATTGGCAAACCCACTGAATCCTTATGGTCATTCCAAAGTACCAAATGACACAGCAGAGATCAAAGCCTCTTCCTTCTATCTTTCCCATTTTTATTCAGAAAAATAGGTTTGAATTGGTCTTCCAGAGCAAAGATGGAAGTTGGTCTGAATAGACATTCCAAAAACTCAAGCTTCAGACTCCAAGGAAAGATGTCTCATCTGCTCTTATAAACAAATAAAAACTGCGATCAAATCAATGCATCATACCCAGAATGCGGTTAAATTCACATTAGTGAATTTAATTTGACACATCAAAGTGTCAGCACCACTAATACTTCCTGGAGATTTAAAAACAAATATATTTTCTGAAAATTGCTGCTGAAGCACACAGGAAAAATAGATTTCTCTGGGTTCCAATAATGCAGCAAGTCTGGGATGTAACACACAAACCTTCTAAGACTACTTCGCTGTTTAGCAACAGTCCCCATGGGTGTTTTCCTCAGATGCCTGGCTTCCTTCATTTTTGTATAGCTACTTTATAGAGCTATACAGTACAGTTGTCTATACAGTTAGAAGTCTACAGTGTTAGGAGAAGCAGGATGTTCAGATGAGATTATCTCATTTTCATCCCAGTCTCGATAACAACATAAAATAAAGAATTTAAAACAAGACAAATAAGCGACTAAAAGTAGTTGATGACACCATACAAATTATGCTCACAGTAAACAATAATTCACAGTAAACAATTTCTGTACACATGCAATTTTTCAAGTGAGATTTTAGAGGAACTGAATTGGTACTAGAAAAGCTAGAAGCAATTCAAGGGGAAAAATGTGAAAACAATTAGTGTAAGTTTAAACACAATGTATTTGAAAACCAAATTCTTACTCAACTCAACCACAACCCCATAGGATTTTCTGGAGAGATGGGGGAAACAGGAATAACTGAGCAGAACACATTCAATTACTGTTACAAGAAAAAAAGGAGGGGGAAGGAGGCTTAATTCATAGAATCATAAAATCCTATGATTCTTTTTATGAGAATTATGAGATKTTTTTATGAGAATTCATTTACTTTAACATTCACATTTATTATTTCTAGTCTATTCAAAGTCCACTAAATGCTGAACCAGTCGCTTATTAAGCGTTTCTTGCATGTCTATTATCAAAAAGTGACTGTGACTGAGTATGCAAGGCTGTCTTTAAAAGCTGTTTGGATGCTCAAAGTCTGAGCATCATGTCACTAACCGCGAGTTCTACCCCTGTTTTGCAACACAGAGCTACTTGAGTTCCTTCCTATTTCCTCTCTAGACTAAAAATTAAATCTTCCTGTCATTCTACTTAGATTTAGTAAGCAAAGGGGAAAAGAAAGCACTTTTTTTTGCCCCAGCCTATTCAATATCATGATGCAATGTTCTAAGTTTTAATTTTATGTTTCAATGAAGAAGTCTTTTATGATTTTATGCACTATTATTCATGCCAAGCATGAGGCACAGAGAAAACTTTCCCATTTTAATCCATTGCTTCTTCCTCGCCCTCCACGAGGAAACAAACAGCAGTTCTTCCAATACATCATTAACAAATGAACTCACTGTCACCAAGACAACAATATCACATTTAAAGAAAAATTGTGTCTAGCACCAAACACTAGCATCAAATGTTGGAAAACCCTATACTCACAGTACAAACACTCACAAATACGTAACACCAAGTTTTACAATCTGCATATTTCAGGTTCAGTTATATCACCTTCTTCCTCTCAAAAGGTGGGTTTGCAGCCTTATCAAAGCTTTTTATCCTCTTTGGAACAGTTTCTAGTCACGTAACCCCTTATAAACTTATTTTTTCCCCCCAGCATTTCAGTACAAATTGATTTCGATACGTGCACCATCAAGACCAAAGCATTTTTTCCAAGTATTCCATATAAAAACCTTGAAAGCATCTCATGGTCACACAACAACTCAACATAGTTTAACTAAAAAGTGATTCAACTTTTGATTTTGATTCAACTGCCATTGCTATTGGGACATCACAGCAGTCTGAACTTCTCTTTTTAAGGTAAAACAGAAGAATTCTTCAGAAAAAGACAAATGTATGTTTGTTATAGATAGCATTTGTTGACAATCAATTCCATGCCTAAACAACTCAACTACAAATTACAATTTCTTTCACAATCATATTTGAAACAGTGAGGACAATGATAATAAATGGAGTTGCTACATATGATATTGAGGGTTTTAGATTTGCCTAACTATTGTGTATATTTCAAAGGCCATTTCTTTAGTTTGTAATGCAAAATTTTAAGAACAGATGCAGAGGAAAAGTTTGCTGTTAAATTTGTTCTATCGAATCAATTCTACAGAAAAGGTTAACTCCCAGGAAGCACAAGAKCACAGAGGTTCTTCTGTCAATCTCGAGGCCGAGAATCTTGAATATAAGTTTAAACATCTTTTTACATGTGGACTAGATATTTTTCATTCTTTAACTAGCTTCACTAGTGAAATGCTTAGAGTCCACACATTGGATTGATTAAATTGGAAGCACATGCATAAAGTTCTGATTTCTGGTGTCCTTCAGCAGATTTGCAATGCTGCCATCAGTAAGTCATAGTTAAGTACTTTAACAGCAGGTAATTGGAATAACTTCTCTTGATCAGAGCTACAGATCTTGTATTAAACATACTAGTTCATTTGCCACCTTTGCCAGACCTAAAAGTGTAACATTCTTATCACATGCAGAAAATCCAGATGCAAATTATTCTGCTCAGTCACAAAACAGTATTACACAGCAGTGGAAAAGGCTGTTTTCAAAAACAGCATTGTTGTTTGGAGTATCAGCCAGTACAAGTTTCTCCAAGAAWCTTGCTATCATTGACTTCTCACCATATCCCCATTCTCCACAAGCTTCAAAATATATGCTAAGCTTTATAGAACTGGAAGCATCAAGTTTGGCTTCCCATTTATGATTAATCTCTCCAGTTTCCCAAGGTACATAGTCACAAATTTTGGCAGAYTAAATTTGTTTCTTCATTTAAGTCCAACATGAATTCTGCTCATCCCTATTGTGTGGGCAATCAGCTTACAGCGGGCAAAGTGGCACGTTCTTGTGTTAGTGGGTTAAAATACTCTCTCAAGTATTGAAACTCCCACCAAAATACTGAACTACATATTGGTTTAAACTTGTGCCTCTCAAATGGAGCACTGTTTTCTTAACTCCTGGCTTGCAGAGAAAGGAGCACAGCCTGAAGGACACACTCTGTATATCATCTCATCATTCACCCAGCTCGTCACATTCCTTCTGAACAATCAATAACCTGATATTCAGCCCATTCTCTGAGAAAAATTGACATTGACATATTCATCTCAGCCAATCTGCCAAACTATTTCACACTAGAAAAGCATGTTTTTCCACCTGTCCTGTTTGAGGGGTTAACTACAGCTGTCATTCTGCCTCAGCTAATCCAGACAACTGGCCATCATGCTCCACAGCATCCACCTTGAACTGGAAATACACGTTGCCTCTTCTCAACTACTTACGACAGATCTTAAGTTCCTTTCCATTTCTTTATCTTTTTTGAAGACCAAGTTTTAGATAACAATCTTATTTGATCATTATGTGATAGCATCAGTAGCAATAAAAGATCTTGTTTTATCCCTGCTCTTTATTCCTTCATTGTTTGAAGACTTTGCACATCAACTTCAAATGTTATCTTGAAAAATTAACCATACAATTTAATTTGAAAGATCTCTTTTCTGCTTATAAAAAGTGCCACGTTACATTTGCCTGTATTTCCTTTCAGCTCTAATACTTATCAATGGACAAGATCTCAGTTCTCTTTAATGCTGTTTTTTCTCATTCTTTAAGAGTTCAACTGCCAGTGCTGCTTCAATGATCAAAACAATAATGTAGCCACTGTTCCTCAAAAATGCCTGCCAGAAGTAATTTTGCTACCCATGTTCCTTCAGTATTCTCACCAATAATCCACGGAGAAGTTCCTTGCTTGAAGCAGAGACACCTGACACACCAACTAGTTTCATCACTGCTGCCCCCAACTAGTTCAGAAAACTTTAATTTCTATGCATTTGACTGTACATTTGAATTGTGAAAAGTAAAAAAAAAAAAAAAAAAAAAAAAAAAAAATTAGTTGGTGCTTTAATCCATGTAGATAATTTTTTTTTTTTTTCTTTTTCAGTCCTGCTCCTTTCAGTCTAGACTGCTAGCTCATCCAACTCAGAGCAAACACAAGGTACGTTCAAACATCCCTTGTGGATACTACAAATAGAACAGTAGTGCTCCCCTATTTACACACTTATGCAAGAGGTAAAGAGGTATAGTCACACATGAAAGGGAAATCGAATGGCAAAATCTGCTTTCAAGAAAAGATGCTGCCTTTTTTGGTCTTCCATTCATTAGGACTGTTTTCTGCCAAGACTTGGCAGCAGGCATAAAAGGTGGCAACACCTGCTTACACCCTGCAGATGAAAAGGGCCCGTTTTCTCCTTTTGGGATTCTTCATCTCTGTAGTGTGACCCTAAAGTCTCTGGATCATAAATCATACAACTCTTTCCCACGAACAGGTGTGACCCTGTAGCCTTCCCTCTTCAGACACCACAGTCGACAAAAACAACAAGCACAGAAACTTGAAGTTTTAATATCTGCTTTGATATTCCTCTAAGTTTAAACAGGATACTGAATATTTAACAGAAGCCCACTTGCACTCTGAAGGCAAGGTTCATGGTTGACTATGCTCCCAAAAACCAGGACACTATTGGAAGAAAAGATACCCTACCAACGACAGCCAAAGACAGTCTGAAGATTGTTTAGATCCTTGCTATTATCATAGAAATATCTTATTTACAGCACCAAAATAAGCTTCCCAGAGTGTCTTTTCATGCTTGTTTGCAAAATAAAAAGTCCTCAGTTTGTCTGCAGCACTTGTAACCAAGGAGACCACACTTTAAAAGATAGACCAGTAAACCTAAAGAAGAAAATACAAAGAACTATTTATGTCTGGTAATACTAAGGTTACATTCAAAATGTTTAGTTGGGCCACCTGGAGAATTAGCAAAAATATAAATATGAGAATGAAAATCCTTTAAATTATTCACTTAAATGTAAGCATTTGAAACTGTGCTAAAAATTGAAAGATTCATATTATTTATTACTCAATTTTACAGTGGACATTAATGAATCAGGTTTGGAAGAACATGCTTTATTCCAGGAAATAAATGTCCACAGCACACTCTCTTTCTGTGAGGCCCATGCTCTTGGAGGCTCAAGAACTGTCACGTGGCTAACCTGAATGCTGTTAGCAATTTCACTTTTGAAAAGTTTACTGGACCAGATTACTTCTCTAAATGCCACATTCTATGCATGATTTCCTTCTCAACTTTGTTGTTGTAAACTTAAGCACTTACATTCAGTGAAATATTTTCAATTGTTCTTCAAAGCTGCTGAAATATATCTCTATTGTGAACTTGATACCCTGGAATGATTAATTCAGTTTTAAGAGCTAAAGAACAAATTAACCTCCCCCACAACACACTACTTGGACAGGACATCCAAACATAGCCAACTTACTCRAGAAAGTTGTTATCCTTCTCCAATTCCTTCCCCTTCCTTTCTCTCCCTGAATTCTGCCATCTGTTGCACGTAGCAAAACTTCAGCTGTGCTGACAAGGTACACCTTCAGCTTAAAGAGTTTCACAAAATACTTAAGCTACAATTGTCCCATCCCACATTCAATCCAAAACWGGTGCCATAAAAAGACAAAACAGATTGGTCAATGTGAAAATAAGCTAGAATGCAAGTAATTCTGAAATACTCGAGCAGGTTCAGATATTTAGTCACTAGCAATTTGAAACCAAGACTTTTGTTTTCCTGATTAAATAGGTCACTAAAGCTTTAATTAGACTGAAATACCCCTTTTCTAAAATAACAATGGTTTTTAAATCATTTTTTTTCTGTGTGTTAAGTAAACAGCTGAGCTGCAACCAGACTCTAATATCCTCAAAGCTCTGAGAACTCCAACCAGGACTAAAAGTGACACAACAAACTACTTCATTGCACTTTTAGTTAACTACTCTTAATGAGATGAGCCACTGGTGCACAARAGAAGTGTTGAGAATGCACAAATGTGTGTGTATCCACATTTTCTTTTATTTCAGAAACAGGAAAAATTATTTTTGCACCACTTTCTGCCTTCACTGAAATCAAAATTCCATATTAAATGAATTGCACCTTCCTAGCTGCACAAGTTGGGTTTGCATATAGACCTCTACTTACTTTTTCCTTCACATTCAGACTCTAATAGAGCACCAGAGATATCCAATAGTATGAAGCCCTTCTCATTTATGAGAGAACAGTTTGCTTTGACAGCAGGACACTGAACTACTGCTTTTTGCTACTGCTTTTATTTTACTTTCTAGGACCTTTCTTCCTAAAATACCTCCAGCTCCTCCATAGRTCCTTCTAGTAACACTCTGAAAAGGCTTGAAATACATTCTATATGAAACACTATCTAGYAAGAGAAGCAACAAGTCTGAAATCATTTGTTCTTTACTAATTTTTAGATGCTTCTTGGTGTTACTTTGCATAACTAAAACTTCTATCTTTTGTCCTGCACAGAACAGACACCGTAGATGTGAACAATTATAAATAACAAGGTCAGCTATATTATACATATTCACAGCACGTTTTTGCAGTAGAGTTACAAAAGTTATTTCCATGTGTTCATACTAGTTTTCTCCCCATCCCTACGCCCTGATCCGAAGTGGCAAGTCCTTTTGCTGGGACTGACACAGGGAAGGGGCACAGGATTTCAATATTGAAATAATTATATATGCAAGCTGCCAAGAAACTTTTTCATGCCCATTTCCAGTAAGCTCCAGATGTGAAAAATTAGCCAATATGTTTCCACGCCCTAAGAGAAAAAGGAATTTTTAAAATATAGAAGTGATGCCTACTACACAACGATAGTTGTATGCACAACTGAATATACAGATGTAACATGTAAAATATGTTGGCTTGTTTTTTGAAACTTCAAAATGTTTCGATTTATGAATATTAAATGAAAGAAACTTCTCCTAWGACTTGAGGGACTGCATATATAAATAGTGGCTGCAGTCCCACCATGTGTCTTGCATTTCTTCCATAGTAGTAAGGGTGCATTTTAAGAAACAGCTTGACAGCTGTTGCAGGCTCCCTATCTGGTTTCAAGATACTTTGCTCCTTTTCTGTCATTAAAGCACCTATTTGTCTATTGTGAGAAACTTCCTTAATGCAAAGCATGCACAAGCTACCACAGACTTCTCTGCATGAGGATGCTGTCACTTAAAAATATGTATGCTGGTTGATCATTGAAGCTTGTTCCATTAGAGCTTGTCATTACTGCAGTGAGAGCCATAGATTGACAGCCTTGCAAAGCATGTATTTCTGCATATATCTGCTAGGTCTGCAAGAAGAGGTGCACATTTTCAATCTACATTGAAAACATATCAAGAGATTAGTTACTTTGCAGGTTAGTCTCTGATTGATAGAAAGAAGAGTACCAGCTTTCAAGAAAAGCTACTCTGAAGTAATACTGAAAAAAGATCTAGTGCAAAGGCACAATTCTGTCACCTTGGTTAGAGCCCCACCACCACCACATGCTTCCACTGATTGCATGCAGAGATATTCCTTGTGTGAAAGCACAACCAACACCTGGAGGTGCAGAGGTCTGCAATTTAGCATTATGCTTMGCCCTACTGATCTCCTTGCAGGGATAGGAAGGAGATCAGAATAGAAAATAGCCCTCCGTTATAAAGGGCATTTGACTAGATGACCTCCAGAGGTCCCTACCAACCTAGAGCTACTCTCCGATTTTATGATTCTCACTTCATGCACAGTTGATCATTTCTTCTCCATATATCAGTATTCTGGAAGACTAAAGTTTGTCTTTCTCCAACTGTAGTATCATGTTAAAATTTCAACTTCCTTCACCACCCTCCACCTCAGTCAGCTTATCTGTTCTTTGGGAGACTGCTGAAAGGTTGCCTTGACGGAGTGGAAAAGCACACTCTTCCTTTAATCTTCTAAMTGCATTGGGCAGATAATATCCAAAAGGACCAAATCCTATTTTGCAGGAAACAAGCAGAATACTTTGCTGCTCCTTTTTCTCAAGCTGCCTCTAGAAAGAATCTTATCGAACCTTTGTAATGATCCTCAGTGTGCAATAGATCCTCCCAAAGCATGAAAATGTCATTTACACCTTTTACAACAGATGGCTGCAACTTCACACCAGGATTTATTAAAAGACTTCATTAGGCTAATGATTATGCAAAGCATCAATATTCTGAGGAAAGGAGACAGGAGGGGATAGAGTACAAACATCAGCTCAGTATAACTGGTAGCATAGACAGCAATAGCAATAACAAAATAACACAGTTTAAGACCATGTACTTGACATCTTCTTGARCAAAGTATACACTATAGCAAGACTRTCTTATTAGTAGGTCATCTCCTCTGAAAGACCACACAGCACAGGTAACACTCCCATATCTTATTGGGATACATGATGTGATAACAAGAGCTTCTCTCCCTGAAACCCCCAGGAAAATCCTATTTGCCTTACTAACAAATCATTCCATGGACAGAGAGCAAAACTCCTTGCTTTTATTCAATCACACCTAACATTGCTRCAGGACACAACCCACAGATCAGGAATAAATATAAGCAATGAGAGGGAGACATGAGATTGAGGAAGAAAAATTTTACCTCTCTGCCAGACTTGTTTAACAGATGAAAACCATGAGGCAGCMTTAAGCCAACTAGGAATAAGTGACAGGAACTGACAACTAATGACTACATGGTCAATACAAGACAACACTATCTCTTCTCTTCGCTCGTACAGCTGTTGATGCAGTAGGGCATCAGGGTAGATTGCATTGGAAAAAGCACTAAACTAAGCCCACCTCACAGAAGCTCACATGCAGGTGGGCAAGCTGGACTCCAGTTGTTTCTCTTTTTGCCACACTTTCACTGATGCAAAAGATTACAATAGAACTACCAATCATGATTAAGGATACACTAGCTTTTTAAAACCTAAGATGACTATTACATTTTAGACAAGTTAGTTATGGACTAAAGGATGAAGGAAACACCAAAAGCAAGAAATAAAAGGGAAAGCATCTGGAGCCTTTCAGCAGGGAAGCATTTATAATCTAACACTACTTCAGTAGATCATACCTCTCTCAGGACACACACAGGTCTTCCCACAGACTGGCCCTGAACAGAAACCAGGGTCATGCAGTTATTTAATTCCCTGACTCTACTTGGAAGCCCAGCTACTAGGACTGGGCAGCTTAAGAAAGGTGGCTCATCGGGAGGTGTTTAATTTAAGACACAAGACTTTGTTTCAAAAACAAACAAAACAAACAACATATACTTGAGAGCAACTTAGCAACTCTAGCCCATCTCATCTGAAGTCCTTCAAACAAGGTGTCAACCTGTGACCATCTATTTGATCCCAACAGTTAACTTCCTCTGCCACCATGAAAGCACACGAGAAAGTRCCAAGACCAGAGCTGAAAACTTGCGCATTAATCACAGCATCCCATAGTTCTACTTGAATAGTAAGGTACATCCAAGTGAGCTCTGAAGCCCTTCATCATGGAGCAAGGAYTTAGAAAATATAGAAGCTAGCTATTATCAAAAAGCCACTTCAAGTTTGGCTTCTCATAGGTAACTGGTTTATTTTGATCTGGCAGCTTTCACAGTAACTGCATAATCACACCTACTAGAATAAACACACAACAACTTTTAGTAGCTCCTTCCCCCACACCCCACTCACCGCCTTTTTTTTTTAAAGGCTTTTCATGCTGCCTTCAGCAGAATGTTTGAAATAAAAGAGTTAGTATATATTATCAAAAACAATAATTATGAACTATTATAACACACTAGACATTTATGAGACTAAGTGCTAGGAATACATAATTTTATGGCACTATTATAACAAGACAGCAACACAAAGCAACTTTGAGACAAGTCAGATGATCTGACTATGCCTGATTAGTCAAGGACCTATGTTAAGAACAAAAGCAGAATGGTATCTGAATATTGGGCTTAGATTAGCAGGTTGCTACTTTCTCTCACATAGCAACAAAACAAGACAGCATTACAAGGCAAATACCAGGCTGAACATTATTAGCTCAAGAGTATCATTCCAGTCAAGCCCAGTGTGCATGAGATTATTCTGTGCTTTAGAAACCATGCAGGAATATACATGAGTGGCAGGCTAGGGTAACTTCTAAGCCACTCTAGCCACTTAACTCAGAACTCATATTTTGTATTTCACATTTTACTCACCAGCCAGAAACCCTTTCCAAATGCAGTATCTCCAGTTTGTCTGCTTAATAAATTTTGATAGCAGGCCACAGTACAGCTCTTTCATGCCCTTAATCAATTATACTGGCTACCACACACACACAAGATTGTAAATCCCAGTTTTTTTATGAGCCAATATTCCTGCCAAATAGATTTATTTCCACATATCTGCTTTGACACTGTCAGGGAAAGGGAGGCAAGTTACCTGTTTCAATATGAAGAAATGTCTATAAATGGTCTCTTTAAAAGTTTGATCTAACWTCAGAGCTCCTGAGATCATTTAGTTTTCAAAAATTTATAATRGACCTAATTAGGTACAGATTTTACTGCCACAAAGGCATGGGCAAGAAAAGCAACAATTTAACTGTCAAATTAGGAAAGATTCAGCGCTAGCTGAAGACTCTGAAGTATCCAAGAGCAAAGGAAGCTAGACAGCAGTGTCTGCATTTCCACTGCAGGGCCGTGGTGCATGGATTGTGCCAAGCCAATCAGCCCAGATGACTCACGCACATTAGAGAACAATCCGAACACYGCTCCGCTTCCTACTTATTAGTCAAGCCCAGATTAACAAGAACTTAGTGTCTGAAGAGTTTTCACATTGCTATCAGACAGCTGGCAAGCAGAATAAAAATCCTTCTGTTGTGAAATTTCAAACACTGTTCAGTCAACCAAACCAAATAAATGATCTACAAATTACATGTTCACTATAAGCCCATAGTAACTTTTGCAGCATCAAATCAAGCATCTCTGACAGTAACCGTCAAACACTGATCACGTAAAAACACTTTCTCACAAGAAAAAATTCACAGAATCGCATATATCCATATATACAATTTCTATTCTTTAGTTTCTACTGATCACAGAGATGAGAACTCATAGTTCTGTAGTTCTCTCAAAGGAAGCTGATGTTACTTGTTTGTAATCTCTTGTTTTTCTTCTGAAATGAAGATCATTTACCAACTAGGTAGCATACCACACTGATGTCTCCATATTAGAGCTCCACCTGATCCTGACTACTTATTAGTGTCTGCCAACCAATGTATTACTCCCCACTGCAGAAAGCTCTTCAGTCCTAAAGAAATTCTGTTGAAATAAGTTAATCACATTTCAAGAACTTGGGAAAGAGTCAAGAGACCCACTGATATCAAATAGCATGCCAGCATCCAGAGCAAGCTGCAGTACAAATATGTATTCCAATAATATACTGCAATTATGAATTTCAAAGAATGGGTCTGTCCATGACAGACTGAACTATGTCCGATTCCCACCCGCACACTGGAAACAGGACATGTCTACCACTCTAATCAGTTGCTAGGAAGGTGAGCAACAGGCTATGCAGAGCTGAAAAAAATTATGCCAGTTCACTAAAACCCAACAGCAACTCGCTCTAATCCTATTATCAACATCTTGACAAAAATCAAATGAACAAGTGTACAATTATTTTAATTGTTTCCTTTTCGCATAAGGAATGTCAAGAGCTATTAGACCAAATCTATTTACAAAACATTTACTGGATTCATAAGATTTTGCATTCGTACAGAATATCAGAGCAGACAGCGACCACAGTCTTGGCCCCTCATAGGGGGCCTGATTGCAGTCTTTCAACTAGAATGACATGAAAATAATTCTCTGAGACAAAATTTAGCTCATTTCCAACATTTTACTCAAGATGGGACCTTAACATGTTATGCTTTTCTGATGGTTATCACTGGGGCATACAAATCCCTCTTATGGTGCTTGTTGCTGTCTCACCCCAGCATCAGTTAAGTCTTGACTTGGGGAGCTAAGCAGTTCACCCCAGCCTACAAGGCAGCACCAAGAATATCTGACATGGGTGGATTACAACGCTCTATTGCTTTATTTCTGGAGTCAGGGAGTAAAAAGAAATGTAAGGAGAGAATGAGAGAAAAAAAGGGCAAGGCAAGCTAATAACATTAGCAGTTCTACTGGAAGGGCGGAGGGCTTGAAAGTGCACCTGAGCCAAATCAGGTAAGAAGGATTTAAAAATTTAGTCTGAAAGACTATATTCTAGCAATGCCATACATGGTCTAACCTTCCTAAGAATCACTGTACAGTGACCATCTGCCAACTGGGAAGTGGCCAAGTATATGGTGATGCATTCAATTCATGTGATGCTAGTAATTTTTGAGCTTGACTATGCACATACAGATCAAGTAATTAACTAATAAAAATAAAGTTCTAACACATAATAAGAAAACATACACTGTTAGGTAAATACATTAAATGAAAATGGACAGAACCACTGAACAAATGGATCCAACATATTATAACTTAACTATTTGCGCTTAAGTTAAGCTTGCCAGTTCTCACAGTACCAGACTAATCTGGGGCCCATTGAATTCTAAGATGCAACCTCTCAGGAGAAAAATCTCATTAAAGGACCCACATCTCCAGCTATAGCTGTCACAAGTTTGCATTCATGGTTATTTATGAGGAAAGCTGCCTACTCAGTATGTTTGTGTCATCATTTCCATTTTTATATGCTAGATTTTCCTTAGGATCTTATGTAATTTTATATTACTATGTCAGAGAGAAAGCAGAAGAACTTCAGAAATTGAAAGATCTTAAAAGATTTTCTTCTGCTTTTGGTGACATAAAACAGAACTAACAGCAGCCCTAAATATTAACTAGCCATGAGAAAGCACTCAAAAGCTACAAACAACCATCAGTCCCACTTAAGTAACACAAGTAACCACCTATGCATTGCAAAAGSCTTGCTCTGTTTTAACTCCCCACCTGCTTCCTTTCATCATTACACCTGTTGAAGCAATCCAACTTCTTCAGGCATCTTCTTCCACTATAGCTGGTGGATGCATAAGTCCTTTAAAACCCCCTGCCTTCACACAAGCACAGAACTCATCTGCAAACTCTGACAGTACCTTCAAACCAACTGTTGTTTCAGCTTTCAGATATTTTTATGGATATTAAATAGAAGCCTATTGTACACTGTGCACTGCTAATACCTAAAGGATTCTCTGGGACATCACAAGTAACTCAAGCTGCACTGAATCTCAGTTATGTGCTATCGTAATTGCTGCCTTATCTTCTAGCTACATGTGTTAAACTCAGGTACCATGTTGGCTATCTGTGGCAAATGGTAGGAAGAACTTCCTACAACCCTCGTGTTAAATTGACTCAGCTCCCCAGATTCCTATTTTTGCTGCATAATTGTTCTTATCCTGCCAGTTGGCAGTAGGTCATTACACATTTAAAATCTTTAGCAATAGGTATTTTTGTTTGARATATAGAAGTTTCAAAAAACAAGATCAAAACTTAAGCCATAAGAAAAAACATCAGTATTGAGAAATAAATTCAACTGGTGCCCAGACAGAATCAGAGAGTATGAAGTCTGTCTCAACACTGGTTTTTCTTATATAGCACAAACATCTCTCTCCAGCTTGCACAAATCAGCATTATACATGACCAAAACATTAAAGCTATATTTTTCCCCACAAACACAGTTATTCAGAGACCATATCATTATATCTATTAACTTAGTACAATGGTGCAAATTAAGATCTAGGAAAAAAAACCAAAAACCTATGTTCTAATATTTATAAAGAAAATCTAAGGCAACTACAGATGCAATTTTCCTGGTACTTTTCCTGGTACTGCAATTATTAACAGTTGTGCAACTTGCAGTACATTCATCTTTTATTTCTTCGCCCTCAGAACTTGAGAATTTTAGATATTTGAGGCAAAATTAATATATCAGTAAAAATAACAGTACCAGTTACAACAGTTATAGAAGTGTTCTTATAATAGACAAGGAGAATAATACAGATAAACCTAAAACAATTTTATCTAACAAGAAAAGAACAAAGGCACAAGTTAACTATGGACTGAAAGAAGTGAGAAAATTCCTTTCAATCAGCTATTTACCCTATAGAAACTGCTTTAGGATTGAATTAAAATAAACTTTAAAATAAACTTTAAAATAAACTTTAAAATAAACTTTAAAATAAACTTTAAAATAAACTTTAAAATAAAACTTTCTCACTAGCACACAGCCTACGTAGACACAGATGAATCGATATTCATCTCAAAGCTCCCTTTCTTTTTCTTTCTCAATAAAAACTAGTTAGTAATAGCCCTTAAGGCTAAGAAATAAAAATTCTTCATTATAATCAGCAAACGTTTTAAATTCTGAAAATGCACCTCAGAAACATGAAAACATTATCCATTAGTCTCTCCAGGTTCCCTTTTTCATATAGTTAATTGTTTACCTGCATGAAGTAGAGATATATGATTTTAGTATGAGGATACTAATCCTGGATATCCATTTTTCTCATTTGCAATTGGTATACTTATAAATATAAAGACATATTGTTAAGTACTTTCAGAGTTAAGCTCGGGAGCATACTCAGACCTAAGCAAATGATATAAAAGGCTGATTATATGATTCAAAATTACCTCATCACCACTTTAACATGAAAATTATTGCCCTGAAACAGCTACAAATGCCCTAAGTAAGGGCTACCAGAGGGAACACTACAAGTCAGCAAGATCACTACTGTGTCTATTGAGTTTTGTTGCAGCACAAGAAACAAAGACTAATATCAACGTGCTACCTAGAATTAATACTCACTGCCCTTACAGTAACACAAAAATAATTTTCTTCACAGAAAATCTAAAATTTTCCTTTTAAAACGGATGCGCTACTTGTTCAATTTGAAAATGTATAAAATTACCAAAAAAATAAAAGGCCAACGTTCTACCAACATATTTGTGAGTGTAGACAGGCTAACAAAATTATCATTTCTATGAAGTTACCTACAACTTAAATATTTCTTCTGTGAAGGATGTACTTTCACATAAGTTCAAAATAACCTTTTATAACTAAAATATATTCAGCCTGAAGAAGTCTTATGTTAAGAAGTGTTCCCTGCAGATCTCAAAGAAAGTGAACTTCTGTGATGTCTTCAGAAAATAACATACCTGAAAAACATTGTGGATCTAGTTTCGCATTTGAGGCTTTGAATGATAAAACATATTGCTACCCCAAACTTCTGTTTTTATATTCAATATATTTATATTGTTTAATGCAGTTTCCAGGCAATATTCAAGAACATTAAAAGCAAAATAACAAAGTGGCTCTGCTTGAATTCAGAAAAAAAAAATTGTATAATTTCTAGTGTGGAACTTGGTAAATTCATTGAAGAGATTCCCTCAAAAAAGGAGAATAAAACTGATATGAAAGATCCCTTAAATTTCTTCATTAAAATCTTAATCAAAAATTGAAAAAAAATCTACTTAGAAGGGCCACAGGACAAAGAATTAGAAYGGAAAAAGAGAAGAAAAAAAACAACCCAAACACATACACATGAAAAGAAAACAACGCACTATACCTTACAAGAAACTCATTGCCCTACAGCAAAAAACCAGAAAGCCCATCAAAATTCCCTTGCTGAAAGCATTTGCATTACCTCAAAGAAACCCTACCATCACCTTCTAAAAATATTTGAAGATGTTTGCAAGAAAATTTTGAAATAAAACCCCAGAATATCTAATGACTTTTCTCCTAGGGTACAAGACCATTTGGTTTGTGTAAAACTTGTACATACAGATGTGCAGCATCATTCCACTGTATACACATTATGGGTACCATGCAATGACTTGATTCCAGTCTCAGCCTCACCATGCAAACCACTTAACTGCAGAGCCACACGTGAGCACGTGCACTCTCTCCTTCACAAGCAGGATGGATGCAGCTTTTGGTTGCAGAGAGCCAGTCTAGCCCCACACCTGAACACTCTCCCCACTCACCTCCAGTCACCTTTCATGGAGCTTTGGTTTCAACCTCATGTTTGCTTTTCAGTCATTGCTCCTGGTGCTGTGGTCCAAGCACACACCTGGCACCATCAGCCTCCAGAGTCTGAGGGGGAACAGAGCAGCTGCTGACTCACGGGAGACCATTGTAGTCCCAAATAAACCTTGTTCCATCTGCTTAAAGTSTTGAAGTAGCCAAAAAATATTTCAGGCAGGAGTGATGACTGCATACATTAGAGTTTCAAAGCATATTCAAATCAAAATCAAAAAGCTGCTGAATGCTGCCTTTGCTTCTGTGTTTGTCAGGGGCAGCCCTCT
>NW_020454117.1:579260-657077 GCF_003342845.1 Nothoprocta perdicaria | reverse complement strand
GTGAGCAGGGGGGTTGGACTCGATGACCTCTGAGGTCCCTTCCAACCTTCGGCATTCTATGATTCTATGAAAATACATGTATTAGATGGAGCTTATGCTTCAGGATTTGCTGAGAGCATATCAGATCCTCATGAGCATGACAGTCCTCACAAGGTCAGGTGAGCCAGGAGCCAAAAGCAACCCGACAAGAGGGTGTTGCAGCCCTATAGGGTTAGAGATTGGCACACAGAGCAGGAGGTGACTATAACAAGTCCCCTCAACAGTCCAGCACTCATCAGGGCAAGAGGTCCCATTGAAAATCCTGGATCTCCACCACAAAAGTCAAACAYTTCTCTACAGATCACCCCTACAGCACAGCTCAAACCAAGCCTTGCTGCCTGGGTCTGGCCTTATGTCAGGCACCTGGGCCTGTGGGGCAGATGCTGGTGGGAGTCCCAGGGGCAGCCACTCGTGGCAATCAAGGCCTCACAGCACACTGAGGGCCCTGATGCAGGTGTCTAAAGTCTTCGTAGCCAAAATAACACTAAAGGAATTCACAAAGCATTTGGGGCTAGGGAAGGGGAAAGATCTTATGTTTTAGACACACCTGCTCCCAGCATCTCACCAATTACAGTACAGCATAAGGAGTAAAAGTTAAATTCTTTCTCCTTTGGCCTCAGTACAGCAACATAAGTGAATCACCCTAGTTTCCATTTGTATYGACTAGTACATTTAAGGCAAAGTCTTGTGAAAAACAGCAAAAAACAAAAAGATGAGGTCTTTAAATACATCAGTCTAAAACCCATTCCAATATACAGACTTTTATTTTACAGGATAACCACCAATTACAGCTTGGCTAGAGTCCTTGCTGATAATTGAATCAGATAAGCCACTTCGTACCGCTTAAGCCAATGAATCCACAAAACTCTTGCAGTCACTGCCACATTCCCAAGCTGTTATTTTAAAAACATTTGTTGTGCAGGTGAAGCCAATGAGACACATGTGTGTCTAACAACTTCAGTCCTTCCCAGTGCCCACTCTCAGGTGAAAAAAACAAGCCTAAATCTATCTGAAAGCATGGCAGAAGTGAATTCGCCACCTCTAGGAAAAAGCGGAAAAGTGATTGTTGGGGAAAGGACAGCAGAGGTGTTGGGGAAGGCAGRCTGAGAGGATCAGGAGAACTATAGAGGAGTCTATAAGTAACCCACAGCCACCTCTGCCCTTTCTCTGGGGACCACAACCTGCTCACTCACAGGGATGACACAAAGTGGCTCATATTCAACACAGACCAGACAGTCAGGTCTAGCTGACACCTAGCACTCTCCCATGTCAATGAAGGGGACCAGCTGATCTCTGCTAGCTGGCAGAGGAGCAAGGGCAGCCTGCAGCATGTGAACCCCAGTAAAGGGGAAGAGCAGTGTCAAACTGGGCTCCCAATCCTCCATCCTCATGGCCTGCTCTCTGCACTGGGAGGCAATGGAAGGAGAAGTGTAGGACTCGACACATCTGCAGTCAGTAAATCTGTGGCAACTAGACATCAGGAGCCACACCAGCACCTCCTGCTCCTCCTGCACTCTTAACTTAGTCCTTGTAGCCAAACTCCCACAGTGCCCCATASAGGAAAGATGTAGGTGCAAATGGAAAATGTTAGACTACAAAGGCTTATAAGGAACTAAGTGTRTATTTTCAGGACTCTTTCCCTCTCATATTATGGTAGTCTAGCCTTGAACTTATGATCTTTTGTGATCTTTCATGTTATTTAGTCTCACAGATAATAATTAAGTATTTATCAGGAGCCTTATCAGAAGGCTGCACATGTAGACACTGACAGCTTCATGCATAAAAAGTGCTCCAATGCCAACAGAAGCTCATGAAGTGTTTTTATATCTGCAACTGCATTCCACAGAAGATTTGCTCTTTGCTAAAATTTAACTACTTTCCATAATATTAACTCTACAGTAGGGTAAAACTTCACAGCTCCATCTGAAAATGTCTTGTATACCTCATCTGCAGCCTGCCTTTTGCTTGATCCACTATTTGTCCTTCTCCCGTTAATTCTTTCTCTTAAAATGTGTGTAGCTCTCCATCTCTGTGCATACAACATAGGCTGAGTTTTCTATGTGATATTTAAAATCTTGTAGGTTCCAACTTACATGTGTTCTTCACACAATTCCCTTTCAACAGATACCTCCAGACTTTTAGKGTACTTCCATGTTCTATTCATTGGCCAAACATAGACAGCACAAATCTAATAAAAATTATCAGGCTCAGAGAGAGAGCCTGCTCCTGTTTTATCTCTCTTTGGCCTGCAAACTGAATATCTT
The DNA here is from genome assembly GCF_003342845.1 of Nothoprocta perdicaria. NCBI lineage: Eukaryota > Metazoa > Chordata > Aves > Tinamiformes > Tinamidae > Nothoprocta > Nothoprocta perdicaria. The sequence goes on along the minus strand of NW_020454117.1, from coordinate 654,774 downwards.
TATGCAGCTTGGTGCCCAGCACCCTGCTCTTCTGCCTGTCCTATATTATCTCCTTGTACAGGAGCAGAGGAGTGATTTARTGCTGGAAGTGCTCTCCTTCCCTTGCAAGCAGTACAGTGTAGCCAACCAAATGAGTTCTACAATATGATAATTCCTTTGGATACTCATTATCTAGAGCATGTTGCCTTTTTTAATTTATGGATTTTAGAAATAGGCTAATTTCAAGTAAGGCATGAAGTTGTCTCAATTCAGAGAACTTATTTTATTATATAGGCATAGTMCATGTACTCACTGCAGGCAAGAAATGAAACAAATCTTCATAGGAATGCTTGAAAATTCTTTTTGAAGCTGCATCTGTTGCTTCATTCCTGAAATGAAAYTAGTATTTTCTTCTCCAGAACATTACTTGATAACCAGTTTCTTGGAAGGACAGATGGCTCAACAAGTTGTTCATTTGCTTTGTRGCTTGTCTTATCTCTATCAACTAAATATGCACATTCAATACATGATCTGCAGCTGATTACAAACCTGACATAACCGAATTAAGCATTCTGTTTCGCTTTTGGTAGGAATTAATACATTGGAATAGGCACATGGGCAATAAATGGCTACAACCTTGATTTCTGAGAAGCCATTGCTCACATGCCACAATGATAGGATTTACACATTTCAGGGGTGCAGAACCAGCATTATCAAGCTTCTCTACAGATTACAAAGTAACCTGTCCATCAGAATTACAGCAGAGTTACGTAGCTCTAAGAAATGTCACATCAATTAAAAGATACTGGAGAGATGTAATATTCACTTTTATATGCACATATATGTGCACTGCTGTATGTATCTCATACTTTTGTCTGGATGGGGTAGCAATAAACAATTTCACCCAGTAAAAACACACCTTGTTTTGTTATCGGCAAACTAGGGAAACTATTTGCAGAACAAGTCAATCAGACCTACTACTAGCACCTAGTCTGGTAAACCCAACACTACTAAAATTAGTCCCTTTCACTTGTACTAAGTCAATGCATATCTTGAACTCAGTAAGCTAAGATATTACAAATGGGCACTGCTTGCTACTTACAGGGTAATTAAAGAGTAACTTGCAGGTACCCTTTTATGGACAAACGTAGAAATATCATTAGCTGCTCAAGTTTGTATTCCTTTTTCCAAAGTTACAAGAGTTCCCTGTCTCTCAAGTTTGAGACAAGGGAAAGGCACAGCAAACCAAAGGAAAATCAAGCAATGGGCTTAAACTAGCTAAAGGAAACCCAAAAAACTCACAAAACCCTGTACCACTGATCTTGAACAGGCCTGAGTTAAAGAGCTGTCCCAGGTCCAACTGAGAGCCAAAGTCCTTAAAATGTAGCCAGACTTCTTGCTTTTCCAAAGCAGACTAGTGAGGTGTGAGAAGGAGGCCTTGGTAGCAAGACCTAAAGGGATTTGTTGACTAGACTCCTACATGATGAGTTTTGTTTCACTGAGACAAGGCAGGAACTGCTGCTGTTGCTCATGTTGAAAAAGATGTAACGCCTCATTTGTCCCCAAACAGTTTTGGCTTAGGAATTTCCCTGCTTTGGATACGTCTTTCCACRTTTAAAAATAGGTTAACTTCATTCTTCCCAACAAAGATCAACTGTAATTGATGCAACGTCCAAAAGCTGAAAGCACAGAAACTGAAGACAAAGATTTTACATATTATCAAAGTGCTGCTCTACAATTATTCCAGTATGCAGAGCAGCTGAGCTTTGATTTGAATTTCTCTTCATCTATAAAGTTTTCTCCACTGAATGGAGATCTTAAAAATTACTTAGTGCAGATACTTACTTCCTCATTTAAATGCTCTCAACTCACAAAAAAAAAAAAGCATTAAAAGGAAGAAGTTACCATCACTTGCCACCGAAAATTAGTATTTTCCCTCGTGGATTTTGATCTATTCTTTTTTTAAAGAGCTAGGTGTTGGTAAAATCCTTTGATAATCATGAAGGAAAAATCTATTTCTAGGCTGCCAATAGAGTCTTTTCTTTAAAATGACAGCACAAATGATAGCATTATCTATCCCCTTAAAAAAAATCTAAATCTGTTAGCAATATGCAATATTAATTGTATAACTTTTAATGAATTATGTTTGATAAACACAGCATTGTATAGGAAAGTTACAGACTTTGACAATCTCAGCATATGGTACAGAAAGACAGTAAGAAGTTGATGCCAGTGATCCCTAATTAAACTTGAAATATCCCATATTTGCACAAGATGTTAGAAGCCAGTACTAGCTGAGACATAAGCTATTAATCTTCATGATAACCTGAATAACTCAGAGAATTTGGACCCTTGAATTAAAAGCAACATTATACCTAGGCAAGGTTGAAAGGCTGTTTGCCTGAAGACCTTTAGCTTCTAATCAGGAAATAGTAAAACTTAACCATACTTTCTAATTGCAGCTAATAGTCCCAAACCTTTCTTAGTAAAGGATTGTTCCATCTGTATTGAAAGGAATCTTGGAATTGAAAGGAATCAGTGGAAAAAAAAGAGAGAAAATGCGCAGTAAATAGCCGCTCAGCTAAGAAATGGGCACAACACATATGTAATGAATATTCCATTTATGTGCGAAAGGCAAGAGCAAAGATCCCTTTGAGCAAATAGAGGCTTGCCAATGCTGTACATGCTTCAATTAAGGTATCTGAACATTGTCCACAATAAAATAATTTTTTGTCTGTTTTTCTGTAACAATTCAGTCCCTCCTTTCTCAGTTTTCAAATTCAAGGCAGTTGTTTCTCTTGTCAAAGTTTAATTACATCTTTTTAATTATCTTTTGCAGATGGTGAGAGGCGATCAGAAAGGCTAGCACATATAAATAAGAAACACTCTGAATGAGGTAAACTCTAGTGTCTGAGAAATTTTGGAGAAAAACAGTGTTGTATGAAACAACAAAAAGTTAACATTAGTGATCTGCACCTTCTATTTTCCACTCAGTAATGTGTATTCATTTAAATAGGGCATCTACTGAAATAGTTCATTCCTAAAGTTATCATGAAAAGTCATGAAAAGCTAGATATCCACACGTTGTTTGGAGCACTATCAGACAAGATTGTTGTGATTTGCACAGTCCTCAAGAGTAAATTTTACTGACAAAACAAAGTAAATGCAGAAAAAAGGTRTATGAAAACAGATTACCATTCTCATTTCCCAACATTGAACAGCAACAGCAAAACTAATCTACTGAAAATATACACTTCATTACTGTTATCCTTTCCAAATCATAAACATAGTTGCCAGATGTCTGTCATCTAGGCTGCTCTGAATAAAAAATGCAACAGAAAATGCAAAAATAGAATTCAGTGATGCACAATGATTCATTTGCCTTTTTTTTCTTTTTTTCTTCTTTCTTGCCTTGCTCTCCCATCTGTGGGGAAAAATGAGAAGGAGAATGATTTCTGTTGCCAATAATGCAAGCAGCATCAAGCAGATGTTTACTTTTTCTAGGTTAAGGGAAAGGTGAAAAGACCTTTTTAGTGTGAATTGTTTCTTGGATACTTCCAGGATATTTTTCAATGAGCAACTGTAATAAAGCTAGTAAGTGTTAAACCAATATAATCCTACTGGCATCTGGTTCTTCAGTTGCCACCAGATTTACCCAGGATTCCCTGTATAAATTAGAGGCAGTTGCCTTTATTATATGGCTAGATATATAGAGAAAAGTGGTGTTTTCTAATTGTTAACAAATAAAAGATAAATAGTTCATTAAGCAACCAAAATATTAGACTCAAGTTTTGCATGGAGTTTTATATTACATTTATATGTAATATTCCATTATATGCCATAAGAGCATTATCAGTTTCACAAAATTAGGGTAACTTCATTACTTGTTATTTACTTATCCAGAAATCATACTTGTCACTCATGTTTGTTATCTGTTATTTGTACAGCTACTTTTATTACTTAGATGCAGTTATACCTATAAACTCACTAGCTATAAAATAACTATTTCAAGCTATTATGACAGTGAGCATATCAAAGAAAAGCTCAGGGAGAGCAGGAGAGAGGTATGAGAGGTGGAATTTCCTCAACTTTCTTGTGGGCCAAAAAAAAAAATCGATCTCCATGTGTCTTTTCTCTCAAGCTTGCCAAATCAATACACGAGGTTAGCCTTGAGATAATATTATAATCACATCATGCTTCTTCCCATCACCCCATCCAGGAAAGTTCCATGACCATTTAGAATATCCTAACTACACTCTAGTTAAAATATTATTTTCCTTTTGTAGCCTATATTTGTCAAATTCAGAAGTTTTCATCTTTTAGCAGTCCAATCTTTTGTGACAAGATACACTCACAATAGAAATCACCTACAATTTAGCACAACTTAGTCAGTGACAGGAATTAAGGTGTAGACACAGAGGACGCGTATGAAAACAAAGCAATCACCTCCTGTTAATTGAAACTTGGTTTTTACTTTATCAAGTTTGTAATGGACATTCAATCAGAGCAGCTTGTCTTTCCAAAAGAACTCATTTTAGCTCTATTTCAACTCCAAACCATTTAAATGCAYGGTCCCCTCCTCCTCCTCCAATTTTGGTTAGATTAACCAAGCTCTCTTTCAAGGTGCTATGGTCTTTCAGGTCTCAGTTTGATGTCATCATTTTGTAACCATGGAAACTTATTTCTGCAGTTTGGCAAAGATACATGTAGATCAAAACCATTYTCATTAAGATAACATTAACATCATTTTTATATTCCAGGTTGTTTATTTGAGTTCYACCTCTCGAACTCCACCTCAGTGTTCAAGGGATGTTCCGGCTTGCTTCATTCATATAGACTGACTGGAGACTGACCTGCTGGAGAGCAGCCCCGCAGAGAGGGACCTCGGCGTCATGGTGGACGACAAGTTGACCATGAGGCAGCAGTGTGCCCTGGTGGCCAAGAAGGCCAACGGGATCCTAKGGTGCATTAAGAAGAGCGTCTCCAGCAGGTCAACAGAGATGATCATCCCCCTCTACACAGCCCTGGTGAGGCCACATCTGGAGACTGTGTCCAGTTCTGGGCTCCCCAGKACAAGAGGGATGTGGAKCTGCTGGAGAGAGTCCAGCGCAGGGCTACSAGGATGATCAGGGGCCTGGAACATCTGCCCTRTGAGCAAAGGCTGAGAGAGCTGGGCCTGTTCAGCCTGGAGAAGAGGAGGCTGAGGGGGGACCTGATCAGTGTCTATAAATACCTCAAGGGAGGCAGTGAGGAGGAGGGGGGCGGCCTCTTTTCAGTGGTGGCCAGCGACAGGACTAGAGGAAACAGCCACAAGCTGAGGCACCAAAAGTTCCACAGGAACTTAAGGAAAAATTTCTTAACAGTGAGGGTGACAGAGCTCTGGAACAGGTTGCCAAGAGAGGTTGTGGAGTCTCCTTCTCTGGAGATCTTTAAAACCCGCCTGGATGCCGCCCTGTGCCACATGCTCTAGGTGACCCTGGATGTGCAGGGGGCTTTGGACTAGATTATCTCTAAAGGTCCCTTCCAACCTTAAGGATTCTATGATTATTTTTTTTTTTTTTTTTGGCAGCATAATCATGTCACCTCTTAGTGGACAGATAACCATGTGCCCATTGATACATCTTTTTACAACTAATGTGAATATAAATAACAGGATATCAGACCATCTGCTGAGAAATGAGATTTTTATCTTCAAAATCAGTTTATGTTGTACAGCTGATTCTTCTCATCTCTTAGCACTAAGCTTTTGATATTTCACTTAAGTATTGGCTACAAGCACATTCAAGAGATGCAGGCTTTGGATTTGAAAAGAAAGATATGAACAGTTAATTACCAAATTCTCCAATTTACATTAGGCAAAAGGAAAAGACATTTCCCATTTTTCTTCAGCTCCTATATAGTAATGGTATTGGCATAGTAATGGTACCATCACAGCTAGAAAATACAATCTAGACGGTTCTGTGGCTTTSTTCCATTTTACCCCTCAACAGCCATGCTCAGAAGAACATTGACTCCCCAACTGTTTTAGGTATTACTTGCCAAATATTTACTGCTAGCATAAACTTTTCCTGTATGGGTTAAGTCATTTAACAACATGTGGTCCACCTTTACTTTGTTCTTCTCCCTTTCCTTCTAATTTTTAGGCATTTTGCTTTTACAGGAACTGTAAACTCAGAACTGTGAAGCTTCTGGGAAGGGTAAGCTTCTCAACAGGTTTGACTGCACAGTGTTGGTAATGGTGCTAGAGAGCAAAAACCAATCTATTTAGGCATATGGACATACCAGTTATTCAGATACACCAGAATAATGCTTGCGTACACACCTGTGGATTATCTCACATGAACACATATCTTAGAGCACTTGCAATAAAGTGACTCATTTATCASAGACTGGAATAAAAGATCCACGTTTCCTTAAAAATAAAGTTTATAATCCCATATTCTTGTTATGTACACGCTCAGGGAGATGAGGACTTTGCCTTTGGAGTGCAGCTCCTCAGCAGGCCAAGTTTCAGTGTAAAGATGAAAGAAGACTCTACCCTATGACAGTGATTTTTATTTTCTCATTAACTGGATTYGCAACACATTCTTTGGTCTGACCTGCAGCCTGTGCTCTATAAACACTCCTAATACTCTTCATTAGGTCTAGGTGGGCTCTGTTGCAACAATTAGCTTCACTGTCACCATAGCTTATTCTGTTTGTCAGTGTCAGGAACTTGGAGTATTAATTTCATGCATTTCTGCTTTAGACCATACTGTCTAGACAAAATAGACAGATACCTACAGCTTCACTGCTGCCGGCAGCAGACTGCTCAGTTGGCATTTACCCATCAAAAGAAACATTGCTTGAAGAATTTCCTCTGTCCAAAGATAAAAGGAATACAATACTTTCATGGTAAATTTGTCTGAACGTGCTCAGTTACTACTCTTCAGCCATGAAATAAGAAGCTGTTTGTAAAGATCACATTTCCAATCAAACTATACTGTGGGAAGAGCCAGATGCTCAGAAGTAGTTAAGTGGCACGTCTTTATCAAAGCTGTCATAACAATCCCAACCAGAATATATTTTCCATCATTCCCTACATACTGAACCAGCTTCTGCAGTCATTTATCACTTATAGGACTGCAAGTAGAGCCTCTCCCCGCAAGGGTTTACACATAAAAGGAGTATGAATGTAGGGTCTGTTAAATGGGCAATACATTGTTCAATGGGTCTGTTAGGGACCCTTCTCACTAGGTATTAAGGCTGCAGCTGTTATGAAGGTTACAAAATCTTCAGCTACAAATGAACTTCTGAAGCCAGTGCAAATTTTTCTTTTACCTAATTCAAAGGGCTCATGAAAGYCTAGGGCTAGTATGTCTCATATGAATGGCTCTTGTACCAACATTTAAATACAAAAAGGTTACTTTCATATTGGGTATCTGAAACCGTTTCAGCACAATTAAGGACTATCTTTGTTATGCTAGTGATGAGTCTCTGCTGGGGACTGCTTGCAGCCTCTCTGAAAATCCCACTGGTGAGAAAATCAAGCAGGCACCCAGCTCAGGAAGGATTTTGGGGAGCAGGTACCTGTCACACTGGCTCACTGATGTGACTAAGTGCTTTGCTTCTCCAGGATTTTCACACAAATACTTAAGTACTCAGGTTTGCAGCCTTTGAACCGCAGTGATAAGGGCAACTGCTTGAGTCATTTAAAACCTGCAGGGGAAAGCAAAAACAATACTACCCCCTGCCAGCTAGGGACTTACTCAACTCATTTACAATTCATTTCTGTACGCTACATTTTCAGGTAAGTCCATCTGACAGCAGAGGTGACATTTATCAGGTCATAATTTGTTTTCCCCTTTTAGATCACTTTGATTTTAAGAACTTTCAGTCCCTCCAGTTAAATGCTTGTCAGGAGCCATAAGTATCCATCATCCAACCTTCCATTTCACTAAAAGCCCTCATGCGATTGTTTGCACTAATATATCTATGCCCAAACACAAAAATGGTTACTTTCGAAAAGTTAAACCAAGAGGAGAAGCAAAATGAGTGGCTGGGTTATCAATGCGAATGCTGCCTAACATAGTAACACCTTAAATATAATATTTTAATACTTTTGTGAAAGTTTGAAGGAGAATGTAGGCTTTGAATACTGCAATGATAACTTTGGCTAGTTAAATTCAATCACTCTCCACGTACATGATACCCTGCAAACTCTGACCTGTTTTACTAGAACATGTTCRTGAGATTGAGAAGGCAGCACTTACACACCCATCTAGCCACAGAAAGTGTTTCTAAAATCCACCTTTCCCAGTTCCCTCATTTCCAACTTTTGCTAAGTTTTACTAACTTACTTCAATTTCCATCTTTTTTTGTATCAGGAAAATATACCAGAAATGCAGTGTAGTCTGGAAACCAAGCCTTTTGTTAACTAACTCTAAGTACTGTCAATCTCTTGAGCTAAATTCCAATCTTCTTCACTCTCAACAGCCACACTGCCTTATAGTTAATGACTCTGGTTGCATTGACAGCAATATGCTTATAAACATTTAGCTGAGTTGCAGCTATTTATATGTATATCACATACCAGCATTTAGCTTGCTCATTTGCATGCAGTAAAGAGAGAGAAATGTGATTTAACACTTGTCACAACCAGAATCCACTTCACCACTAATGCTTAAAACCCTCTGGTCACAAATAGGAATGACCAATCTTACCAAACTGCTCCCCTGCAGCTAAATTGCACAAGAGAGGCTTCAGGACTCAAAAAGCCTGTCACACAGATGACATCAGATTTTAGTCCTTTTGTGTTTATGTAGCTCAGTGCCAGGAGCCACACCTACCTGAAGCTAGTTTTGTTGCAGACTTTTAATGCTTGAAGGTTAACCTGAATGTAATGAAGGAAAAAGAAAATGGCCCAAAGGAAGATCACATTTGGGTTAACCTTAGGCATAACTCTTAGCATGGCATGGAGTATGCTTCCAAGGCTCAAAATTCATATTTTATGCTGCAATAGAGTGTTTCACTTTCAGTATTTTCATTACCTTTTCTTCAATAAGTAGCAATTCTCCCAAATACAGGTACTTACCCTAGACTATCTTTTTCTATTATTTCTAACCTATTCTTGCATAACTAATTTATTAAAACTTACATAATTACTCCCCTCTCGACCCTCTCACAGGATGCATTGCTATCTTTGAGCTCACCCTTGTAGATTTGCAGGTGCTGATATGATAAAAATATTAGGTTCAATGCTTCCCAAAACACTATAAAGTAGAGCACAAAAACTGTGCATATATATCAAGGACAGTAGCTGTAAATCACCATAATCTACTGTTAAAAATAGTAGCATCAGCAGGTCACTGTTTAAAATCAAAGATGCAAACTGAAAATATCTCTATGTTCTTTAATACAACCTTGTAACATAACATTATTATGTTTCTCACGGTATGTCTTGTACAGCTATTTGCTATAGACTATGTTATTCTTTGAAGAAGCAGACAGAAGTGAAGAAGCCCAGTGGATTACCCTTTGACTTTGYTCCTGTGTACATCCCTCCTGTCCCTGTAGCCACTGAAGGACAGTGTTATGTTAAAAGGATACTTTTTTTCCTTTATTTAAATMGTATTAAGCTGATATTGATATCAAGTTTTTTTACTAAACAAAAATAAAAAATAAAAAGATTAAGATACTATATATTCTAGCTGATCCAAAATCTTTGCGCTTTATTTCCTTATGAGGATTTCAGTGTAAGTAGGTCCTAAATCTCACTATGGGTGCTAGAGGGTGAAGGAAATAATGGAAACTCTACTGTGGGTTTTTTGTTTTGTTTTGTTTTGTTTTGTTTTGTTTTGTTTTTTTAAATGCTACCTAAACACAAAAATAAATACTATTGGTAATTAGTACTGAAGAGTATTTAGAAACAGCTTCTTGACTCAGACATTTTACTAATGGACGAAAATTGGACCTTTCCATTTCCCTTGCAAAATCTATCCCTAATATTTAYCCAAAACCCATCGTTTCCAATAAAGAGATCTTTTGGTTAAAGCTGTCTGCCCCTTCGCTCTGTAGCATTTTCCAACTGGCAGTATTTAAAAATGCAATTGYAGAAGCAGAGCATTACAGCTCCCTGGAACCTGTGGAGGCTGTGCAGTAGTTCTTAATCATACTCAAGCTTTCTTTCTCAACACTCCAAGTCATCTCTACAACAAGATAGATTAATACACTTCTCCAGGACTTTTTTTTTTTTTTTCTCCCAAAGAAGGCATTTTTTTAACCTCTTTTGTGATCAAAATTAAACCTGTCCAAGTTTTAAGATTCAGAATGACTTCATTTAATTAAGGCATTACACACAGGAGAAAAAGCTTTCCTTGGAAACCTTGTTGGGCTTGTTGCTAACCCAACAGGGTGCCTGAGACCTAACGAGACAAAGGAGGTCCTAATTATATTGTCCAGTGACAAAAATATCACTCTGTTCTGGGCAGTGCAYAGAGATGAAAAAGATGAGAATGACCTTTTCATCCCTTTTCTGCACCCATCTTAGAGCAGTTCTAAAAAGGAGAGCTGAAGTCTGTATTGCTTCCAAGAGAGGCCAAACTGGAGGAGAGGCTGCAGCCTGAATTGACCTTTGGTTCCTGAAGGAGAAAGGTTAACAAACTCAAAGCTTAGAGGTCATTTATCTGAGATTTCAAACTAAAAAATACTTCATTGTTTCAAGTGAAGATTTTCTCCAGTTTAAAACACATTTGATAAATTATTTAATTTTGTGTTTATGACCTACAGAATCTCTTTAAGTAAAGAATTTTTAGTGTGTGGGGCTAATACTTCTTAACCAATAATAGAACCTAAKAGAAATAACCATTAAGTACATGTCAACACTAAATTCCAGTTTGCTTTGCACCTTGTGGGGGATAAGATGGAATATGAGGTCCTACCTGGTTCTGAAAGGGAAGAGATTGAGATTTTAAATGCAGCTGTCAAAAAAAAAAAAAAAAAAGGAGTATTAAAGAAATTTTTGACATACAACAAATATTCCCTCAATTTTCCACTTTTGCAGGAGATAACAGCTTGCATTGACAAAAATTGAGTCTGAAAGACAATGAATGAGAAAGTAAGAACAGGTGAAAAAAAGGCTTCATTATTTTTACTGCAGTGCTTTTCATGTAGTAAGTTGTGTGACAAGCATCGTTACGGTTTCATTTATGGAGTCTTCCAAAATATTAACTAACCCAATTTAACATGTAGGTATGTACCTTGGGCCTCTCTTTTGGTACATATCAATTTCACTATGCTCATTTCCATCTCTGTTTTTATTCTGATATCAATGAATCATTAATTAATGACAATGAGGTTTTCAGATTGCAGACTAAGGACTAGCATGCTTGTAATCAGAATATGCTCTACTGTAAAAAGATACTTTCTTTCATCAAAATGATGCCTAAGGTATAATCAAGARGGAAAGGATGCTCACTAAATCAGACTTAAGATCACTGTTCGTTAATTGCTGTGTGAGATTCAGTAGAAGCTTTATTGGCTTTCCTGTAGCTTTAATTTTTCTAATAGATATAATTAGGAAGCAGTTTTTACTAAGTTATTTATAAAATACACCTATTCTTTAGATATGCCAGAGAAGCTTGTTACATTGACAACAGCCTTAAACTCAAAATTATTGAAGTTGATAGGAACCTATCAGAATTAATTTCTAGTGAGACAGTATTTACTCTGATCCTAAGGGCTTTCTATTTCATTTTCTATTGAAGTTTTTTGATCTGTGCTCCCATCATGTGGGAACATGTCTGAGCAGTCAACAAAGAACATCTCTCATCAAAAGATTCCCATCATGTGGAAGCAGAACTGATTATTTTTTGCTGTTTATTCTATTGCTCGGAAGAAAATGTGATGCATGATGTAAAAGATCCACCTTTTCAAGCTTCAGTCTATGGCATGAGAATAATTCACAGCTTAAACTTCCACCTATCAATTTCTACCTTTTTTTTTTCCATTTTGCTTCAAGAATTTATCAGAAATTCTCACTGGAAAAAAACTCTTTTTACATGTTTCTTGGCAATATCTGTCAGTGGAGAGACTTAACATGGCAAATGCTTCCAAGGGTAAATAAAATAAATCCTGACCACGTAGAGATACACATAAAGGAGGAGAAAAGAAGCAGCAAGAGTTATGAAAATAAAGGAGTATTTATCAGCACAAGCCAAAGACATCACATTTGCAGTAASAGCTTGGGAAATGACTGCAACCAGTTGAAGACAAAGGTTTTGCTGAAAAAAATTGCTTCAACTAATCTGTAAAGCTGTTAAGCTCTACAAGCATTGATCTTTGGTCCACCTCTATGAGAGCCAAAAAGCACCATCAGCCTGATTCTCCTTCCTGGCTGCTGACCAGGGAATTCACAACCCAGTGAAAAAACATCTTCTAAAGAATGCACTCCTGGCCATTGCCCAAGGAACAACCTCTCGACATACTTTGGGGTGACCTTAGTTTCAGTGCAGATCTCCATAGAGGAGGTCACAGTGCATACTCACAAGCTGGTAATACTTGACTATCATCATCTGTCATGATATAATTCAAAATAAAATGAGGTATTCTAATGCTAAACAACATGAAAAGAGATGTCTGCAATAGATAACTGATTAGGGTTGGGGCTAATAATGTAATTCCATATTAGCTTTAAAGACTTTGAGAGCTTTTSTCCAAGCTTATCTTCAGTAGTAAGAAAGAAAAAGTCTATTTGCAAAGAGATGTCAATTATTTTTAACTTAGGTGACCTTACCTTAGGAGCAGCTTTATAGTTATCTCACAGAGAAAACAAAACCCTTTTCATTTCCCCTTCTAGTTTCCCTATGGGACTACTACACCTCAGACATGAAATCTACTTTTAAAAAGCCCTTTCACATTCACTCCCTCCGTCAGTCTTCTTTTTAAACAGCAAGAAATTACTAAATTCTTAATTCAGTTCTACTTGGAAAAAAAATGTACAAGCTTCTGAGTATTATTTGGGTCCAGTTTGACATAAGGTCATTTTGTTTTATTACTGTTGGATGGATGTAAGGGTGGCCCCTGYAAACTTCCTCAAGATAAAAAGAAAAGCATGTCCGGTCCCTATTAGTTCACACAGTGATAATATCTCATAGTTAGTTGTCTGTTTGCCTAATGATCTAAAAAATTTGCATTCACTGTATCTGCAGTTTGTACAACAGTTTTGGTGGGGATGAAAGGATGGAGGGAGAGGAAGGAAATCAGAAGTCACTCTTACACRGAGCTCACCTCACAGATCTCCAATACAGCTGAATTGTACAGAGGTTACATTATGGTTTTTCCCTTCTTAAACCTTCTCTTCAGCATAAGTATTCTTATTTCTTCTTGCCAAATCTGGGCAAATCTGAAATTTGAATCCAAATATGAATAATGGTACTGCAAGGCAAAATTTAGGACAAAGGGAAACTTGGAAATGCCTACCCAAATACCATATACACACTTTTTTTGAGCACTTAAAGGCATTATATTCAACACTTCTAGTTCCTGTTGTTAAACTGTTTCTAGAAAAAGTATACACATACCTTTTCATAAGCCTAATTATGGAGTTACATGATATGTATAGTGAACTACAGACGCTGAAGTTGAGTCAAAAAGAGTAAAGTCCTAGAGCACAAGAACAGTCATAGAAATTCACTCTAAAGGTCCATCTCACCTAGTAGCAACTCTCCAACAGCTGTTGCAAGTAGACATCAAGGTCAGAAAGAGCATAAGACAAGAACAAATAAAGGACAAGTAGAGCAGTTTCAATTATTTCATAATTCATTTTCTTAACACTGAGCAACAGTTTAAAGGAAATCACTTCAATAGATACATATATTTCTAACTTCAGCAGTCTTTTACTTCCCTGTAAAGCTACTATATGCCCCGTATTTATTCTACTAAACTAAAAAGTCCTACACAGGTGATTGTGCTGCAGGTGATGAATACTCTGCTTCTACATGGTGTATCTCCAAATTGAACTTTTTTCCTCCCTCATTACTGAGCTACTCTATCTGTAAACAGATCTTCGACAAACACACAATACTCATTTCATGCTCAAAGCATGAACTACACAATGCTAATATTATAAGAGAGAAGCCTTACAGTACACATTTTATTTTTTGTTCACTGTTTTAGACTGGATGCAAAACCTACTTTCAGGGATCGAGTAGTGTACATTTTACTTACCCAAATAGCATATGCAAATTTTGAGCCTTTAGTAAATGTCACCACTACATCTTCCAGGTTAGATTTTTCTTCTGTTGATAAATTTCCTCTCCATAAGTGTTACTGGACAAAAGTATCTTTTATAAGGTACAAACTTTCAAACTTTGACATATTATACTGGAAATGCCAAGGATTTGCTTTTGACACTGGGTGACACATCTTTCATGGAGAAATCTGATGTCTTTTAATTTTGATTTTCTCTACATCCTTGCATGAGAGATCAAATGGAGAATGAGAACAATTGATTGAAAGTTTTCACTGAAAAAAAAAAAGCAGACCTTAGAGTATATTCCATTTTAGTCTTTTATTAAAATGTTCCTCCATGATAGTGACTTTATGTTCTCTGGCTTGCTCCTGAAGTCATCTTCAGTAGAGCAATGTAAGGTATTGTTGCATTTTGCCCAGTACGGTGCCTTGCCTCTGCTATTTGAAGACAATAGTCTCAAGATTTCTTTAGTATTTTTGTACATTTTTAATTTATATTGCTTTTTTTTTWAAAAAAAAAAGAGGTTTCATTGAGTTTTGTTGTTTTACGGCTGCTATTTTGTTGTTTAAGGCTGTGGGAAAGAAGAGTGGCTAAATTCTAAATATCCATAGCCAGCAGTAGCTAAATTAAAGTCTGTGATTACATATCGCAAAGGCTGACTTGAAAGCAATCAGCTAGAACTGTCAGAAATAGAGGTGAACATGCATGAATCATTCCCCAGGCACTTCCAGATGTACTTTTTTTTTTTCCCTGTTTGAATCTGAATGATTTCCTAGTTCTTTAACCTAAGAATTGTCCTTTCCAGCACTTGAAAGGTGGTATCTTTTGCTAATAAAAGCAACTCTGCATTTGCAAGTTAGAAAACAGTTTGCTTACTTAACTAGTATTTTCAAGCTGGAATTTTCTGTCATCTGGCATCTCATTAACAGATACACAACAAGCACAGTAGTATATAATAGGGCAAAAATACAAAGACATTAATTAGTATTCTTCTTCTGTCACTGGATAATTTCATCAGGACCTTGTTCCTTGTACACCAGTGTTATAGTCTCAAGGGGAACGCTACACTAAGCTCTGTATTGCTATTAAAATTGTCAGACTAAATCAAGACAACAGTCCAGCATATAGCATTAAATGCTCAGCTACAGCAAAACAATTAGTAACGTAGCTATAAGATGTACTGACAACTATGCAACCCAGCTTATTAACTGGCAAAGGCAATTGTTTCAAATCCTTCCCATTGATAGGATGTTTCAGAAATCAAAGTGACAGGCAGAACTCAGACTATCTTCATCTTTATTTTTCCACATAGCACACTACTATAATGTCAACTGCAGACAGCAAATCTCTTCATTTAACTGAATCAATAAATTTTTACAAATTAAATCAATATAGATATTATTCACAAACAATTCCCAATCCAAGTTCCATACACAGGAACTTTTCAATTCGTCACAGAGTCCTAACCTCCCTGATACCGATTCACTCACTGCCTTTATCAGAAGGCATAAGATAACGCACCCCTGAAGAAATATTTCTCCATATCCTGCATTTAATGCACTCACTCTCATTTTGCTGAGACAAACACTATCCCCTGTCTTACTCTTATGTTTCCTAGAAAACAAGCACCCAAAAAGGTTTTCCTAAACCTGAACTCTTTCCTGAACTCTTGTGTTCATCGAGACACAGCTAATGAAAATGATCTGTTCTCTTGTCAGGTTACCCAAGGTAATTCAACACCAAGAAAGCTTAAAGGGACATTTATTCTATGGAAAAAAAAAAAAAAAAAAAAAAAAAAAAAAAAAAAAANATTGAGTTCTTGATTACAACTGGGAAACATCACAAGAAATACCTCAAAACATTTCTTCACTTAGGAGAAACTAAAGTATATAACCAACATTTATCTCTAGCTCCTTTCCATTTGAGACATCCTTTGGCCATGAAAACAAATGACCAAGTCAGCTGTAGTCTGTCTCCAGCATCTTTTAGAATGCGACTGCATCTTTAGTTTTATAGCTCTCATTTGTCTGGGGGCATAAGATTTCATTTCTATGGAGGCAAAGACCTTCAATTGCTACCTGGCATATTTTAGCATGCTAATGGTATATGCTTAAAAACTTGTCCGAGAACAATTCTCCYCTTGTACACAGAAGGATGCTTGGCATGCTGCTGGTTCTTCCAGTACTTACCTTCTTTTAGGAAAAGAACTGGCATTATAGTATTGCCTTGGATTTAATTTATTTTGCAAATTGCGTAATGCATTTTTCATCACTCAGAATGTGTCTTTTTGTCTACTAAATTTTCATAGAAAAGTGATACATCTGTTTAATGATGAATAACTAAGTTCATTCTAGAAGTTATTGTCTCATGGATCTCATCTTGTTTTTGAAATTTCTGATTTTTAATTTCTAATTAATTTCTAAAATTTCTAATTTTTATCATATAGTTCTATGCTACAGACATCTGAAACCTAATATTACCTTTCCAAAACCTTGCCACCTTAATTTATTACTCTTCCACCTTAAGGAGAAACTTAGAGCTCAGGAAAGTCATTGTTCAATTAGCTCAGTCTGAGGTAATGAAGACTGAAGCTAGTACTCTTATCTTGCAACTGCTTGTTGGCTACTATATAGTTAGGGATCAATTTAATACTATCTAATACTAGGTTTTGCTTAAAAATCTTTTGAGGAGTAATTAGATTATGTTATCTCTCCTAGTTTTGGGTAGATATTTAGCTAATATTGATTAATTCATTCTTTTAAAATAAAATCTGGCATGTTTTATTATCAATAGCATACTTGGAATTGCTTCACTCTGCTTTCAATTGATTGTATCTATTACTGCTCTCTAGTTCATAATTATTGTATTTCCAATGATTTTACTATTTTAATGAAAGAATTTTAACAAATGAGGTTGAAAATGCTGTTAGTTCTGTAAGAAGCAGCAGTATGTAAATCAGTCACACTCAAACAGAAAGTAAAATTCATTCATTTATTTAACCAAACAATGGCCCTTTTATGACATTACCTAAATAACCAAATGGCTTTTAAGGCATTTGAATCAACAATAAAGTCTTTGAGTGTGTTACTTGATGTTATCAAATATCATTAAGTGAATGAAATAAAATGTAGGCTACTTTATAAATGGTGTTAACTTGCAGGTGGCTTTCACTCTCTGAAAGCTTTAAGTGGTCTCCAAGTAGATTTTCTCTCAAATTCCACAAAAGCTGCTATAAACCATTTTCACTGCCTGACTTTCCCACATTCCTCTGTCAGGATAGGATGCGTTTGCTCATTTGAAATCTCAGATCTTCAGTCAGTTTACCAAGCTCATTTGCCAGTCTTAAACAGTAAATGAATAGGTAGGTACAGCAACAAATAGAGTACTGGTACAGATCAATTATGAGCAGCCAGTTTTCACTACATTCAGTCTCATTAAGAGTTTTGAGCATATTGAATTAATAACAGATATTAATGAAGGCCGTGCTTTGTAGCTTTTAATCTAGAAAGCTCATGTCAAAAATCTTGTTAGTAGCACAGCCACTTGAACTGAAAAGAGACATTCCTAGTGATATTAAAAATATGCTGCCTTTATTTCAAATTGTCTACAGAAGCACAAAGACTTTAGTATCAATTCAGATTAAGCACTCATTCTCAAAAGCTTCAGCCCTCAATAGATTCTCATGTGCCAAGAGCACTACTGCTTTTCAACATGACTGACCTCTAAGCACAAAACAATATATCTGCATGCCACACACCCGGCGTTTCATGAAATGAAGGCTAGGCATTCCTCTCTGCCAGCTACTTGTGAAAACAGAGTATTCCTCAGTCCTGTGGGTAAATGCTGTTGATGGCAAGGGGCTGATTTTAACCATCCAGTCCTTCATCACACAACTAACTTCTTCTCCCAAAACTAACTTTTAAAAATAAACTTTTAAAAYAAAATTCAGACTTTTAAAAGTTTTAAACCTTTAAAAATAAAATTCTGAACTGCCTGCAGGTAAAATGTGTGCTTATGTTTATGCTGTGACAGGAGGAGAGAAATAGCCAGGAATCAATATAATAATGAACCAAAACAAAAAATTAGAAGAAACAATAGAAAAATATCGTTATATCCTTGCTTATAGAACCCCATTGGTTAGGACTGAGAAAAGTTACTTGATAATAGGCCAAAGCTTACAGACTACAACAAGGCTTTTCTGGGAGTTTACCAGCATTTTAAAGGGTCACCTTCTTAAACTCATTCCATGGCTCCATGAAGCGTGAAAAGTACAGAACATTAAGGCTATAATACAAAAGTAATACTGTAGAGGAAGAAGTATAGAACAGTCTTTCAAAATAGTCTGGAAACACTAGAATCACTGAACTAAAAGCAGGTTCTTATTCAAGAACAAATTGCTATGAAGAGTCTTAACTAAGTTTTTCAGGTACTATGAGCAGAATTTACTGCTTCTTATTCTCTAGGAAATTAAATATGAATATACATTTATAAACAACTAGTTGTTTGTATTGAATACCTGCAATCTCTTCTTTCCTGAGAGAAAGAACAACTACAGAGAAAATGAAATTGTTAATGAAATTTAACACAATAACATTATCTTCAATTGCAAAAGACTTACCTACTGAAWGACATTTGCAATTAAATAAGGAAAGATGATTATTTGCACATGTGTAGTATGGGAAATTCAACTTGAAGCAGGAAAAATTAATGCAGGAATGAATTGTCAAGTTGAATCAATCTGAACAGACATGCACTTGAGTGAAGATAGGTAAACAGGTTTTACTCTGAAATTGAGCTAAAAACGAGGGAGGCAGCAAGTAAGTGGAACAGGATAATTTTGCTCTCCAGTCCAGGTAAGCAGACATGCATTTATTACATGGAAGGAGGGGAAAAAAAAAAAAAAAAAAGGACGAAAAGGATGTAACCATGCAGCCAAAATATCGTCATTGAGAATATCGTCATTGAGTTTTTGTTGTCATTAAAAAAAAAAAACCAACCTAAAACAGACAAGCTATTTTTAATCTACTTGATGTTTCAAATTTTTAGGAAGATTAATATATGATATCAAAGAAGAACACTAATGGAAAAGTTMAAAAAAGTCAATAAGAGTATAATTCTTCATAAAGCACACGTGCCTTCTAAACTGCACATTGAGAAACATAGCTCTTGTAGTCCTGTGGCAATTTACATGCCTTGATTAGGATCTTGACTGGTGACTGCAACTAAAGGATGGGCAGAGTACCAGAAACTTTATTTTTTGCTGTCAGCTTTTTAAGACACCTTTTTCTAAAGACAAATCACCTTTTTTGACTTTATTGCTTCCTTCTGCATCTCTCCTTCGGATCAAGCGACATGGGAATAGAGATTCATCATTTTATTTTTTTTTAAGGCATTAAACGTGTTTCCTCAAATATACAATAAAATAGTAGCAACTTCCATTTCTTTCTTATGAATTTGTAAGTCATGCAACCAGCTTCTAAGCCTGGGAGAAAGGTAGTGTATTTCAGACATAAGTAATAACCAACGCTTTCTAAAATCTAGAACCAAAGAACTCAATTTCTTAGCCAGAGATGAATGGAAAACAAATAAATACTTAGCAGAATCTATTAAATTTCCCTGACTGGGCCAAAGCACTCTGCTCTTCAGTTTCTAAGCAACTTATTGTTGATGGAAGTGGTTGAAGAATATAGTAGAAGACAAAGTAATTGACTAATTGACTATTCAYTTAATTCATGTGATTTTACCCTTGCAGTTACAGAAAAAGTACAAATTAAAAGAGCAGTGAAGTTCTGCATCAGGTTCCTGATTTATAGGCAATAACAATTGGAGATACAGGGCACATCTTCCTCAAACTATAAGCATTATTCAATGTTGTTTAGTTTCGCCATCACCAGGTTTTAAGTGATTATAAGTTAGAAACATCCAACTTTAAAATGTGCTAGATATGAAAAATATGGATGAAGTGTCATCTGCAAAGAGACTTATTACAAAAAAAAATAGAGATAAGAATAACAACACAAATGGGCTTATTCTAGTGTTTCTGAGATTATTCAAGACATTCTGAAGCTCCCTGAATAAAAACCTGAGTTTATTACCAATTTCTCACACGTGCGAAAGTAGGGAAAAAATAGAAATAGAGTGCATTAGGTCTCTTGACACACTGAGATCACTCAAGTCTTTCCCTGATGAAAACAGAGATGTGGGACTGTACAGAATATAYTGATAAGTGAATTTTAAAACAGTAAAAAATCTCCTGTGGCAGTCCAGTCAAAAACTACCCTTTTGAGTAAAGAAATACTCCATATCAGGGGACATGGGACAAGCTTTCTGCCTTACTCAGTTAAGATTTTGACTGGCAGGTTATTTACAACTTGGAAGAAAGAGTGGTAGTATCTTTCCCCATTCACGGGATGAGTTAGAGTGCTTCCACACAGCTTCAGGATATGCACCAGATATAAGACATAGCACTAGAAAGCAAACTCTGCCTTTTATCTCTTCAATCTTCTTTCTTTACATCACTTGTACTTGGGGTGACAAGGAATCAGTTATTCATTTAATAAAACTAACCGGCTTCTAACATGAGCAACAGAGCCAAGCCATTTCTCACACACCTGATTACCTTTCTTATTTACAATTAAGGGGAAGGAAATGCACGTGATGCTATTTTAAGCCTGACAGCAAAGCCCAGATAAATCATCAGTGAGGCCCTACCAATGAAGGCAACTGTAGCTGGAAATTTAATACTACAGCTGTTAACAAAACAGACTCACAAAACTCAACTTATTAAACATCTCTATAAAACTGAAGAGCTAATAATTTTTAAATAATTGTTTTAAAAATTTAAAAATTGCTTTAAAAAAACAATTTTTATTTAAGGAATTAGATAACTATAATTAGATTAGATAACTATAAAAAAACACAGAACAAGTCTCACTAATTGCAGCTGAAAGGCCAGAAAATTCTCTGTTATTTCCTCTCATACTCCCTTAGAAAACAAAGGCCCTAAATATTTATGTTCACTTTTTCCCAACTGTGAAACAACTCCAGGATACAATTCCAGCACAAAAGTGTTCCTGTTAGTCTTGCTGAGCCTCAGACACGCTATTTGATGTGCACTGCACATACAGTTTCAGTATTACAGATCTGGTAAGTATGTGCATCTGGAAGACTGCAAAATGTTGCCAGTTAATACCCAAAAATACCTTCTGGTGCTGTTTCACTACACAGCTATGCAATGAAACACAAGTTACAGTGAGCTGGTCTGTTGAAGGGTTTACCTAGAAAATACATCTTGATTCAATTGCACGCATACAGCCTGGATTTTCAAAGCTAGATGAAGACTTCTGTACTAAGAAATCTCTGCTTAAAGTAAAAATAAGTAAATAAATTACTTCTCTCTTTTACCCCTGCATTGCTAAGCGTAACCTTGAAAAGGACAGTTCTAGACATGCCAGATTCCTTCTAAAAAGGGACCAAACAGAAGAAGAAGAAGAAAAAAGTTGAGATAGTAATATATTTTCCTAAGCTATTACATGTGTTGGGAAAGAAGAAGGTCAGGCAACTGAAAAGTATCAACATATCTGCATATAAAGTCTTTCCTCATTTTCCAAAGTGATGCCATTTGTAATTAGTTCACTGCACTGTATCTAGCGCAGAGAAAGCCCTCATGTTGTTCTGGATGAGCTATAAATCATTACAAGCAGAAATTATGTAACTTCAAGGCTTCATGCAAGTGCTACGTACAACACACATGGAGCGGCAGGAAGACAAGAGTCTTCAGCACATGCAGAACTGTGAGAGCAGCCTGCTTTTCTCCAGGGCTCCACAATCCCTCTGCAAAGCCCAGGCAGAAGGCAGCCCTCAGAGCCCCCCACAAAACTGTGCCCCTCTAGGCCACTGGGGAAGGGCCTTGAGGCACTGTCACCACACTCATACCAACCCCGTGCTGGGCCACACGCAGCCTGCTTCCCCCATCAGCATCACTTTGTGCGGAAGAGCCTTACCTCAAGGAATCTCACTTAACTTGAAAGTTATTTCAAAGTTATAAACTTTGAAAACTGACGTAAACTTTGATTTCCAAATCAGATATTAACCTACAAAGCAGGCAAATGACGTGTTTCAGCATGAGGCACCTTTCTTTTCTTCTCCACAGGCTTAGTTTTGGTTGGATATTGCCCCTATCTCCACACATCCTCCACACTTACCAAGCCCCGCAGTCTCCTACATGGCTTACTAAATCTTCCCACTACCCTAAGCTCRTTATTTATTTCCCTGCTCCAGCACCTATGTCCTATAGGCTAAAGGCCTAGTCTCTACAGAAATACTTTCCCCTAAGAGGAAGTACCTATGTGTAAGGACTCTTGAACTAAATCCTCAACATTTCATAGAATCAYAGAATCACAGAATGCTTAAGGTTGGAAGGGACCTCAGAGGTCATCTAGTCCAGCCCCCCTGCTCACGCAGGGTCACCCAGAGCACGTGGCACAGGGCTGTGTCCAAGTGGGTTTTAAAGATCTCCAGAGRAGGAGACTCCACAACCTCTCTGGGCAGCCTGTTCCAGGGCTCTGTCACCCTCACTGTCAAAAAGTGTTTTCTCAAGTTCCTKTGGAACTTTTGGTGCCTCAGCTTGTGGCCGTTTCCTCTAGTCCTGTCGCTGGCCACCACTGAAAAGAGGCCGCCCCCTCCTCCTCACTGCCTCCCTTGAGGTATTTATAGACATTGATCAGGTCCCCCCTCAGCCTYCTCTTCTCCAGGCTGAACAGGCCCAGCTCCCTCAGCCTTTGCTCATAGGGCAGATGTTCCAGGCCCCTGATCATCCTGGTAGCCCTGCGCTGGACTCTCTCCAGCAGCTCCACATCCCTCTTGTACTGGGGAGCCCAGAACTGGACACAGTCTCCAGATTGGCCTTACCAGGGCTGTGTAGAGGGGGATGATCACCTCCCTCGACCTGCTTCCCCCCACAAATGCTTTATTTCCCCAAAGCATCTACTCCCCACCACTTGTACTGGGCATGATTATCTGCCTATTGCTCTTAAAGCCTTCTCAGAGGCTTCTCAGAAATTCCCTTCTCAGAGCAATTCTAGTGCTTTGAGGGCTGGAGGTGATTGTAAGGATTGCTCCAGGCAGGGTGCAGCATGCACTGAGTTGTCACAGCAGTGTTGCTCCAGCAAAGAAATGGTYTGGGTGCAGCCCTGTCATGTGCATAGTGCATGTGGTCATGGTGACTAGAATGCAGTCAGGTGGGTATAACTCCCAGCAYTCAGTTCAGGGGCTTGGGAAGCTGTTCTGACACAGGGATTAGCAGACAAAAGGCCTGACTGCAGTCTAAAGTTCAGATGTGTTTCTGCATAGCTCTGCATTGTGGCAGTTTGTGCTTTTAACTTGGTTCTCTTTATTATTCCAGCTTTTCTGAAAGAAATTATAGYTTAAATGCAAAAGCTACAGAAGCTATTTTGATATAAAATATTTTTGGATTTGCTTCTGTTATATAAAGACTACAATCTTCTTTATTTTCCCTGTTTTGTACTTACACACAGGTGAAAAAGAGTTGTATGCTGTTTTTGTATTACTCGGCCAGATTTTCAGTGTTATTAAAGGAAAAATCATTTGCACAGCAACTGACCTTTAATTTTCACCACTGCTATGGTAGGAAATGGTAGCTATGTTGCACATTTTCAAAATATTTCAGTACAGAAAGGCATCTTAGGACATTGCTTTTCCTACATGCATGGGTATGCACACTAATTTAATTTCATAACTTAAAAAATAAAACTTATTTATTTATGGATTTTTTTAACTCCACTATTAAAACATTTGAATGAACTGCTAGATGTTGTGCAGACTGCCTCTTTTTTTTCCCTTACCCCAGGGCAAATGCTGCAGATTGAGGAGACTGGAGAAAATAAACAAAAGCTCTAAGTAGCAGTAAATGTAGGCAAGCAGAAATGGAAATTGATTTTAAAGAGATTTCCATTAAAATTTTAAGCTAATTCAAGCCTGCTTACAGTCCTCTAAAAGGACAGAGTAGCTGTGAATGATTTCCTAGTTCTCTGCCTATTCATTTGGTGTAGAAATATTTGTATGTTACGGTTCACTACCTGAAGCTTCTTCTTCAGTCTTTACATGTACTTTACTTGATTACTTCCAGCACTCTGTGCGTCCATTTAATAGTTTTACATTTTAAAATGAAAGCTATTRTAATCTCTGTTATAAGGTTTATTATTGTATTTGATGAGCACCCTAGAAAGATTGTTCATATTTTCACAGACTTCTGGACATAATCTGGATCAATGGGAAATTCTGTGCTGTCATGCTCTGCTCTTCTATACAAACACTTGCCAGTGCAGTATGTTTGTGGACAGCAGGTGCTGCCAGTAGCACTAGCACAGCTGAACTTGATCTTTCTTGTATGAAGATTCTATTCAGGCTTTTCCAAACCCAGTCCAGTTGATTTGGATTGCATAACGAGATGGATTTAAGCCTTCTGTAGTGAACAAAAAGTAGACTGTGTGTGTTTATTCAACAACATAGACATAAAGTGAAAGCAGATGGAGCTTTTTTCCAGACATGTCCCGGATCCTGAGTACTTTCAGTTGCTAAAGTGAGTTTTATTAAAGCCCAGTGTGGCTAAGAACAATTGTGGCCTTGGCTAAAGGTACAAGTGGCCCAGTTTCCATGCCTACAATGCTAAACCGTAGTTTTCTGGGCTTTACTTCTATCAGCTATCACCAATTTGTTAAACAAATCCTTTATTTTGTATGACCCACTGTGCTTTCTATGAAAAGTGCAGATTATAGGCCTGGTTTAAGCTGTTAAGCTTTTAATTGCCCATAAACAACTCTTGGTTCATTTCATTTTTTGCCACATGAGCAGTCTTTGCTTTACATTAGCTTTTTTTCCTTCCAAGTTTTACTGAAGTTTACAAATGATTTACAACTACTATCAATAGTGTCATTTTTTGATACAGTGGATCCACAAAAATAACCCAGAGTTTTTAAAATCCTATGAAGGGCTACATGAAGAAAATTATTTGAAAGGCTTATAGAGTCACTGAGGTTTGAACATGGAATGACTTGAGGGACCTTCAAGTGCATAGGCTGTGGGACACCAGGCAGAGAAGCCTGGTGACATCACTGAAATTCAAGAACAGTCATTTTTCTATGTGTAAATTTCACATTGCAGAAGAATTAGCTATGGAAAAATACTAGTGTCCAGCTGGCAGGGAGAAGGTCAAAAAATGATTCATTTGCTCACTAGACTCAAAGGCACRCTTCAAGTGATGATTTTCTTCATGCTAACAGAAAGACAGTATTTTCTAATCTGTGTAATCAAGAATCTAATCCTTTTTCTTTGCTAGAATAAAATGTGTGGGTTTCACTGTAAGCTTGTATAAAAGTATAAAACAGCCTAAAATAAAACTGACAGGCAGGAAGCATTCTCCATTTCCCCAGCACTCCAAAATGCAAATACCCGTGATCTGCCAACTCAAAACAAATTAGAGGATCTCCAAGGTTGATCTGTCTTTCCAAAAAGGGACAAGAGTAATTTTGAAATGAGAGTTCATAACTAACTCATCACTTGGGCAGTGTCTTAAAGGGTAAGACCTAGAACTCCTTCAGTATAAGAGTTGTTCTCTAAACTGTTCTTCAGAAATGTTCAGTTTCCTTTATTTTTTAATTTCAAAGCTTTTAAATTGTGCAGCTTATCTAAGCTTCACCTAAAGGACTGTCCATTGCTGTTAACACTGAGCATGCTTGCTTTATAACTGGGAGCRTGGTTAAAAACACATAGTTCCTGCTTGAGCGGGAAGGTTGAACTAGATGATCTCTAGAGGTCCCTTCCAACCTTGAATATTCTGTGATTCTGTGATTCCTCTATCAAGACTGTTTATGCAACTTGTTTGCTGTAGATGCAAACTTCAAAACCTGTTCAAAAGGGCGGTGTTTTAGGATTCATATTCTTTCCTTGACTTTTCAGATGTTCTTGGGAAATTGTCCTGTCCCTCARCTCCCAATAAATGCAATTTTTATAATAGTTTATCTTGTTCAATTGGTTTTCTACTGAAAGTGTTGGATCCCTATTGAATGAGTAGGATGGTTGCTGAGGACTGCGAGCCTGCATGTAGACACCGTTTTATCCAAAATGTGCAGGCAGGGGTGCAGATGTGTTGGGGAGGAATGTGTTCTTATTATTTGCAACATATTCAAGGACCATTTATTTGGTCACTTCATGTTATAGTGTCAAAAACTATTTCCAATAACTTATTTTCAGCTCTATGACAATAAGCCTTCCTAGTTCAAGTGTGCTTTTTCTAGGATTAGTGTATGTGCCTTAGGATTTTCTGCTGACGCAACAGAAGCTAAAATCTACTGAGAGAGTGAGAAACAATCTTCCCAACTATTAACTCATGTCCTGCCAGAAAATGCCTGGAGGGAACCCTGAACCACCTCACCCCACAAAACACTTTGTCTTTTTCTACTGACTAATCTAACAGATTAGTCAGGAGCTTAAATTCTTATACACAGATATTACCAAGCAGTATATATAACAGGAAAATCCAAAGATGTTCTTCCTCCTTACTGCTACTGAATGCAGAAGAATTGAAGATCTGCTACTGACAGATCTGCCACTGTCCTCCAGCGGCCTGTTTGTAGTAAAAGCTTCAGAGTAGATACTTGGAGTAATTCATACAATGATGGGAAAGAAAGTTGAATATGTTCTTAATGTGAAGACAATAAATGGTATCCGTTTTGCTGAATTCATCAGTCATATAATTTACAGTAAAATGCCTAAACAGTTCTCGCAAGTTGTATTTCAACAATAAGGAAAGGTATTTCTTCAACTTAATGTGGACTTGGGAAGGAGTCCTTCCTAGGGCCTTTAGCAAGCAGCCTGCAGTCTTAATTGGAAAGTGCTTCCAGTGGGACACTTTGAAATAAACCAAAAAGGAAACAAATACTTTCTTTGTCTTTAAGAGGAGCTGTAGTTTCTGGGTCATGTTATGTCCTGCTCTTTTCAGTGCAGCAATCATGAGTCTGGTCTGTCTTCTGGATTTCCCATTAGGTTTTGCAGTGTTTGTGCAACCTTCAAGTTTCCAGCAGAATTCTGCTCAGCTGTGTTAATAAAGCTGGAATTGATGCTCTGAAGTGTTCTAATGAAGTGTATATTACCTGAAATAGGAGAAAACTTGTATTATTTGCATAGTTTTACAGTAAGCAGATTTTCTTTCCTGTCTATTTTTCAATCACAGAAAGAAAATAATAACAACATTTCTTTTCCCTGGGACAAATGTTAGTCAGTGACATCAACTTACTTTTAAGCCAGAGAGTCAGATGGCTGCACCCTTGGAGATCTGTATAGAATCTCTTTACCATTACATTTCTTGTAGTCATTTTTTAAAAATACAGACTTTCTAATGGGAAACAGCATGTAGCATTGTTCAGCTTGATTAGGCAAATTTAATTGACTATAGTTAATGTATCTGTGTAAAAGAAAAATACCCAGCTTAAGGGTGGTTCTTAATCTTTCAGTAATATAGAGTAATCTAACTAACCATGAAGTCTTTAACTTTTAATGGCCTGTATTGCCAGTCATTTCATCTTTTGTATCTTCATCTGTCTCTTATATGTCTTACATTTCCACTTCTGACAGTTTGAACCCTGATTTTCATAATTCAGGTCACCCATACCTTGGTGATTTAGGCTCCTTTCCTGTGTCCTCCAATATAGGGCATACCATTTATGACTATCAAGCATTCTCTGCTTTAGGGTTTTACCATTCTGGGTTTCCACTCCCCACTTTTTACTTCTCCCCAAGTTGTAATTAGTTTTTCAGCACACCAGCAGTGCTTCTTTTCCTGTTCATTAAGCAACTACTCACATAACTACATCCACAATAAGGGACTGTAGGAGCATGGCATTTAGAAGAATCAA
Source organism: Nothoprocta perdicaria (assembly GCF_003342845.1). Taxonomy (NCBI): domain Eukaryota; kingdom Metazoa; phylum Chordata; class Aves; order Tinamiformes; family Tinamidae; genus Nothoprocta; species Nothoprocta perdicaria. The sequence continues at coordinate 626,634 of NW_020454117.1, read as the reverse complement.
ACCCCTATACCACAGAGCTATGTTGGTATAACAGATTTGGGTGAGGAGTAATTTAACCCTTCTAGTCACTCCCTTCCCTCCAAAAGCTTTCCTTTTTCCTAAATTCCATCTTCTTTTTTCCTAGTTTGGCAGTCCTTACTAGATGGCAATTCAGCAGGATGTTCAACACACAAATAGCCAGCTGCGAGTATCTACTGAAGAACAGTGCTTCTTAAAAAAAAATGCTTCTGGCTTGTTATTTCATATTTCTGTCCTAGCTGTTATAGTCATGTCTCAATTCATGCTTACTCCAGCTACTCAATTCTAGTTATCATTGCCTTTCAACAAACTTCATTTACACTTTTTCTGTTTGTGGTTCTCCTCCTTTTATCTTAGAAGGTTGGCTTCTTTCTCATGTAAGAAATGAATTTATCTAAATGTCTTATGAGGACTGTAACTTCATTTTTCATCTTCTTTTAACAAAGGAATGCTTCAATCAAATCAACATAAACTTCATATCATTTAAAATATGCTGTTCAGATGCCAGAGACCCAACAGCTGTTTGAAAAATAGCTTATTCTATATTTTGACCCTAATAACATCTTAACTGRACCCAAATTTAAACCTTCATAATTCCTTCTTATCACTATTGAACAGTCAGGTCTATGCAAATAACAAGGCAACTAACTGTTCTCATATGTAAGTTGGTCAGATCTGTACCCCACCCCTAACTGAGCACAAGCATAACTTAGTCCATTATGTTACCATGTTACCTCTGAATTTTCAGTGTTAAACCCAAGGCAATTTTAGCACTGGCATGCGTATTTCTTTTGTGATAAAATAATGCACTAAATATCCATATTAGATTTATTGACTGGAGTGGCATACAAGTTACTAGATTGTCTATCAGAAAGAGGCATTAGCCCCATGTTGTTATACCACAGAGTTGTTAAATGGTACAACTCCTCTTTCTTCTTTTTTTTCTTTTTTTTTTTTTCAAATCTAATAAGTCCTCAGTTATTTCTTCCTAAACAGTGAGCCTAAAGTTTATGAGATTTCAGTTAATTAGCAGCATCTCTCTTGGGTTACATGTACCTTTAGGACACTGTATACCTGAAGTATGATTACACTGATGATATGACTCCAATGGCTTTTTTGATGTTGTTCMGTTGCTAAGCTAATATTAGTTGTAATATCCTTAAAGTTTTTAAAAGTGCTGCTTAATCCTCTAAATTTAAATGGTTGTTTTCATTTACTTTCAGGTTTAGGAATAGCTTATTTTCATGAAGTATAAATTTGCGAATAAATTCAACCAAGTGCATGAAAAAGAGCTCTTCAGTCTCGTAATTATTTGAGCTGAGCAATTAGCATTTAAAATCCTTTCTCCCCCTTGGACTTCTCTAAATGCCCAGCTGGGTGTAGCTTGTCACCAAGGCTTACACCAACCAGCCTGCTTCACACACAGCCCTCGATAACCCTAGCACGGGCCTCAAGCTGAGTACAATGTTTTGCCTGGCAAAAGTTGTTCCAGTTACACGGAATCTTTACAGAGGTTTTGTTCAGGATGACAAGTTGCAGGGTACTTCTTATCACATGAGTATTTTGTCATTGGATTTTTTATCATTACACCATAAGGTGCATAATATGAAAAGCGAAATGCAATATTTAATAATATCAGCAAAAYGAAAGACATCTATAACATCCTACTCCTGCCTTCCAATCTGTTCATCTATAATACTACACTGATATCTTAACAGGTAGCATTTTACTACAAGAGGTGACAGAGAGTTTAAGTATTAATTATAACAACTAGTGCAAAAGATGCATTCAGACTTGCCATAGTACTAATTACAAACATACATGCTCAGGTCTTCTAACCACAACAGTTGTTTTTACAATTTCTTATACTGTTAGACTCTATTCCAATCGCAGTTAGCCTGTGTTTTAGTTAAACCACACTTCCTCAAGTTACAGTTCACTTACTGAGATGTTTGCAGCACTTGTAGGTAAGAAAAAGCTACTAGTTCTTCTATGTCTTCTATGTCTTCTATGTAACTGTGATTACAAAGCTTGTATTAATAGTTAACTGGCGGCAACACTAACTAGTGATATGTTTTGTACGTATCCTCTATTTTCAACCTGTGTTCTGCAAGCAATGGGAATAGTTTTGCTGTGTTCATAATAGAAACTGCAGGCATCAGATTCTACTTGTGGTGCCACATATCCAGGACAGAAAAAAGTTACTTGCATCTCTGTTCTCTTTTGTGGTATGGTTTTAAAAGCTGACACTGAGAGTAAAGCACAGGAGATATACCTTCACATTAGAGACATATAATCTCATACAGTTAGAGACATATTATTTCTGCAAAGTTTAATTTCTGTAGGAAATAAAACTCCATCATATTGAGCTGATGATCTTTGCCCATTTGTAAATAAGCTCTATTTTTAAACAACATAAACTTGGGTGCATAAGTTACCCTAAATCAGATTTAAGAAGTCTCTTTACCGTACTACAGTGCCATTCATACTTCATTMCTCATTAGGAAAACCTTTGGCAAATTCTAGAATTGTCTTTAATAACCTAGAAATTTTTGTTACAGGCAGGTTCTTCTCCTTTTATACTGTCATAGACTGACATTCTACCAGCTTACAAAGTAGTCCATCATGCAAGTATGTGACCTTGCCTTTTACACCATTATATTTTTTTTTATTGCATTTTTGCTATATCATTTCTGTGCAAAATATTACCCTTCTGCTTTCTATTAAAGATGCCTCCAAGCTTTGTGTTAGCACCTTTCATCAGTATACTCCTAGCTCTTTTGMCAAATTTATTCAATATACACGTTTATTAGTGGTCCTATGACTCATCTTTGCAGAACATAACTAATTAACTAACACTTCTTTGTAAGTAAGGATCACCTATTTTAAATTTATTCTATTAATTCCTATCTTTGATTGCCCTGCATCTTTTAATTTCATAGATTTTCCTTCTTGCACGTAGACAAATGCCATTTGCTAGCATAAAATACATTTATTCCTTTGTTACTTGAGTGTGAAAAAAAATCCTGACAAGATTCCAACTTCAATTTAATATTTCATTCACTGCTTAATTTCCTACTCTAYTTGAAAAGGTTGCTGCAGTGACACAATGTGTTATGTGGTCAGRTTTGTGTTTTTCAATCTTTACTGTTTCTTTAAAAAGATTTGCAGCTCTTCCTCTGAAGGAGGAACAGCTCTCAAATTTAAATTAAATGACAGCACTGAAATTTAAATTAAAATACTTTCACAGAATGAAATCACAGAATTACAGAATGGTTGAGGTTGGAAGGGACCTCTAGAGAGCATYTAGTCCAACCCTCCTGCTCTAGCAGGGACACGTAGAGCATGTGGCACAGGGTGGTATCCAGGCAGGTTTTGAAGATCTCCAGAGAAGGAGACTCTACAACCTCTGTGGGTTCCAGGCTGTTCCAGGGCTCTGTCACTCTCACAGGAAATAAGTTCTTCCTCACATGCAGATGGAACTTTGTGTTTTAAATTATACCCATTACCCCTTGTCCTGTCACTGGTCACCATCGAGAAGAGTTTGGCCCTATCCTCTTTACATCCTCCCCTCAAGTATTTGCACATATTGAAAAGATCCCCTCAATCTTATCCAGGCTAAACAGGCCCAGCTTACGTAGTCTATCCTTATATGATAGGTGTTCAAGTCCCTTAATCATCTTCATTGCTCTATGCCGGACCCTATCTAGAAGCTCCACATCCCTCTTGTACTGGGGAGCCCAGAATTCCCCCCAATACTCCAGGTGCGGCCTCACCGGAGCTGAGCAGAGGGGCAGGATCCCCTCCCTTGACATGCTGGCAACACTGCTCCTGATGCAGCCAGGATCCCATTGGCCTTCTTGGCCACGGGGCACTACTGTTGCCTCATGGTTAACTTCTTGTTAACCAGAACTCCTAGATCCCTCTCCATGGAACTGCTTTCCAGCAGGTCAACTCCGAATCTGTACTGGTGCCTGGGGTTATTCCTCCCCAGATGTAATACCCYGCACTTGTCCTTGTTGAACCTCATGAGGTTCCTCTCCGCCCAATTCTCCAGCCTGTCCAGGTCCCTCTGAATTGCAGCACAGCCCTCCAGAGTGTCACCCACTCCACCCAGCTTGTTGTCATCTGCAAACTTGCTMAGGGTGCACTCCGTGCCCTCGTCCAGGTCATCGATGAACAAGTTGAACAGCACCGGGCCCAGTACTGACCCCTGGGGGACACCACTGGCCAMAGGCCTCCAACTGGACTCAGCCTCATTTATCAAATCCTCTGAGCTCTGCCATCCAGCCAGTTTTCCATCCAYTTCACTGTCCTCTCATCTAACCCACASTTTCTGAGCTTGTCCATGAAGATGTTATGGGAGACGGTGTCAAAAGTCTTGCTGAAGTCAAGGTAGACAACATGCACGGCTCTCCCCTCCTCCAGCCAGCCAGTCATCCCATCACAGAGGCYATCAGGTTGGTCAAACATGACTGCCTTGGTGAATCCATGMTGGCTACTCTTGATCACCTTCTTTTCCTTGGCATGCTTAGAGATACTTTCTAAGATGAGCTGCTCCTTCACCTTTCCAGGGACAGGGGTGAGGCTGACTTGCCTGTAGTTTCCTGGGTCAGTCTTCTTGCCCTTCAAATTGCCCTTTGAAGACTGGGATATTGTTGGCTTTCTTCCAATGCTCTAGCACCTCTCCTGTTCTCCATGACCTCTGCAAGATGATAAAGTGGAAGTGAGCAATAAGACCTGCCAATTCCATCAGCACCTGCAAGTGCATCTCATTGGGACCCACAGATTTACGGGTGACTAGTTTGCCTAAATAATCTCTAACCCAATCCTCCTCAACCAGCAGAAAATCATCCTCTCCCAGTTCTCTCTCTTGTGTCTGATCTCTGTAGGTCATGGGGATCAGCCTCAGCAGTAAAGACAGAAGCAAAGAAGGCATTGAGTAACTTTGCCTTCTCTGCATCCTCCATCACCACCCTGTTCAGCAGTGAGTCCACATTTTCTTYAGTAAGGCTTCTTGCAGCTGTCTGTAGAAGCCTCATCCGCTTCCTATTCCTGTTCAGGAGGTCTGTAGTAAACATCCACCACAGTGTCGCTCCAGTTGGCCAGCCCTTTAATCCTCACCCACCAGCTCGTGTCTCGCACTTGATCCTGTCGTAGGCAGAGCTCTATACATACCAGTTGCTTTCTCACATAAAGAGCTACCCTGACACCTCATCTTACTGGCCTGACCTTCCTAAAAAGCCTAAAGCCAACCATGGCCACATTCAAGTCAGGAGAGCATGTCCCACCATGTCTCAGTAATTGCAATGAGATCATAGCCCTGCAATCACACATGCATCTCTGATTCCACTTGTTTATTCCCCCTGCTGCATGTGTTTGCATAGAGGCATTTGAGTGTTATTTTCTAAAATATAATGGGGTTTATATAGAAATATTTTCTAAAAATAAAAAATTACATTCCTGTCATGCAAGACCTCACCAAAAAAAAGTTTCATTAGTTGTCTTTGATGCCTATGAAATTCTCAGTTGCTGCAAATCAGCAGTGTCAAGGTGTTATAAAAATCCTTTAAGTGATTTAACATGTTTCCCAAGAGAAATAATGTGCATCCAACAATCTGTTTTCAAAAAGAGCAAGAAACTGTTTTGTATCCTGTGTAGASAGTTAATAGGAACTTGATAGGTCAATTTAAAACTTCTGATGAGGGTCGCTGTTTCAGTCTTCACAGAAGAGTATCTGGAGAAAAACTCTTACTTTATATTCCTGTGCAGTGTCATTATGTGACCTGCTGTCTGACACACTTTAATGTTTTCCATAGTCCAAGGCTGTATGAAGGTTACTGCCATAGTATTCTCCATCGTCCTTTCTCCTGGTGTTTTTAGTTAAGCAGTAGCCCTTGATTTAAGTTACAAAACTAATTTAAATCTTGAAGCCATTTTTAAAGAACTGTTTGTTCTATCCATTTGTTATGCTTCCTTCATACCTTGTAAAAAATAAGCTATACTTATCGAATCAAGTTATACAAAGAGCGTATTGTAGTGTATAGTTTGRAAATTTGCATTTTCTTAAAGAACTGGTACAAGTTGCTTGTCTGGTACCAAATACCACGTATGCATTTCTTCCACACTTTATTTTCTCAAAATGCAGTGTTACTTAAATTAGTCTCTATTAATGAAGGTTTATGTCTAATAGGTCCATAATAAACATCTATTCTAGATATGCCCTATACAAATAGACCTCATCTACCTCCTGTGGTAGTCCTTTTTTTAAGCAAAATGGTATTCTAAACAAACTGCCTGTTGAAATGTGGCATAGTAATCATCCACATGGATAATTACCATTGAGAAAAAGCTGTCACATTTTGCCTTCCTGTAAAATGTTCGTTGTGATTCCATAAATTCAGTTACCATTTTAGAAACTCATGCCCAGTGGATTGTGACCACCTCTTCAACATTTCCTTTCCTCTCCTCTTACAGTATCTAAGGGTAATGGAAAACRGCCGACCTTTGAGCAACAAGTTTCTTGCATTTTTCAGGAAACTCACCATGGTTATTTTTGAACTCAAAAAAAAGTACATTTTCCRTCAATCTGTCTGGATTATATATTCAGCATTTTGTGTAAAAGATCAATGTGGAGCCACACTTTTTCCAAGAGAAAGCAGGAATCAAAATAAGCAGTTTCCTCCTTGTCCATTTTTACTGAATTTCCAAACACTGTTCTGCAGAATTCACTAAACAACCTTCATCCACTGCCTGCCACTGTCTTGCCATCTCTTTGGTAGGCTTCAACTCCTAGATGCTGGGATGATGGTGGGCTTTACACCTTGGATGATTCTAAGTATTTCTTTACTCTTCAAGGCCACTGGAATGGAGGCTGTCTTGTGCCCTGGATCAATGTGTGATGGTATAGGAACTGCCTTTTCACTTCTCCTGATGCACTTTTTAGGTGGGATTCTCCTCTTGTAACCCTAGGCATTGTGCCAGAAAAATACAACTCGCATCCTTTGCCAGGTTCATTCCTCCTCCTGGCATGCCATGTTGATCCATGTACTTGGGAGACAAATATTAAAATTTGAGGTAGATATCTGACTGAATATCATATGGTGATAAAACACTGAATCTTTTTATTTCAGGATTTTTTTCCTTCCAGCTCCTAAGATAGTCTTTCTATTCATTCTGACTTTTTCTAAGCTTACAACGTGCCCTGGAAAACCAGTTTATCTGGTTTCTCTCTTTCTTTCTTTCATTGATYAGCTTTTTTGCTACGAAGCCAGGTTCAACCCTGCTTTCCAGCAGCACCGTTTCTTCATCTTGCTCACTAACCTTCGCAACAGGATTAATCACACTTCAATAATCTGGATAATAATGCTATAACTGGCATTATTTGATGGTCTGGCACCTCACCTCATCAATTTTTTCTATCAAATTCCCCTTACTTCATTACATTGTTCAGGAACAGTGAAATTAGTATTCAAATTGGGATAAACACCTATAACTCTTCTGTAAAACATGAATCTCTAGTCCTTTTTTTCTTCTTGGAACTTGCCAAGTTAGTAACTTGCCCCAGCCCAACACTTTCTTCCGTAGAGGAGCACGTGAAGCATTACTTGACAATTGTCGTATTCCTACATCCTAAATGATACAAGGTTGTTCCACAGCCAGCCTGACTCTTCTGTTCCTGTCCTCAGAAAACCTGTTCCTTTTTCTGAGCAGCGTTTTAAGCATGTTTTCCTGCCCATACCAAACTGAGAACACTGCAGTGGACTTGGATTCATGCCATCGCCCCATGGTTCTATCAAGAAGAGACACTGAAGACCAGATCAAGTTAGGATGCTGGTGCTCCACAAAAATGTTCCCATGAACTCTATGAAGTCTTTTGCCTCTTCCTGGCAATCTTCCTGGCAGTCATATCTTCCAGGCCCTAAATGTCTGGGGGACATCTTGCTTGCACTGTGGGATGTTGAATTTAAATTCTCTCACTTTTTGCATGTTTCCAAAGATGGTCAGTTGCCCATGCCCATGAAGAGCCAGTCCTCAATCTATTTTCCTCCCTCATTTAAGTTTATTGTCAGCTTCTCAACCATGCAAAATAAAATATTATTCATATGCAACAAAGTTTTGACTGAAAGATTTAATTGTAGTTTAGCTAAATAGCATAAAAGTTAGATTTTTTTTTCCTCAATAGAGCATTTTAAGGCAGTCACAGTTCTAAGCAACTTCTAAGCATATATTATTCCAGGGATGTCGATTCTTGGGAGTTAAAATTTGAGAAAAACTCCTCTGTGACCTTCAGTTGAAAATGTTCATTTTCATCTATTTTCTTCAATTCTCTACCCTGCTGTTTAATATATGATCCATTTGTTTCCCTCATATAGTTGTAATGTGCACAAAGCTTTTTACACTTTCCCAGAATTTTCCAATATGCACGCACACAAAAAAAAAAAACCAAAGAAGATGCATTTAAGATGGAAGGCTCCATGCGATGGGAGAGCAGGATAAGTTAATCTTTCAGTTAAAACTATTTTATAGCATTAAGCCACATTTTTCAAGACATCTTGCTGGACATTAAAGCATAAAAATTCTTTTTCTTGACGTAGCATTAGCGGTCATCATTTTGTTCTCRTTAAGTAYTAGGGAAGTTAAATGACATGTTGGTTCCGTCACTTCGAGAGATACAAGAACAGAGGAAAAAATCCAGTTTTTCATGTCATGTAGGGAAGGGGCACACTTATTTTGCTCAAAATCAGTTTGTGGTGAAATTGTCTGTTGTACTTGGAATGTGCTGTCAAAGAAGGTTGAACTGCAAAGATCTTCAGGTCKAGATATGAAAATCATGATGAATGTGCTAATTTGAAGTTTTAGATTTCTTTCAGATATCTGTTTGGAGAAGTTAATAACAAAACATGAGAATGTGTACTGGCATTATCAAAACAGGAACAGGAAGTTTCAATATTTTATATTATTATTTCAACATTTATATATTTACAAAATATTTACATTTTATATATTTACTCATTTACCAAAATTCTACTATTTCTACTACCGTTCATTACAGCACAACACAGGGATTTTGAATATATTTTGAGTGTATACTGATACATCTTGTTACTCTTTAATAGAGTACACCATTAACTAGAAGAAGAAATCTTGCTTGAATGGGACAGATGTGCAGGAAGATCATAGCATTTCTGAAGTTGCAGTGTTTATGTCCTGTAGCATCGCATTTCACATGGAATTACAAAATATTTGAAATGCCAGTCATTTCTGAGAACAAATTTCTCCACAGTACAGCTACTGCAAAGCATTTCAGTATTCTTTTTAATAACATAGGCTTTGGACCCAGTGTTAAAACATGTTAGAGGATTAAACATCCTCACCATAATTTTCTAAAACAAAAGTATTAATTTCACGGCAAGGTGACAAAAGAGAAAAGACAATTTCTTTCAAGCTTCACAGAGAAAAAATAAGTTAAAATAATTGTCTCTAAGCTCACCCACTTATGAAGATGAACTATTGAGCTTATTAGCAGTTGCTTTTCCTCAGAGTGGTATCATGTACTTACAGGCAGACACTTTGCTTTTTTCAGAATCGCTGATATTTTAGTCAATAAAATGAAAAGAGTAACTCATCTCTTCAAGCTATCAGTTAGAGGTTTTATTGGCTCAGGTGTTTTGCCACATGATGCATTCCTCATTTTTAACTTGTTTTGCAGCTAACAGATGGTAATGCTCTATTTCCGAATTGCCAGCTTCAAGGACRAGCTGGCATTTAAGGGCTGGTGACTCCTTTGCTGCTTTGTGCCAGCCCTAGAATGGTCTATAAGCAAAGGAGAGCTAAACTGCTGACCCATGATCCTTCAACTTATAGCAAAATCAGATTTCATCAGATCCAGGAGGAGACTTGTAACTGGTCATAATTTGTCAGGGCTTGCATTTTAGTCTGAATACRTGAAAGTAATTCAACATATTTGAAGGGTCTGCTTTATGTTAAGATGCAATGTAATGTTCAATTTTCTATGCTTGTTTTATTTCATGGCTTTGAAGAGATCTTAGTCAACCACTATCTCTTTCCCCTTTGAGCCTCAGGGTTTGTTATCTGTGAACAATGAGTCTCTGTCTCTGAGAATGAAGAGAAACTAATGCTTCCTAAGTACATTATTGCCTATTCATTTGCCCCTAAAATCATTTGGCTGCATTTCATCTGTTCTTCCATCTGTGAAATCATTATTTAACTGGCTGGTGATTATGCAGAGTTGCTTTTCAGTTCTTCCTTACAGTTTAATATCTCTGTTATCTTTAAAAGATTGTCTTATTTATATTGTAGTGCAAATACTTGAGTCAACTTCGGCAACATTCATGATGAACAATCTTCTTTTCCCATCGGTGAGTTGCACTGATAGAAGCTCTAATGTAGTTCTAGTGCTGGAAAACATTGATGGCTTTTTTTTGTCTCCTTAGATTCAGACCTGAAATGCACACATTAAAGTTACCCTGTCTACACTAAAGCCACCACGTGACTGTTCAACTAGAAATGAGTCTGAGTCTGGGCTATAATATATTGACAGTCATTAAACTTGGCATTATTTCCATGTAATTTAATCATCATTTCATCTCTTCTTGATCACAGTGACCTTCTCTGGCYGTAGAAAGCCTTGGATAAAATGAAATAAACATGAGTTTATATACAGTGCTATGTTTTTATGCTTGTACAAGTATCAAAGCCACGTTGTAAAGTATGTTTCTTTAACTACTTGTATTAAAAAATGATCTACACCAAATATTTTGCTGTGGCAAAACTGGGGTGTATATTACCGGACTTCGGTATTCTGCCAATGCTACTCTTAACTGGTAGTATTATTTTTTTCTGAAATTAGCTTTTTGGTAAGAAATTGCATTCGTTTATTAATAGAACTAATCTATCTTGCAGCTGATTTCAAAGCAAGGCTAAAACTAAAGAAGCAAGTGAGAACTGTACTGCCCTACTAGTCCTAGAATGGGCGATATCACATTATTAGCTGTTAACCATTACCAGCGTTCAGTAGATACATAGCACCCCTAAGCCACAGCCCAATCGGAGCCAACAATACATCCCTTATATTTGATAACCAATTTGTCTCATGGCTCATTTCCATCGGTAGCTTCAGGATATTCTTTCTGCATGGATGGAGATGAATAATGTCTTCCAAAGCTTTTTTGGCCACTAAGGATTTAAATTGACTCGCAGTGTTGTTTCCCACACGTATGCTGGCAATGATTAAGAAAGAAAAAAGTCAGTAAAACTTAGGTAAAGATACATATCATTTATGCATCACCTCCGCACAATTTACGCACACGTTTGGGAAGGATAATATGAAATCAACCACTTGGTCTCATTCAAACAAATGAGCCGCTTTTCTCAACTGGAGGAGTAAAGGGAATCTTGGTTCCAGGAGGAAGAGATCGTCACTTCTTCCTTGCTACAAACTCTCCTACCTTAACCTCCAACCTTAGGTTGATACAGTAAAAATAAGCGAAATATGACTGYAGAAAACGTAGACCCAGCACTGCTAGATGTGGGATTTCAGGCTTGTAACTGTGCTTGGATTTTGTGCCTTCCCTGGGAATAGGCTCAGGCCTCTGCGGGTCTCTGCTGTAACCACAGCAAAATCCYCATAGGACCATCATAGTGAGATGTATCCATATGACCATAACCTTTCATTCTGCTGTTCAGGATACCRTTAGGTCTTTTCTTTAAAAAGTTATAAATGCAGACATTAACTCACTTGAGGTTTTATTCAGACTAGATATAGTCTCACTCTAAGTTCTATTTAAACTTCATAGTTGGAAGATTATTAAGCTTTTGGTAGAGAATAAGGAGACCTTTGCCCTTAGGTCACCAGCAGGTTATCCCAGAATAGTCTTATAATGTTAATATAAGATAGATATTCATAAAACAATCCTCTGCTAAGCCATGTTTTGAAAGTTGTCCTTGAATTTCAGACAGTCATGTCAATGGTCAACTATAATTTATCTAATCATATTTACATATGTTTTATATTACAATCTGAGAAAATGAAAGATTTGTTTTCTGTCCATGGTAGGCCTATGCAAGGTTGTTTCTTTTTTAAATACAAACAGCCATGCTGWTGGGAACAATTCATCACTACTGAGATATGAGACAAAATTAGGATGATGATTTTAAGGAGAAATACTAARGCTAAGGCACTTTACAGGTTTACTGATGGAAGTTCACCTGTGTTATCTCCAGATCATATTCCTAGGATGTGTACAGATACTTGCAAGCCCTGTAGCTTACCATGGTATGAGGTTATATTTTCACGTGTATAGCCATGTTGTGCTGACCTCTATTTGGCCGAGTTTCTTAAAAACTTATTTTACTATCTCAACCACACGAGACCAAATAGGTGAAGTATACATTTTATCTTTATCAGGTGCTAGGAAAATTGCCACTTGGTTCTAGTTTACTTCTGCCTAGAAAGGGGATAAGGAAAATTGCATGTGGTAAAACTGCATGTCTACTAATCAGTCACAGGAAGAGTAACTCAGCATCAGTGGGACCAGAAGGCTCATTTTCATATTCCCAATGTCAACTTGGTGAGATCAAATTGTAATTTTAACTCAATTACTCTGTAACATACATTTCTTTTCCCTTACCTCCATTTAAAAAACAAGATAGAGCTTCTCTTAAGGATATAACACAGCTTTTCTCATCATAGAGAAATGTGTTTACTTATGTTAGCAGGCAGAGGTCCCTGTCTCTTATCTCTTGTTTTCTATAAAAACAGTGGTACTATCCAAAGCTGTGCAAGTTCCGTTGTGTTTTTTCATTCAGCCCTGTTTCCCTTTACTACTTTTGATGAACATCCAGCTGTCCCTGCTAACTATCTCTCTAATCACACAGCTACCAACATTATGTATGCTCCAGATGAAYAGTGAAAGCTAAAAGTGACCATTGAAATCATCCATTTACATTTAATTAATCAACTGTAGCTGGGCCAATTGAYAGCAATGCTTATAATACTTGTCACCATTCAAATGAAAAGAATGTAAGTAATAAAAATTTTGCTCCCATCACTGAGAAATCTCTTAAATAGATGTAATATCTGGTTTTGTCTTTCTGACATCTTGGGTAAGTCCTCAGCAGGAGGGCTAGTGGGAAACCAGTTAGCTACCTGTGTTGATTCAGAAAGGGTTTGCTGCATTGTTACCTTTTAGCTACAGATGCTTTTTCAACTATTCCACTAGTGTATCTGTAGTATCTGCATTTGTTATCCCAGGACTCAATGAAAGGGGAGCATTCAGTAGCACAGTTACTGTTTGAACAGTGTTCCAAGTGAGCTTTGTAACTTAGATTATCCTAATGGCTGGTGGCTGCGTGAGCCCTTTATTTTTTTCTTTCTTTTTTTATTCTTTTTTGGGAGATGGAGGCGTATTCATATTTTGGRTCCTCATTCCACTCATTACTGAGAGCCTGAAACCATTTAACCCTCATGCTTTGGACAAAACCTCTCTTTTCCCTTTAAGAAGGGAATTATATTTAATTTCAGAATTATTAAGGTAATTATGGACTGGAAAAATACCTGGATTTGTAAGAGTCATGTGTGTAATATATCACACTGTGGGGCATTGTGGTGCAGATTAGTATTTTCTTAAGAATTAGTATTACAAGAAGGAGGGGATCTATTGCTAAGAATTTTCTTCCTCTAGGATTTGTTAACCTAATAATTTGCTGAAGCCTTATCATGGTTATTAGCTTTAGCTCACACTCTTCATCTGTAAATAAAGAAAACAATTTATAACCAGATGATTATATATTATCATATATCTGTGGTGTGCCTTTGTAAGTACGAAGCCTAAGAARTCCTGGGAGTTTCAAGCCAAAATCTCCGCTATTCAGTTAAATGTAATCTGTTATACAAAATGAGATAGTCAACATTCGGTTTTATCAAGAATAGGATTTGCAGCATTTGTTTTTGGTCATTAATAGAAGAAAGAAAGTTTCTGGCATTATATTATCACTTGTAAAACAACYAGCAATTAAATGACAGTTGACAATTCCCTTGAAAACACAAGGGAAAAAAAACACATCTGCCTTTCTTTTCTTTCTTCTTTGTCTTTGTCTTGGAGATCTACTTTTCATTTTTATCCCCTTGCCTCTGCAGAGATATTACAACTAACTATAGGTTTAGCTGAGGAACTCCCTAGCATCCTAATGGGCTACTTGGATGCTGAAGCCTCCTGATGAATATCCTAATATACTGAGTTGGATTTTAAAGTGAAAATAAGCATCATTTTCCCTTTAGCCAAATGCAACTATATTACTACCAGAGTCTTTATACAGCCAGCACCAGCACATTTAAGTTCTCAGAACTTCAGCTGCAAGCTAAAACATGAGGAGCTACTTGAAGACTTTAGGGAACTGTTAGAGGTGGAGTGGCAATGTTCTTGCTGGTATCTCAGCAGGGTTCTGAGGAATGCATGTGTCAGGCTCATRTAATACATTTAAGCTCACATTCCAAAATAGCAGTGACATCTTTTTCTATTTTATTAGCATTTACTTGCATAGTGCAATAAAAATTAACAGATAATTTATTTCTTCCTTTCCTAGTAGAGCTATTTCCAGTTCATTCAACATTATAAGCCTAAGAAGACTTGGATTGCCTGTCACTCCAGAAAAAAAGACAAAATAAGAGAAAAGTGTATGCCCTAACAGGAAAAGAAACCAATTGGAGAGGTTCATGTTTTCTGCACTTGTGCAGTTTTCAAAGGCAAAAATTAAGATTTGGTGAGCGGGATACCAAACTTAATGCATCTAAATTTACCGCAAAAAGAATTGGAGAAAAATAAATTTAAAAATAAATTTAAAATTTCTTAAATCTCAATCTTTAGGAAAAGGAGAGAAAAATTCTCCCCAAACTCCAGGTCGACAAGAAATAAAATAAGATCCATAGGTATCCCAAGTCTTTTCAGCACAACTTTCCTTTCAACATGAAGTTTGACAAGAGAAAACAGAAGAATATTTCTASTTTGAGTACGTGTACTCTTTTGAAGAAAGAGAACAAGAAGCCATCAGTGTGTTTCTGCTCTGCTAATACACGAGCACACTTTCTGCACCTGTCCTCACTGAAAAAGAGGTGATTTTTGCACCTCATTTTTAGTGATATAGATGATTCTTCCCAATAGCATCCTGGGATCTACTTTATGACTCTAATGTCAAGTGACTTCTAATGAACGCAGCACAATATTTTCAGAACAAAATACAGACATGCACTTTTGCCTTTTAATTCCAGCTGAGAAAAACTTTTTTTTTTCTGCTATTTCACCACAAGCTTTGTTGAAGATTTCAGAGTATAAAAGGAATGTTAAACATTGTAGAAGGAAATTGATTASAGGGTCGCTGTTACATGCACATGTGCACACAYACATGTTTAACTTGAGGCAAAAATACATGTTTCTGATGCTAGTAATGTTACTTTCTGTTTGAAGGATTTATTTCCCAAACTTGCATATACTTCCCAAACAAATTAGGGCTGCCCGCTAACGCAGAAACACAGAATTTCAAAATATTTACTACTTAGAAGTCAAACTGCAGAGTCAATTTATTAACCTGCAGTTTATATTATACAGCTGAACAACTGATAAGTGAAGTTGCAAAACTGAGTTCCATTCCTGATTAAAGCGCTTGAAAATAAGTTTGCAAAAATAGCATCCCTTTATTGCTCTGTCAGTCATTTATGTTTTAAACTGAGCGGTTTCCTAGGGAGAGCAGTGATTGGAAGTCTCCCATCCCTGTCAGTGGTGGCCAAGGCCTCACCCAAGCCAGCTGGTCTCGCCTCAGCTGCAGGTGCTTCCTCCTCACTGCTTACGGCCCAGCTTAGCAAGACGCTATGGACCCACATACTGGTCTTCCATATGCCTGCACATTGGATTTCGGATACTACGAACTTTTATTTTACTTGCAARAGTGAAATCGTTATTTGAGCTTTAACTAATTTTATTTTCTTTTTTTTCGTAACAGAAATACACCAAAAATTCTTATATGCCAATATCATAATGATGCTTTGTTAACATGTAGTATTTGTTATACAAGTAGTTAAAAGAGCCTCACAAGAGGAGATGAGCTTCTTTGCACTCAAACACAGGTGGAAAAATAACTTTCAAATAACATGGGATTCTACAGTTCCTGTGGTAAACCACAATCACAGATAGCAGCTAATTCTCAGATGTGGCAGGAGGGGTCCTGTGGAGGGATATTACCCATCAAAAGCTTCATATATCAGAAGTTCACTGGTGTCATTCTGTGATCTGTKAAGTGTCCAGTTCTTTTAAATTTGTTGAAAGCCACATGAGCACAAGTGTGCTGAGCTGCCAGTTCTTTAATGGAGATACGAATACAGGCAGAAACACAGATCCTGTTAAATATGGACATGCTACCTATTGATAGGAGTCAGGGGAAAAGAGAATAATTAAGAAATTGAAAGAGGAATACACTGCCACAAAACAAATCAGAATGCAAGGAGGATACCTCCTGCAAGCAAAAACATTAGATTTCTTGGTAAAAAAGGAAATGGAGTAATTTTWAAAAATCTAGGAAAAACGCAGAAAAAAGGACACAAAACTTAGTATGCAGAAATCGCGGTGCTATGTTGAACATTATTCTCAAGCAAGAAGACTCCTGGCACTGCTTTGCAGTGCCTGGGAGCTTAGCAGTGTTGTCCTTTGCTGGCAGAAAACCCTTGCTCAGCCCTCGTGCAGAGCGCGTGCGAGTTTGCTAGTTTGCTTTGCCCATGCGAAGCGTGTGGCTGAGCTGCACCGCTGAACCCGGGCCTTAGAGCAGGACGTAGCTTAAGCCACTGGAGAGATTAAGACAGGGTTCATGCCCAGCAGTTCTGCCTAAACTGAGCGGAAAGAGACTGAAGTCTTTTTTTTTTTTTTTTTTTTGCCTGCATGACCCAAAAATATATTTGTCCGAAATATTGTCATCAATAGTTTTTCTCCATCAAATTCCTGGGAGAATCATTACAAATGTTACTGGTAAATTCCTACTGGCTATTACCTGAATCTAAGGGTGTTTCCAGTAGGAAGAGACAAAAGAGCCTTTTCTCTCCGCATTCTGCAGCCGATGTCCCTTTCAGGCTGCATCACCAGGGCTATTTATTCTCACGCATTTGTTTGTAGTTATCCTCTGGGAATAGGTGTGTCCTTGACAAGGAAAGGCTTAGAAGTGCAAGGAAGAGGAAAGCTAGGTTCATATGCTCATCTTTTCAGATTTCTGGTGGAATTATGGTGAAAGAGGAAAAACAATATTCAGCTCCACCCTGAAAGAAGCAGCAAGTTTTTATCTATGCCTTGATCAGATCACATTCCTCATCTGAATATACATGATGCATAAATCTCCCAGGCGGATTAATAACATCATTTTAATCTCTCGTATTAATAACCTGAAAAATATAAAGAAGATGAATATATTCTTCATGGATTAGCACAAACAGAAACCCCAAATCTATAAGATATATATATATAAAGAGAAAAAATCTTAAAAAAACCCACACTTTTTATGTCGTTTATGCTGTTAGTAATATCATAATTCCTTTTTGAAATGATATTGACATAGAAAATGAATTTGTCACTGTGCTAACGAATGAAAGTCTCTTGTAACTGAATATCTCCTTTTGGACTGGACTGCTGTTCTCATCAGGACTGATTTATCAATTCACATTGGAAAAGTCTCCAATACATGTGGAATAATGTGTTGTCTTTTATTGCTTCATGATCACATATGGTGTTTTACAAAAAAATCCAAGATAAAAAAATGTTTTACTACAGTACGTCACCAATAACCCATCTGTTTGTAGAAAAAAAATGTGGCAAAGAGATTACTCAGCCAAAGCAACTATTCTGAGTTGACTGTGTTTGAAGTCTTTGTTGACTGAGGAAAAACAAAACAAAAGCAACAAGAACAAAAATGCTTGCAGAAGAGGAAAAAGCCAAACATAGCCCTATTTACTGTCACTCAGTGGTGAGGTGTATGACAGAGCATGATTTTTTTCTCAGAATAAGAGAAAAATAAAAATTGCTTGTGTGATTACTTCCAAACTCTATCAAGAGTTTTCTTGTGTTTGTTTGTTTGATTGATTCATTGATTGATTGGTTGATTTTTGTTTCTGAGGGGAATGCGTAAAGGAAATCTCAGTGCTGGCAGAACCTCCATTATTCTTTGTTTCCATCCTTAGGTGTCCTCAAGGTGAGAAATCTCCAGAGCTGATGTGAATCTAGGTTCTTTACTGCTTCCTCTGTGTTTCCTCTTAAGCCTGATAAACCCTATCTACACCACCCTATCTAAGTGCTTTGGAAAGTCCAATGTCATCAGCTTGAGAGTCCTTCAAATATTTGCAGGTTGAAGCATTTCTACCTAGTGGTGATTCTAGCAAATTTGGTAAATGCATACAGATTTTACATATGAACAATGAAATGGCAGCGAGAGCTTATGAACAGAGTGATGAATTTATAATCTAAAGCCAAGCTATGCTGTGATAATGTAACGAGAGTTCATAATTCTTTCTGCAGACTAAGGAATGTCAATAGGCTGCTTCATAAAAAAAAAATGGATGTTTGTAGTAATAATTTCATGGGTTGACTGCAATTTAATAGCCTTTATTTCCAATATAAGTTCGTGAAGAATATCAGTAGTAAACAGGCTCCTATATGAAATATGTGCYGTCAGAATTACTATTAAGCTGTTGGTGGTGTGTTCATTGCAGCTGTTTACACGCTGTTACTGTTTATGTGAGGATCCATTTTCATAAAGCTTTATGTGCCAGTTGAAAGCTGGACAACTGAGATGCTTTTCTGAATCTTCTCATTGATCAGCTAGAAACTGTCATGATTCTGGGTTGCACCAGTTTTATGCCTGACCAACACGAATTTCTTCTGAGTCACGTCTGATTTACACAGTGTGAATCTATAGCTGCTCAGKTTGCATTCTTTCCCTCCATTTATCTCCATGAATTTGTGCTGTTGAAAGATGTCACACTCACTACCCAAGGGATGAATTTTCTTTTTATTCAACAGGGAGAAGCAAGCAACAGCATCCTACACACAGACCTGCCAATGTGCTCAGTCTTGACCTGCCCCTAGGGCAGAGCGGATGATCCCTGTGCTGCTGCTTCCTTAATAAAACTACCAGTAAGACTGAAAATTAGTTCTGTAAGACTAAGAAATAGACTGCAAATACTTTACTTGTAATATGAACTAATGACCTAAAGATAAAAGCTTTGTATGCTATTATCGAACCTTTAGGGTATCCAAGTCATATGCTAATTTTATGTTCATTTTGTATAGGACAGAGAGAACTAGGTGATAAATTTAGAGTTTTGGGGGGTTRTTTTCCACAGTAAAGGTGTCCAAAGCAGTACTCACTGCCCCTTAACACTCCCTCCTTTAACCCCTCTTCATCCATTTTGTATCAACAACTGTTTGTGCAGTGAACCAAATCAAAAAAAGGATTGCTATCAAAAGTTGTAGGTCAGAGCAAAGTGCAAGAGCTACTTAAGGTAGTGCTGATGCCAAAAGAAAAGTACATGTAACTATTCTCTGGGTTCATCCTCTGCAAGTTCAGATGACTGTGGTCCCAAGTGTTTACAAATAAACTACACTAGACAATAATATAATTATTCTTACATTTCAAAGTTTGCAGGATAAATTTATATATTGAAGTAAGAAATCACTCTGCAGCTTTTTTTTTGTATGAAAGCAACATTATYAAACTATAAACTAATAAATGTGATGAGGAGGCAGCAATGTATGACAGTGAGAGCAGGAGAGTGACCCGAGTTCTGACTCAACTCTTTGTGCAATCATTTACAAGTGTTTCTTTTTTTTCCTTTAAAAATCTAAGTACAGAAAAAAAATCACCTTTCACTGTTAAGAAGCTCTGAGCACCACGGAAGATGAAGGGAGTTATATAAGTGCAAATGACTGTGCTTACTCATTTATATTAAGAAMATGTCAGTTTTTCATTAAATGTTTTGCTTTATTCAGAAGAATGAGACCCATATCCTCATGTAACAAACCTTATTCAGCCCACGTAAATGACCAGGCTGTGTGATTCATTCGCTGTGTGCAGCARCTCTAAGCTTTGCGGTGGTTTTATCCATACCCTGTCGTGAGCTGGGCTATGATCTCAAATGCTGGCAGCCTAGGCCATGATTCGTGCTTGGATGGGGTACCTTTATAAATGCAAGCTTTATAGTCTTTTTGTTTCAGCAGGTGTCWCATATTCCTGAGTCAGTACTGAGTTAAGACCTTAAATTTGGCTTTAGAAAGCAGTGTGCTTTTGGAGGTGTTCTCTACCTGATAATAAAATAATACCGGGAACCCAGCCACAGAGAAGCGTTTCATTTGCTGTGGTTTTGCTTTATCAGAGACACATTCAGGGCTCATAGCACATATTATGTATTTGGTAGTTGCTCTCTTTTAGGGAAAGCGAGCACATTACAAGTTCTTATCTTCATTATATTACCTTGTCTTAATCCCTTTGGAAGAATGCGTTGGGTTTCTGCCTGTCCTGGCTGCAAGACCAGCCAGCCTGCACGTTGTGCCTGGCCTGCACCCGTTCTCCTGCTCTGGTCTGTGCTTACTGCTAGCTCTCATTCCTGTTCCTAGCACCAAGTCTGCAGGCTTACTGCTCTCCAATCCACTTGGATGTAACACCGTCCGCTAACTGATCTGTGAGTTAGCAACAACTGTCAGATAAGGTCTTGTTTTCAGGGCAACTGTTGCCGGTGTCTGAAGTTGGATTATCTACAGCACTAGTCCAGAAACAGTTATAGCCTCTCCATTTCTTCAGGTAGTCCCCTATTGCCTACTACATATGTATACGCATATATTGTTAATTATTCAGTGTCTTTCTCTAAAGCAGTGGCTAGTAACAAATATTAATAGCTACTTATGCCATGGGGACAAGAGGAATCAAAAAATAGCAGTTAGGGAGGGGAAAATTGTTTGAACTTACTTTATGACCTGCCCCCACCCAGACCCTGTCTCAAACATAGCRTATCAGAATAGCCTCAGTGTTGTTAATATCAGTCAGTCACAATTTCCCCCTGTAAGTAACATCCCATTCACTTAGCATCCTAAGTGAATCCTATCCACCAGCTGGTGACAAAAATACAATTTAGAAGCTCAGGTGAAAGYTCTGGATCACCTGGAAATCCATCAGTGGAGGGAGATGCTCTGTGAGGGCAGACACTCAACCCTGGAGTGCTCTAAGCACAGGAATATAAAGCAGCCTGTATCTGTCTTAAAAATCTCTAACATAACATGTGTTTCAGAAAAAGGATTGTATAAATGTGTTATCAGGTTTCATCTAGTGTTATTTAACATTTCATTTTTCAGTTGTTTATATTGTAAAATGTGTTAGATGTGCTCACTATGCTAACAAGAGTAAGTTGTGCTTACTTTTCATTTCCAATGACTTGGTTTTAGCTTCAAAAAGTTTATCTGTTCTGTGAGTTCTAGTAAGTACACACTTTATCAACCATTTCCCTCTATRAGTGCTTGCTGTGCAAGCTGTTGACTTGCTATTTCTTTCACAGTAAGCCTAAAAAAGTTCTAAAATCCATTCTAAGGTCAAACACATGCAGAATGTTCAGTATTTGTCAAACTGGCARCATGGTCTTGTTTGGCTCTACCAGTAAGGATATTGCAAAATCTCTTCCTTGCATAGTCTTGGGGAGCATTTATGTATTACAAATCTAGGTAGGAGCAAGAGCCATTGGCATGCTTAAATGAARGTTAATGAAACGTCAATGGCAGGGTTTTCTGGATTTTGCATGACCTAACCACTTACTTTGGATGTTGGGGAGGAGATCTATATTTGAGCTCAGAACCCAGGCRTCGGGATTTGCAGGGGATTCTGTTAGCATAACACAGGGTTTGGACATCAACTGAGTCAATGGGGAGTGTAAACAAGTCTTTAAAATAACAATGCAGATAGATTCACAAAGCAACTGTGCATCTTAATTTCTAGGTATTGTTGTCTGGAGTTATAAATGAAGATCTCTATGAGTCACCATCTGAAATGGATTATGAATTGAATCCAAATCTCAGAGAAGGTTTCATTTTATCCTCCCCCGTGTCTGCTTTCGTGTCTGAAATTTTGTGAAGTCAATAAGTGGTTCTTAGTGTCACCAAATCCAAGGCTATGCCATGAATAGGCTTCAAAATTCACCTCCTCACCCCAAAACAGCATAGATGTGAACGTTGACTCCATGTGCCAAAAAATAGGCTCTGGAGTTGGGAGAGAAGTGGGATTGTGTCTGTCAGCTGCAGGGCTCATTTATGGAAGTTTAAACATATAATGAAGTTATGGCATTTCTCTCAAATTTAGTCTTAAGTAGCTGTAGAGTGGAATAATTGTATTGCATGAGTCAGGTAAATGGTTCGGTAATGATCTGCATAATAGAGTTTTGGATCAAGATTGTGAGTTTTATTATGAAAAAGAGTTAAGGAGTTTGATTTCAGAAGAGGAATACAGGAGTGAGAAAATTGAAGTGAATCATAGGAAGAGCTCCATCCCAGGGGGTCCAGGAGGTCTTCACAGGCCAAATGATTCACTRTGAAAGAACATGAGATCTCCTCTATCTGGCTGAAATTGCTGAATACAGCTACAGTTGTTAAGCACTGTAGTAAGTTGTGAAGCTATTAAGTYGATCGTTTCTGTCAAACCTTTTGGACATATTTGGAGCTAAAAAAAAAATTAGTCTACCTCAAAAGAGAAGCAAGAGACCATCTGTCAAAGTTAAAAAATATTTTTTAAGCTCGTGCCCATGCCATTTCCCTGTCTTCTCTTCCAGTCTTATTGGCAGCAGGCATCAATACAAGTGGAACATATCAACCCACAGATTTGGGAGTTTAATACTTTTRTTAGGCATACGTGTGTGTTCCTTTGTCCTCTCCATAGATCATTTTTTCCAAAGTAGGGCACCTCTCAGCGCATTTGGCATGGAGGCGCACCAGCATGGTGCCACCTCCATTGAGCATCAAGGCTTTCCCACACGGAGCTCATGGCTCTGCACGTGTGGAAGAAAAACCACATACGAGAGAGGTTCTGTTTCATCACACTGGTCGTGTTGGAGCTCACTTCCCAGCAGCTGTTTCCAAGAGGCCGATTGCCCCATTTTGCCCACCCGGGAGATCCGAGCGGGCTCCTCCTCYGTACCCAACTCCTTAGCAGTTGGTAAATGCGTGCTTCGTAGCAATGCTTTGTCTTGAGGAGGTCCTTGGCAGTGGCTGTGCTGGAGGCCTAGTGTATTGCTGCCCTTATGATATGTATTTCTGCCACTAGAAAGATGTTTGCTCCCAGGGGCTCCCAAGAGAAAGCAGAGGCACTGGCTTCTCCTCTTGTCAGTTTGGTTACTTATTGGTACACTTAATGTGCATTTCTGTGCTGAAACAGTCCACGAGCACTTCCAAAAACTTCAGTCATTTCCTTAGGTTTTACTCTTCCTTTGCATTCTCATATTGCTGTATTTTCTCATATTTTCTTTTTATATTCTCTTTTATTTTTGTTAATGATGGAAGAGGTGTGTTATCTTGTACTCCAAAGCAGGAGCAGGCAGTTCTCAAAAGCATCACTTCAACATAGTCTAAGTAGTTTTCCTTATTTGTTTGGGGTTGCAGCRAGCTTTCCTAGTTTTGCTACTGCTAAATATTCAGCTATCTGAAATGGCTGTCTGCCTTTAGAAGCGTTTTTTTCCAAAGAGGRAACTGGCATTTGGCATTCATTCCAGCACAGACTTTAAAGAAAAAGGTGCTTTTTATTCTTACTTTCACATACAGCTTTCTGCTCTTTCTCCCAACCTAGAGAAAAGGTTATCTTCAGACAACTGCAAGACAAATGTGCCACTTCACTTGAATGATTTCTGTATTATGCTGCCATCACTTAAAAGAGACATTTTTTTTTTCTGATGACCACTTCACATGAATACCCACTTGAAAATATTTTTGACTAGTCTTTTTTTTTTGCTTTTAATAGGGAAAAGAGGATAGAAAGCGTGAATAAAAAATGAGATGGAAAATGATAAACAACATCTAAATGAGTTACATGAGAATGTTCGAAAGATGCGAGACTAAGAGTACTGAATCAGGATCACGTGTTAAGAAGAAAACATAATWGAATGAAAGTGGGATGTAGATTGCACTTCACATTTCTGGGGTATAACAAAAAGGCAACGATAAGTGAAACAAAGAATGGAGGTAGCAATATAGGCTAAAGTTAATATTGGTTAAAGAGAGAGCAAACGAATAGCTAAGCAACACCTGTTTGGACTGAGGTTAAGCTAGAAAGTGGTTTCTGCCTGTCGTGTGGCTTGCGCAGGAATGCAGACAAATGAGGATCTGAAAAAAGCTACTGTGCTGATCCCAAGGCAGGAGGGTTTTTAAAGCCCTGCATTCTGCTCGCTGCCTTTGCCCCCGAGTGCATAAGCGCTGACTGATSCCCGGACAGCACAGGTTCAATGCAGGTGTGAAAGGCACGGGAGGAAAACAAGCCTGGCCTCCGAAAACACGTGAACTGTTTGGTGTGTGTAGTGGGGGGCAGCCTACACAAAGCAATGAATCACATCTTTTGTATGAAGCAAAAAGCACCACTGGTCAGGRAAAGGAATGGCTTCATTTACTCTGTGGCTGGCCAATGGCTCTGTTTAATCTGTGGTTAATGTAAAACTTTTGGACAATATTTTCAATCTTATGTGCTTAAATGAAGGTATTTTAGGCACAGATATAAAGAAGGCCTGGTTTTGAAAGGCGATGACCTCAGTGAGTTTTACTGGTGCTCTGACCAATTAGCTGCCAGTTTGGATTTAGGAGTCCGGCCTTAGTCTTAGGAAAGTTTGGCCACAAAATCTGCTGTTGTAGTCTGGGTGCCTTAAGAGTTTAGAATAAAGTTTAGGAGAAAAACACGATACAGGAATGAGCTAGCTGAGCCCATTGACCAGGTAATGTTATGTGTGCTACACCACTGTATCAGTATGTGTGTACCTGATGCAACTCTGATAGCCCACAGCCATTCCATATGTTTGCCATTCACTTAAGTCACTAGCACGTATAGACCCCAGCCCAGCAGTTAGTCTCAAGTTAGGTAAACCTAGGCAATTTCTAGGCTTGCCTATGTTGCTTCTCTTTCATATATTTTCTCAAATATTCTTTTAATTATATATACATAGTCAGGGTATAAGGAAGGTAAATTAAATTGATGTTTCACTCCCTGAATTTAACTTTGTTTGAACCGTCCTCTGGAAAGTTCCTGTAGCTTTCCCTTCTAATCAGGAGGCAAAAGTCTTTTGGCCTCTGTCTTTTGGCATTACTGAGTCATTAACAATGTAATTGAAAGGACTGAAAAAAAAAATAGAGGTTGTATCATTTAATTATTGTGAGGCATTAATTTATTCTATTCCATTGAACTTTCTTACTAAAAACTTAGGATGCATCTATTTGTGAAAAAAAAAGATTATAACTCCTTGTTAACTCATGCAGTTTTTCACATCATCAGTACAAAATCTGGTTTTATGGAGCTTTTTAATAGGTATTTCTAAGTTTTATATGCACGTAGAGTCCAGTTCAATGCTTCTTAATATTTATCAGCCTGAAAAACATCCAAGAATGCTCAGCCAAGTAGGAGTCAGCAATAGGTATGTTGGTGACCTAAGCAAAACAAGAATTTGGTCTTTGGATGAGGACAATGAACCATCTGCACACTGTAATTCTCTGAAAGTTGTTTCTCTATGTAAGTGTCTAGCAACCCTGAAAATATCTCACTACAAGACCAGCTGCGGAATCCCCTTATGTTATACTTGATCAAAGAAAACTTGCATTCATCATGCTGTCACACAGGTGATGCTCTGTCTAGGCATATTTTCCCTGATCCTTTAAATATCCTAATTAACACAGCGCTCTTATGTATCAGCAGTTGATCATCTCTGTGAGAAAAGGGCTGAAGAAGATGGAGAACACGAGAAAAGGAGACCACAGAAGTCTAAAAAGCAAATTTGGTTGCCATGTAAATATCTGGCAGAGGCGTCTGGTGGATACATCCACCCAAGCTCATTGACRGGCACACTGTGGGTTCTTCAGAGTTAACTGGCAGTAGGGTGTATTTGAGTATCTGTTGAGCAGGCAGTTATCTAGGATGTCATATCTATGGATAAATCCCCACATTAGTCCTATAACTTACCAGACACAATCCCAGAGGGCCCATTTTATAACTGTTTCTCCTCATCTAAGGATTTCCTTTGGATTAAGTAAAAGATTAATCTCTAGAAATCCTTTGGATTTTCCTTCAGCAGCAGAAGGAAACAGTGAAGCTATTTGCCCAATTAAAAGCCTCTGTTTGACATTCCACCTTTGCTTTTAAAGTAGTGACTTGGCAATGCAAATACATGAATACTAATGATAGCTGTCATCCTTTCCCAGGCTCGTCTGTGTTTCATCTTCAGCTGCTGCCGTTATGATTGGGGTTGCATATAAGGTTATGTAAATGTAGGTGCAAATTTGGTATAGTAATACAGGCCCTCACACCTACAAAACCCTCATGCTGGAGAGGCTTCTTGTTAAACACATATGTATGAACAGCTCTCTTTGCAAAGTCCTTCCTAGAAAGTGAACTACTGCCCTCCTTTACAAATTCCTATCAGAGGACCTTTCAAACAGCTGACCACTTTAAAATCCTGCTATTGTCTCTGCCTGCTGCAAACAGTTTAGCTAACTTTGAACCAAAACCAGAGTCTTTCACTGGATTATGCATTGCAACAGGCTTTGGATTATTTTGTATGACTAGACCCCTTATTTATAACAAAGAAGATTATGGTATTAAGCAATAAGGAATTTTTGGACTTCTGGAGAGTTCAAATCYTTTAATTAATTTGCTAAAAACTTCAGCCTCTTGATAATATTCTAGTGCAGTGCAATTGATACCACAGTAATTGGTACACTTTTGAACACTTCAAAAAACAACATGTTCAGCCCCTCTGGTACTCTAGATGGCAAAACAAGTTCCACTTGCTTCCAAACTGTACTGTGTAGATCCTGGCTGCAGCACTCAGCCTTGTTAACCATTGGCTTAAAGCTTAAAGAAGGCTTGAAAAAGATACATTTCAATGCCAGTCATTATTCTGATGTTATTAGCATTTACATACGTCTCTCATTCTCACACTTTCCATTTATTATGGTTATTTACACACAGGATGTCAGTTGAAGTTCACAGTGATTGAAGAAGTTCCCTAATGGTAAATTCATCCAGGGAGGCTGTGGAGTCTCCTTCTTTGGAGATCTTCCAAACCCGCCTGGATGCCGCCCTGTGCCCCGTGCTCTGGGTGTCCCTGCTGGAGCAGGGGGTTGGACTAGATCTAGGGGTCCCTTCCAACCTCAAGGATTCTGTGATCACATGGGAAGTTCCATGAGCACCAGACTAATGTAGCTTTGTTTTCTGTGAAACTTTGACTCATGGGTGACTGTTTTTGACCTTTCCATCATGATCCTAAGGTTAAATTTATACCCGGGAGAGGTTTTTATCACTCCCTCATGCGTTGATTCTCATATATATAGTGAGATGGGAACCTAAATGGTGACAACTACCATTAAAAAAAAAAAGGCACAAAAGGGTTTGTTCACTTCTGTGGCCCCTTACTTTCTTTTAATTTGTAGGAACTATATTTKAAACCTTTATCTCTCTCTCATTTCCACCAAGGGGAAATGACTAAGCGTTGATGATGGTTTGTGCAGTTAGGCTCATATACACCCCCATGGCCAGCAGAAAGCACACGTGTCTCTGAAGCTCAGGAGGCCTTTGCGAGTTAAAGTTTATTTCTGTCTTTTCTGCAGCACATACTGTCAGAAGAGATGTTGGAGGCAGAATTAATGGTGCTCAAGCAGGTAAATAAGGGACTGTTGGGGAATGAATGCAGTCAAAGTATGTTTAAACAAGATGTGATTAAATGTGTATCCGGAAGGTATAAGTACTTGAGTATTCAGTGGCAGTAAAGGACTTTTTCAGTAGGGATGAAATGGAATAAGTGCGGATGCCCCCAAGAAAACCTATTACTTTGTTTATACCACCATCAAATTCAGCTCATGACCCTTTTCCCCACTGGAATTTTCATCTAGCCTTCACTTTAATGAATTTGGCCCACACAGGATAGTAACCTGGAGAAATTTCTATTTACTTGTAGTAACTTACAGCTAAGCCTTGTAATCTGCATTGCCTCACAGTGTGTTCTCTTCCTGTAATAAACCAGAGACCTTGGAATGATTTGAACTGTAAATAACTTCTGGGACTTATCAGATGAGAAATTGTGTGGAGAATAATAAAACTGTTACTGTATTTGATACTCTGAGAACTCAAAATTAGTCTCGCCTACAGTGAGGCAGCTACCTTTTCGTGAAAAGTAACAGCAGCTCCCTTTCCTGAGATGAGGATCCATGCTTTGAGAACAGATGGTGATATATTTTATGCCAAAAAAAATCTGTAGTTCACTATTTATTAAATTGGCCAAAGACTGTAGGACCAGCAGAGCTCTCAGATAATTCGTATGAACCATGATTGGCTTCATGCCGAGCTCCCATTTACTCTGAGGACCTTTTACACTGTTAGGGGTGGGATATGCATATGACAAAATCAGGCCCTCTGAGATTTTATCTCCAGCTGATTTTTTTAAACTCTGCTTCTATTTTCTCTCATGATTCCTTTTCATGTAAGTCTGTTCTAACATCATGACAGTTGCTTTATTACATCCGCATTACAGATGGTGTTGGTGTCTAAAACTGGTCAAGTAGAAGTATTACTGTTTCACCTTCAGATCTCTCTGGCCTCACCCTTACGTCCCTTTGTGACTTAGGGATATAGTTCATGATTGCTTTCCCGTGTCTTAAAGTAAATGCCAAAACTCCCGTGTCTTCAGCAGTAACATGTTCATAGTTTCCAGCAGAGGAGAAAGCAGATCTTCTCTCTCATCTCCCCATAGTAACCCAAATATACTGAAGGCCTGTCTGAAATGTGATATACGATAGGTGATATAAATGTGTGAYGATAAAAAAAATTTCTAGGGCAGCTCACACAGGTTACAAAGCATTGCTATTCCAGAGGAGTAATTGAGATGTTTAGATACTTGTTATTTCTTAGGATTCAGCCTAGATATTAATCTTCTCAATTTCAGTCATCTTTTCAGTGCTGTAATATACCACAATATAATGATCCACAYGAAAAAAAAAGAGACCAAACTGAGCTAATCCCTGTGAAGCTGTAGCTTCTGGAAAGAACAATTCCTCTTATTGATTTTGGCTATTTGATATTTTTGTGTTTGAGAGACTGCGCTGAAAGGAAGGTATGACCCTCAAGTAGAAGTTTAAAGCACTTCATAACAGCCTAAAGTACTCGACAGATGCAGTTATGCATAACCCATAATCACTGTCTGCAAGGGGGGGCTACTTACCCTGCTCTCAGTTTAAAAAAATCACAAACAGTTTTGCCTTACAAATGACTGTAATTGCAGTAGTCAGGTTCTTAAGAGAGGCAATATATGCCACAGAGTGTAGATGTATTTATGTTGACCGTCAAAAGATGAAATTTGTTAAACAGAAGCTAGGCCTTAGATGATCTCTCTTACATTCATTGCCTAAACTTCTCTTCCTTTTCCTTTTTTTTTTTTTTTTTTTTAATCTGCCTTGTGTCATATTAAACAACATGTTTGTGCTTTAGGTTAAAGTCTATAGATTGATTTTATTTCAACTAGATATGCATTTCTGGACAATCTAACTCCTTGAGTGAAAGACTTCCGAGCCTATAAAGATCAAAGGGGCTAAGAACACTATATAAGTTGGGGAAGTTGYTCAGTGGTCGAAGTCCTCAATTTACAACACAAAGATTCCTGAATTATCAGGGCAAGATTCTTTATTGCTCATTTCAAAGTTAGCATGATTTGAGGACCTGTAGAACAGGTTTATTGAGCTTCCACCTTCTCCAGAAATGACGTAGAGAAGTGGGAGAGAAAAGAGAAAGAAGACAGCTGAGCTAGAAGTAAAGGGGCAAAGGGACTCTGACATAAGCTGTGCAGCTGGTAACCTGTTCATCTCAAGCTCACTAGCCCACGCTATCCAGAAGACTTCAGAGAATCAGCTCTTTTGTTCTTAATTTAGACCCTCACGTGTGTTGCAAAGACATCAAGCCAGAATGGTTGTTAAAAGGAAAAGAAAAAGTGGTTTATGAGGATCTTGCCACAGGGCAAGGTTCATGTGGAGAATGAAATCTTCCAAGCAGAACAATTTTTTGCTGTCCAGTGCTCATTGCAAGGTTCATTGCATTGCAGATGCATCTTCAGCTGGATCAGGAGACACTCTTCAAATCGTTGTTTTGCTCCATTCTTATAATCAAGCTGACTGTGGTCCTACAGAAACACTCCAAAATATGCATAATTCATCACCACTGATAGATCTTCACATAAAAAAAGACATATCTCTTAAACATCGTAGGTTCTTACAGCATATTGTCATCCTACATGGTCATTTCTGGAGGAGGTTTCCACTGACTATCTACAAAAGCTATATCTCTGTACAGCCTGATCACTTCTGCAACAGAGATACTTTGGTCATTCCACTCAGGATGTTAATCAGCAAAACTAGATCAGACACARCAGGAGTTCACTTGTGGGATATTTCTGTAACTGTTCGAAATTTCCACCAGCAGAACATCTGTAACAGTCCATCAGACACTTCATTATGAAGGTCTACACGGGTGGACAGGTTCAAGGTGATTGCTGGTTTCAAGCCAGTCCATTATCTCATCTGTGTTGAGCTGGCTGGTAAATTCCTTCAAGGAATGCAAGGAATTAATTATTTGAGTGCACCTGGTGTGCATCCTGGCAGAGCCCTGCTACCCAGATGCACCRTGGCTATAAATAAAGAATAAACTTGATTTTCGTATTTGTAACCCATAACCAAAATTTCACAGTTCTTGCCACACCAATCTCTTTTAGATATGGGAGAGAGAAGAGGAGGAATAATTTTCCTGTATTTTATAAATCAGAAGTAAAACCGAAGCAAAAATCATTCTCTAGAGGAACATGCTACTTTGAGAAGCACAGCTTCAGAATGGAAAAAAAAATCCTAATGCAGCTCTTAGGGAGTAACTCCATTCTCTCATCCTACAGCAATCATATTCTGAACAGTTAACAGTCTGTGGACAGTAAGCCGTGTGTGATTGCACAAGTCACGATACCAACTTCTTATATTATTACCTATTGCRACAGCATATGATGGGATCCAAGCATTCCTGACAGTACAGCCTAATGTAAATGGTTCTTACCTCAACTTAATGGTTAACAATAAGAAAAAGAAACTGGTGTTTCTTATACTGATACAAGGAGAAATAAGTCAAAATAAAATAACTAATTTTATAATCATATCTGGGTTTCTCCAGATACAGAGAAAGTATATTGAGTAATTTATTAAATTGCTTCAGGTAACAAGATCAAGTTTAGAAGAATTAACGAATATGACATCAAATATGATATCAGTAAAACTCAACAGACTTTTAAGTATGTCTCTGAAAAGACACTCTTTTGCCACTTTTATGTTTATATTCTATAAATGAACTGTTTCTCTTGCATGGCTAATACACAAAACTGACAGAATTGAAAAATATCTGGGTCCTGGCTGATTATCTTAACTAACTAATGTTCCTCCACCAAGTTTTTAGCTTCTGCTTTTCTATCCTTATTATAACAAACATCTTCACATTTGAAATAATAAGATGCCATGCATTCCAAAAGACAAAACCACAGCTTAAAAAAAAAACTCAAAAAAAGATTTTGCACAGCTCATGTGTCAGGCAAACTTGTACGGTCTCAAATTGCAAAAGGAGACAAAGTTCAGAAATTCCTAGAGCTCTGTACACATGCATTCACTGAAGCTCTCTGTAATTCTTGAGTAATGTTGGTACAATGTTGTACAAGCACAGAGACAACATTGTACCATTTTATAAAAATTGTCTTTACTAGCAGTTTGAGAACACAAAAGCAAACAAAGTAGTAAGAATTCTGCATGCAGATTCCGAAGATATTTCAGTCATGGGAACAAAAACRTGGGTTGGTCAAGTTTTTGAGTACGATGTAATGAAGTGACTCATAACAGAGACCAACTGCAAATTAGCATGGTATTGCAGTGACAGGAGTACTAAAAATGTGAGAATTATATAGAAATGTTGCTAGGTGAATGAGAAACCTCATGTTCAGTTAGCATTCTCTGCTACAAATACACAAATAAATGTGTGTATGTATATGTGTGTGTACATCACATATGCAGCATCCCTCCAAACTAGAAAAACATATGAACGCCATTTGTTTTTTATTAAAATGGGCCACCCTGTGCCTCTCAAAAATTCACATGGCTCCCAAAACTGTGGCTCCTAGGAGAGATGCAAAACGATGGAGATTGAAGTCGTGTCTCTGTTCTGGCCTCAGGGTGTCGAGCATCCCTCCCTGCCCAGCCAGACCACTGTGTGAGGTGACGTGCCACAAATGCCTGTGTTTCTATGCTGAAGAAAATATCGTAAATATTATTGCTGCTGCACACTGAATAAACTGTTTGTACATATCCTGGGTCTCAGGGAATGACAAGGTAAAAAAGTGTTTTTCCATAAAGTGCTTGAATGTGCGCTTACATTTCTTACATTTATTTTGAAGTTCTAGACAGAACTGTGATATAATTCACAGTGATAGCAATGCCAATTACAGTCTTGACATAACTCAAAATATGCAAGGTGGAGATTAKGTTTATTACTGATTTGGCTTCAAAATTACATCAATATGCTTCCAGAGGTACTATAAACATCAAGAATAACACTTTAACACGTGGAATGGTTTCTTAGGTCTGGCCTTTTAGCAGAGAGATTCCAAAAGAACATAAACTGAATTCCTGAACTGCTTTGCTTTCTCTTGCACGTATGGGCATTAAGCAATGCTAGACAATGAATTTAACTGTAAAGTGGTAATTTTATATTTGGCAACAAGAGAACTTTTTTATTTAAGTTGCTATGTTTTCCAGAGAAGATTAGTCAAAGAACTCAAGCTTCCCATCACCAGTGGGAATAAACACATAAATGCATCTTCTAAGTTCTTGACAAGTGTTAAGTCTTCATATTCTCATCAAATTCCACATTAGAAAAAAAAAAATCAATTCCTCTTTTAAAATATGTCAGCTGTGCTAGGCCTTCCAAATGCCTTAGTATCAGTTAAGCTAAAAGGACTATTAAGGATATAGACACCAGTGGAATGTCGCCATGTTTGAATACAGTTCCATAAGATTATTATTATTATTATTATTATTATTATTATTATTATTATTATTATTATTATTATTATTATTATTATTATTATGTTTTCTCTTGCTTTTTTTGGTAGACAGATCTTTCTCTTCAGCAGAAAATGGCTGCCCCATATCAAAATACCAAGACAATACATTGTTCATCTCAATATAAATCTTCATTATGCTGAGATAAGACAAAAGTTTATATTTGGCAAACTGAGAAAACACATTAAAAAGGTCAGTTAAGTCAGTTGATACTGAATGACTATCGTGTGATATTAAAAAGAGATTATCATATAATCCTGACAAGTGTCACATGGCTGTGATTCAGGAAGTAGAAGTCAGTGAGACGTTAGAAGGCTTTGTTTCACAACCATGTTGTGTTATGCTGGAAAAGAACTTCCATAGGCGTTCCATAAAAGTTTTTGTCCTTATATGTCAATATGCACAGGTCTTCAAAACTTTAATCTCTCCTGAACCTCATACTCTAGTTGAACTAAAGGATTTGTCATGTGGAGGTGTTTTTTTAAGTTACTTGCCTAAAAGAGTGCCAGAAAACAGGAACAAAATCATATTTGTGATGGATACTTCTGAAGGGAGAAATCTGGGAGTGTAAAATAATTTCGTARTGCCATTAGAGTGATGTCCAAACAAGTTTCTGTGTGCCTTAAAGCCTGAGGCCCATGTTGGTGAATCATTTCAAGAGACAGGGCTGTAGAGGAATAGTTATGTTTGGGATTCATATCAGAGAAAGCTTCAGCATGGCAAGATCAGAAGTCTCCAATGCTTTACCATCAGGCTGTGATAACTTGTATGCCCCATGAAACTGTTGTCCGTGTTAGTGGAGTTAGCCCTTCACTGCTCAGTAACTCAGAAACTCAGTGCTGGGAACCATATTGACCAAATCCTGCCCTTCCCATTCTAAAGATGACCTGGCTTCTGGATGGTTAACATCCATCCAGACCATCCATGGTTCTTTCTTACACCTGGCCTTATAACACAGTAACRTGTGTACTTGCCTGTGGCCAAATAAGGTTGTAACGTAGCTTGGTCCGTGAGGGTGTAAAACCTCTTGTCTCTGTCCTGTGAGTCACTGCGCTATGAGTGCTTCCAGCTAGGCACTAATCTTACCTGCAGCCACATAAAATCTGCCCAGATATATTTATTTGCATGAAAAATGTCATAAACGTCATATGTAAATGACATGGATAAATCAAAACAAGTCTTAGTCCAAAATATACTTATCAGGACTGTTCCCTTCACCGAATTTACGTATCTGTAGTGCAGATTTGTGCCTGAACAAGTCAGCTCAGACTTTCTAATTGTTCAGTATGAGAAGCACACATTTTTAATGGTATGATCATCTGCTCTATTGAGATGTCCATGTTACAATGAGATAAACTGCATCACAGAAATGCCTTTTTCTCTACAGTGTCTAATGAAAACCTAGAGTGACAACAGTAGGTTTACTTTTAATCAGAGGAATCTTCCTATGCTTTTAAAGTCCAAGAATATCTTGAGAACTACAGTACTCGCCCTGGAAGTCCATAGTGTCATCCTACACTTGGGTTCTTTATGTAGAATCTATGTGATAATTTAGTGACCTTAGTCAGGTTTTATTTTTGTGTGGCATTTGTTTGCTATGGAATTATGTTTTGT
The DNA here is from genome assembly GCF_003342845.1 of Nothoprocta perdicaria. Taxonomy (NCBI): domain Eukaryota; kingdom Metazoa; phylum Chordata; class Aves; order Tinamiformes; family Tinamidae; genus Nothoprocta; species Nothoprocta perdicaria. Next base: position 591,604 of record NW_020454117.1, on the reverse strand, counting down.
GGGACATTCCTTGTTAAATTACTGATTATATATATATAATATATAAAATTTGTTAAATGACTTCCATGAAACTATAAAACAACCTGCAAAGGCAAGTTGTCTTAACCTTCCAAATGGAGTCTACCCATGAGCTGTGTCAGCATCCCTGAGCACCACTGCAATATTTCCTAATGACAGCTGGATATTGCGCTCGCTTGCTGTGCCATAAGGCTGCGTTCCACAGGTGGGAGAATGCAGCTTCTCTGGCTCTGTGATCTTCTTAACCCCGCTAGGAAGTAGCTGTCTCTGCCACTCAAGGACTGAAACTTGATCTGTCATGTAGCTGGAGCTTGATCCATTAATTACTTTGAGGATTATGTCTAAGGTCTTTCAGCTGGCTTTGGAAATGGTCTGGAGCCAAAAGAAGGAAGGAGGCATGAACCTCTTTAATCCACACAAGCCTGAAGTTAGACAGAGYAAGGTGCTACATTTTAGGTTGTGTGAATTTTGTTTGTTATCCTCACATACAGCTGCAGTTTGCTTGAATTATAGTAAGCCCAAGTGGGGCTGAACAATACATAGATCATTGCTCTGTGGCTTTTGGAAAAGCTTAGCAAGTTTTAGCCATATAAAATATCAGAAAGTTACAGGTCTGCATTGACATCAGTGTTTTAGTATCATCTGTAATTACTCTGAGTGAAAAATCTGTTTAACTATCACTTGATTTTTGTGTAATGAGCAGGTAAAAAGTTCTTTTTGCTAACAGAAGAGTTGGTTTTTATATGATCAAATTCTTGATGGAGTGATCTGTGGTTAATCTGGAATCCTAGAGCAAGAAAAATTTGGTAAAAGGTAATAGCTGGCTGTCTGATGCAGTCAAAAAGTAGTGGCTGTAACTTTAGATCTCTGCCAAAGGAGAGCTGGCATCAGACTAGCCCAGGTGAGAACTAGTCCACCTTTAATTCCCTTGTTTTAGCGCCCTCACTCAAAATTTCCAATTATGTGTATTATAGCATGGGACAATTTTAYACACTCTCCCAATCCTGGCCAGGTAATATTACCTATCTGCATATGATTTACACAGATGACCAAAGCCCCTAGGCTTTTATCCCTACAAAATTGAAAAGATCTTAGAAAATACATTAGAAGACATTGGCTATACAATTGTAGATAAAATTAGACTATCATTTTCTGTAAAGAATTTACATTTCTTCACGTGATGATGTCCAACAAGATAACACTATCATGAGGTAATTGTAGAAAAAGTTTTTCAAAGAATTAAACAAATTCATTAGCTGATCATACTATGGCCAATTCAAACTGATCAGTAGTTAGAAGTGGGTGGAAGGGTCTCTTCAAAGCATGGAAAGGCTCGGGGAGAACTTGACCATTTCTTCCTGAAGATCAGATTCAAGCATGATTTGGAGAATCTCAGCCTTGAATTTTCATGCTTTTGGGTTAGTGCTTCCCTCRTGTTTACTCTATAACTATTTCTTTGTTTATTCTGCCACACAGTCTAGACAGACAAATGTATATTTTTTCCTCTTTGATTAATGCAAGAGGAAAAATCAAAACTCAGAGAGGCAGGTAAGATATTTTTTCAGCTAATTGTGATATTTTTTATTAAAAATAAATAAATTTTTTAATTTTAATTTTTAAATTAAAAAAAAATGAAATAACAAAAAAAAAGTCCTTGCATTAAATTAGATGTTAAGATACTACTATTTTCCTAAGAAACTGAATTGATTGATTTAAATTTTGCATAGATATATATCTAAATGGTGAAAGTGAGCATTATATTTTGGAAACATATGAGAAATGAAGATATCACATGTGACAAAATTTTATTTCACCCGGGAAGGGATACATATAAAAACAAAGCCTATCATGAAAGTAGATGCTATGGTATACTTGAAAATCGGAATGAATTCAGCAGGTTAGCATTGCCTATCTGTAGCAATCCTGCAGTCACCTTGAATTTAGCACTGGCCATTAAACAGTGSTAGAATCAAACCTAGTAAATATTTATTTAACTCCAAGGTATTAAGACTAATCTCTTTGTTTTGTTTTTTTTCTCACACAAATGTGAAAAAGTTGGCACATGCAAGCTCTGTGTTGCTACTGACAACCCAAGGGGAGATAGAGATATGCTTATAAAGGAACTTGCCAAAGTAGTTACAAAATAATTATACTTTTATTTTGATATAAGAGAAAAAGTTTAAATGTTACAATGTGATGGCTCTTTGCTGGATGCTGTAATAAATGCTGCACAAAGGCTGAGCATCGTGTGCCTCACAGTGTCATGGGAGAATTTTGTACTGAGGATTCCTGTGCTGTGTCCAGGAGCAAACACATGCTTGGTGGAGTTTCGTTGGATTAGCTTAACATGGACTCAGAAAGGAAAAAAAAAAAAAAAAGTGAAAGAGCATGGTCCAAATCATTATTTTTTTTCCCCTACACGATCACAGCTTCTTTAATGTTTAACAATTACATACCCTGGAATTGTGCCACTCATCTTAACTCTTTTTTGCCCAATTTCTGCAGTGCTTCCACGCCAAAGCTCTGAGCTGGGGCCCCTCATGCGATTCAGATATGTCCTCTAGGTACTCACATCTGCACATAATAAGCTCTCTGCTCCYATACATGTCTTGTTCTGCTCCTTCAGCACATTCCCAAGACTTAAGGAAGTAGGAAGGCCACCACACCTCCCCTTCCAAGTGTAAATACATCGTGGCCATAAGCCAGTCATCTAGTGAACTCCATAGGCTTTCAATGAGGTCTTTGCTATGACCATGACCCCTGCAAAGCTCCCTCATGCTCTGTGTGTTTTACAGAGGGTGGAAGGAAATAAGCCAGGCTTCTCCAGAGCCTTTAGACGTCCTACTTGACGTCTAAAAGTGCTGCAGTGTAAATGTGCTGCTGTTTACGGTACCTACTAATGTTAGCCATGTATTCACACATGGATTGGGCACCTTTATTTTGTTGTGTTGCCAGTGAACATGGAAAAAACATATTAATTGCATTGACGCACACCATGTGGGGGTTCCTTCCAAAATGTAGCCTTGTGTAAAGTGATGCATATACATTAGGTCATTGACAACTAATGTATCAAAGAAAATTATATATAATAAATATATGTAGTTAAATGGTTACACTAAAAAGTAAGTGGAAACATCATCTGCTCTCTTGAAATCAAAACAGGCATTTTTGCATTTTTCATTGAAATGCAGCATTTTGTACACAGATTATGTACCTCTGATTATTATTTCTTTAAAAAATACAAAGCACTCTCCAAAGAAAAACATTATTTGAAATGAAAAGCCAAAATGATTCATTAAAAAAGTATCAAAATAAGTGGTTGATGTTCCTGAAATGAAACATTTCAGGTCTCTTTATATTGCTTCCATATTTTTTCAGTCATAATTATTTGCTAAATTACACCCATTGGTGTGAACAGTTCTAGTCACTTTAGAACAGTACTTTCAGTCACTTTTCCAATAATTGAAAATATATATATATATATTCCTTCTGTTATAACAATAAGGGACAAAAAAAAAAAAAAAAAAAAAAGGAGCAGAACAATAGACAGCCTTAACTGAATAGGAAACAGTACTTCTGTTTCATGCAAGTAATCTACTAGACATTTTCCAAGCTGTCTGCTAAGTGTCTACACTCAATCATGAGCACTACATCTAAATGCAAGTCCTTGCACCTTATTTCTTATTTAAAGTATTCCTTCAGGACCCAGGTTCAAGTTCCTTCTTACTTGAGATAAATTCTGCATTTGGATCTCAAATACTGTATCCCCATATGACTACTTCAGTGATTTCTTTCCTTATCAGTATTCATGCAGCTTCCTCTTCAAACATCTRCTGCTGCTGTCCCATACTGCAAGCATAGTTCAGCAAATAGGGTCTAGGGGTTTGGGCAGTGGTTTTATGTGTATGAACTAACTTCAAATCCTGGAGATGTCTTGCCAGAAACTCCTTGCCACTTTCTTACCAGAAAGTGCAGCCTTCTTAAAACCTTCATATATGTTCTTGTGAAAAGGTCTGCATTTTAAGTTCACCTACATTTTCTAATGAAAGGCGGATTAAAGCTTCTATATTGCTAATATCAACAACCCTGCAGGTTTGAGTGATGCTGTTCTGGTCATGCTAGTCATTTAAAGAACATCCATAAATCTTTGCAGGCTTGGGTCATTTGTTACAAGCAATATAACTATTCAGATAAATATACTCATATATATATATATATGTAGATAAGTGCTACATTGTTAGAATGATGGCTAGATTACAGTTACAATTCTTAAAAGATATACTTACRTGCTAGTGGACGGGGACATAGGAACATTTAAATCTGTGGTATGAATTTCTGCTTATAATATGCCAAAATTAAAGWCTATAGCATTTTTTGTTCTGGAAAAGTGTTGTAGAGCACATAATTTATACTATTTTCCATACATTTCATATGTGAGAGAAAGCAATGTCTTCTGTTTATCCGCAGAACAGACAGGCAGCACAAAAGCCATCTTCTCGTACAATTTGCCAGAATGGCAATATCCCAGTTCTCACGCAGGTTTTATCTTCAAAAATGAAATGCTATTTTATTGCCTCAGTCAAATCAATTTCCTTCTTCATTCTTAAGATTATTAATAAAAATATTATCAATAATTAGCTAGTTTCCCTCATTTAGGAGAATTCTTTTTAGCTGGCAGTCTCTCACAGAGCTTACAAACGTGACATTTAAGGTCTTTAAGGACAGGCCCCTCTACTTATGGGAAATCGAACTGACAACACATTGTATCAGGCCAGAAATGACCATTAGGTCTTAGGGTAAGTATTTAGATCAGTCCCATCCAAGCATCTGTCAAAAATTTGATCACATTTGATTACACGTTTCTATGATCTCCAACTGAGAACATTTGTAGCATTTTTAGTTATTTCACTGGTGAAAATGTCTATGCTTGCTATCCTCAGGTTGTTTCTTAAATCTCACTGAAATTATGTATGTTCACTCGGGCTGAGGTTTATGTTAGCATTTATTCTCAAAGCCACCCCCTCACACACAACATCTGTGAGAATGACTGTGTTACTCATGTAAACACAACTGAATTAGACAGCTTAGACCTGCTAGTAAAACCTTTCACAAACATGTTACTATTATACAACTCAAAGGAAGTGTTCAGCTTCTGAAATGTCTAAAAGAGATAGAGCTTTGAAGGGAGTCTTTTTGTTCCTTTAAGTATGCTTGAGATTACTTATTTTCTGTCTTATTTCCTATCTTACTTACTTTAAGATCCACTGTATTCATTCTCAAGAAAACAGCTCACTCAGTTTTTTCTTCAAAATTAATATAAAATAGGCATTTCATTATGAAATGATTAAATTAAACATCCAGCCCACTCAAATCTAAAGGCAAATGATACAGTCTCTGGTGGAAACATGGAGTTTTTCCCCAAAAACACAGCTCATGATCTGGATACCACCCTTCCCGAATCGTGTGCRGTCATTTACACAATCAAAGTTTACTACCAAAATTTTAACATTCATACAAACTGGAAATGCCTACAAAACAAAAGAGCAACAGGCAATCACTGAAATCCCCAAATTTTCCAGCCTCACAGAATCACGGGATGATGGGAGTTAAAAATTTCACTGATGCAAAACTGATTCTTTAGGCTGCCATGGTGCTTTGTGACTGGCCGATTCTGGAAATAAAAATCCCCCCAAACAGGATTTGTCAGTTCCCTGTTGGCACCGCTCATTTTGTTCATCAAAATGTTTAGAGAGATTATCTGAAGCAAGAAGCGAAACGGGATAGCATCTGGCACAAAAAAGATCCTTAAATAACGTTTGATAGGCTACATTCATGAGAGAAAGGTGCATTTTGTCTGAGACAAGAAAAATAATTCAATAAAGAGCTTAATTTTCCTCATTTATTTTTGCCATTTTACCTGTTACCCCTAAGAAAAGCCTCAGGAAACAAAGAAATAATTGCTCTTTTCATTTCAGGTGCAAAGTGTGAATGATTCTGTTTCCTTATGATATATTCCTTCCACAGATTAAAGCTGAAGAGCTATAACAGTGCTTTCACACCAATGTACACATAAATAAATCAGCAAATAAAAATGATCATCGGCTGCAGAGCAGATGTTAACAAAGCGCTTATGGTACAGAAGTGATACTGATATCAGAAACATTTGCAACAACCCTAGGATTGGCAACCATCAAAAGCCAAGAGATTCGTATTTAACRCTGGTACTTTTCTCCAGTTCAAATGTATAAAAAAAGAGACACCATATGCTCAGGGGTGGGAACGGGGTGGATATACCAAAGCAAGATTACAAAGATGATTATAATAACTACCACAGAATCGATCCCAGATGAGATGCTGCTGAATATGCTTGGATGTAAACAAGGTGACAAAACAATATATAATTAAATATATAATTAGACCTTGGAAAGTGCTGTTGAGGGATATTATTGTGCGTGCTCTAATTTTCTGAGAACTATTAGCAGGTGCGAGTGTGTTGCACTTTCTTTAGCAAGGTATTTGCGTGTACACACAACTTAGAGCATGTGAGGTTTTCTTGCTTTTAACTCAGTTCTTCTCTTTAAAAYTGCACACGCATTTAAGTCGTTACCATTTCGGCCTGTATTTTGTCTTAATTGCATCTGTATTCTTTCTTTATTGTGTTTATTAAAAGATGACATAGAAAAGACAGGTGCTTTGGTATTTTGCACCTCTGTTAGTTTAAACAGTTTTTTTTTTTTTTTACTCTAAGCTTAAAATAAAACTTTTGAATTTCAGTTGCAGRGTGGTCTGCTTTAGATTACTTAATCCTTTCTGAGTGGATTATGATAGATRAAAGGAAAAAAATCTCAGGCCCTGTGAACTCTCCAAGAAGGTGTAGGTGTTTTGCTTTACACACAAATATGAATTACCCCAAAGCTCATCTCTGTACTATCTGAAAATATTTGTGAATTTGAGATAGTTTCCAGCAAATGGTGGAATGTCTCAATTTGGAGAACTAGAGCAAAGACATAGTAAATACTTCCAAAGTGAAAAACTGGTACTTCTCATCTCAATGGTACTTTTGATTAGAAACAGATTAAAGAGGTTAGAAAATTTGATTTTAAAAAATATTGAGAATTTCTCAGCATAACTGATATTACTTTTCTTCCATATTTTGACTCGAATACCAATTAAAAATCTGGTTTTCATGCATCAATACAGATTTTTTTTTTTGTTGTTATTTAGCAGTTTTGATCATAAGATGATTTCTAGATGAAACTGTTGCATAACTGCAGTTTGGACATCTTTATTATCAATAACGGGTAAGTACTCTTTTTCCTTATAGGAATAAGGATATTCTTATCTGCAAAAAAAAGCATCTTTCTTTTCTGTATGAGAATAGTTAAATAATTTAATTTGTTTATGTAGATGAACCTTCAGCTTCAGTAATATTTCTTACATGAAAATTTGTATTAGTCTACAAATGTACTTGGTTTAAAGACGTATCTTGAGATAAACAAATGACCGCTCATGTTTAAGCACAGCCTTAGAGGTTTTGTGTACGCCTATTAGAGTATCTATCTATTGAAAACCTGTATAAAAGTGTAATGATTCTTTGTGCACACAGTCTGTTTTTTAAAGTTCAGTAAGATTTCTTTAGGTTATTTTATTTTCAAAAGATCAAAAGCACGAAGGTATATTCTAGTAGAAGGAAGAAATCTGAACTCAATTATACAAGTGTAAAATTAACTGTATATAATTAATGCACATTTAATTTTGCTACTCATGTTTTAAAAGACATGTTGTTTAAGCGATTTAAAATATGCTCAAAAATCATTCAGAGGGTGAAGCCTTTATTTGGTTTTAGGCAAACCAGAAATTTTAATAAAGAAATGTCCTAATATAACGTGCAATGTTCACTGACTTATATCTAGGATTCTGGGGCATTAAGTGCCCCAGAAAATAAAGGTGAGGTTTTCTTACCCAATTTTGTCATGCTTTGATGCTGGGCAGCTTTTTGAGGTCTGTGAAGTTAAAGTGTTAATGTTTCAAGCACACAGCTTGGATACTAGCAGCAGGGATAGAGGATGTTACCGAGTCACCTTGTGACCGTACTTTGATGCATCTTTCCCACGTTACAGATCCGAGTCTGTTCCTAAGACACATGCAGACACCACCTTCGTGTCCCATACGTGTTGTAYGGGGGAACACCTGTGGCATTTAGCTGTCGGTGCGCACAGGAAGGAGCGGAGGAAAAGCGAGAGAAAGAGAGCAGTAAGATGACACCATTTGGGCAGCTTAAAAATCTCTCCGAAATGTGCTTATTTTTAATGATAAGAGTAAGGACTTTAAGGGAGCTACAAAGATTTAAGGAAGAGCAGTTGAGAAGTTGAAGAGAGCAACTCCAAGAAGAGAAAACCGCGATGGGAAGTTTCCTCATTGCGGAGAATAGGGAGCCTGCTCCTCCTCCTGCGGTGAAGTAGCGCAGGTGTGACGGGACTGTCACCCGTCATGAACCAAGGGGTCTCCTTTAGGGAGGAAAACATCCCTCTGCCCTGCATCCAGATCCAACCTGTTACAGGGTATGGGATAATTAGGGATTCAAGACAATGAGAAGAACTTGGTGAACTGTATGTATGCACTCTGAAACTGTACACCCAAACATATATGTTTAGATATGTATTTTTTTTTAACAGGGACTCATCTTAGCTCTTTTTGACCCCATGTGAAGGGATTCTTCCTGTCCCGTAGGTGTTTCTTTCATGACTAAAGAAAATTGAAATTAGTCTCCTTCTCTACAGGGTTAAATCCTTGAAAAAATATTGAGGTGTCAGAACTACCTTATGTAATAACCCAGTCATTGTTGTTGCAGCTATATGTGCATCTCTCTGAGATGCCTCGTGGCAAGGCAGCGTCTTCCTCCCCATCTCACTTACTCTCTTTCCCTCTCTTGTCCACCAGTTGCTTTCGCTTTTCTCTCTCTTTCCCCTTCCTAAATTCTCTTTTTGATCAGCCCAAGGATTTACAGAATGTGTCTAGAATGAATTGTGGTACACGTGTGTTGGGAGTCTGTCCATGCAGGCACCAGGGGTACTTTTGTGTTCATTAAAGTATCGCAACTGTATACATGTACRTAAGTAGTTAAAAAGAAAGAGAGAGAGAGACAGGCAAGAAAGCAGGCAGCCGTACGGAAGGAACAAGAGACGGCAGCACCGGGAAGAGGAGCAGCAAGGGAACACAGGAAGCATTGTCTCATCTGTAAACATTATTCCAGGAGGAATCCTCATGTCTTCTGTCCTCTTCCTCAGCGATGTAAGCGGCAACCAGATCTATCTGGAATTAGCTTCACCTCCCTGTCTTTCACTTTTATTTGTCAGCAATGCAGGAATTTCATTATTTGGCTGGGAGTCTTAAAGCCTCTTGGCCAAGACGAGTTGAATCTTGGTTTAATTGGAGGCGAGATGATACAGACTCGTGACCGTGGCTATGAAACGTAAGGTTGGGGGTGAGTATTGTCGGTAACAGCATCGCCGACTGCTTTGTGCACAAACACGAGCTTTGGGGCTCTGTGGCTCTGCTGAGACGCACAGATTCCTTCTATAAACACGAGAGCTGGGCTACTCCGTGTGCAGGGGAACCAAAGTTTTCCGATTGTAACATGCAATAAAGAGGGAGTCGGTTACCCAGATTTCTCCTTAAAGGGATAGTATTGATTCAAACAAGATTTGAATATGCCATCTTTTATAAGTAAAGTATTGGGCAAAGAGAATTCAAAAATTTCATACACGAGGCAACTGTGTGTTATTCTTGGCTTAGCTTGCTTATGATACAAACCAAAATACTGTGATAGATTTTTTCCMTGAGACGACAGTCCAGATCATTTTACATCACACTGCAGGCAAAGCACTTGGAAAATAAGAATAGTTCTACTTGTGCAATGTATTCTTAATTGTAGTCACTTCTTAATAACAAGTCATGACTCTAGAGCATCCTGGAACGAAAGATTCCAGAGCAAATCCAACACTATTAAAAAAGTAATTAAACAGAAATAAGCTGAACTTTGTCATTGTGGGGAGCAGTCTAGTCCTTCCCAAAGAAGTTCTTGGATGAGCAGGGCACTGAATTGGCTGCTGGGTCAGGAGATGTATGTGCATAAATATGCAGCCCACACTCCCTGAATCATTGGCCCTGCTGGGATTGGTGTCAATCACGCCTGCGACACGGCCTGCAGCTTTTCCATGGCTTTTTTCACCAGGATCTGGGCAGGCACCTTTCTCCATACAGTATAGAAAATACTAGCTGCAGGTACTAGCTGTGTTTGCAGGTTTGCTGAGGCATGTGCAGAGACATGATGAGTCTGACTCCAGCTGTAGGAGTGATGCAGGGTGGATCTTGGTCACTGTGGAAGTGAAAACACCTGTTAACAAACCACAGAAATTACATCGTAAATATCACTCACCCAGATGAAAGTGTAAGGGAAAAAAAAGCAAGTTTTGTGCTGTTTTGTTGGGAGGATTTTTTTTTCTTTATTTGAAAGGTCGTACTGGGTGGTAGCACACAAGCATTGCTACGGAGGTGCCATCACATCCACCCGAATGGAAGCGAGAGCATTCCAAAAAGCACATTGTTCTGCTGGGCATCTATTTACCGATTCCCACTGACGTGAATAGCCCTTCATTCCGAGGGSAATTTGTGCCGTCACTTCAGATGTTATGCACACAAGTTAATTTCACACTGCTCCAGAGCTTTGTTTTCAAGTGACCAGAAGGGTTAAGGACTGAGAAGTAAATGCCTGCCAAACACCTCAACCCAAATTAAGGGTCCGGGCTGCTTTTTCGGCGGGGAGGGCAGGTGGGTGGACGATGACTAGAGAGAGAAAAACACGYGGCCTGGAAATAAAGTCGGCTCTTGTATTGCTGGAGTCTAAAGACACTCTCGAGCGGGACTGCTGCCAACTTTGGAGGAACATCTTTTTATGGAAAAAATATGCCAGTAACAATGRATATAAAAAGCAGAGCCCGTTTACCCTCTATACGTGCACCCGATATTCGTCACGATTAATTGTTGGGAGCGCTGTACGCTGAGGAGCGGGCTAAACATTGGCGATCCAAATTTAGCCTTGGTGTCCTGAGGTGAGATTTCCTTTTGTACGGCACGGTCCCCAGGATGCCTGATGACAACAGCGCTGAACCTGGCGCTAGGAGTTGCGACCTGCAGGTTGGGCACGGTCTTGTTTGTTTGTGACAAACCGCATTTGGGTCTGTGGCCACTGTGAATAGCTGTGCGGATTTTGGTGCCAGGCCTTCAAAACATTTTATTTTAATAGATTTTTGTTGCCTTTTGTTGCCTTTTTAATAGATTTTGTTTTGCCTTTTGTTGTTTTGAAACGAGAGAAAAAAATGAAAATTTTATAGCAGATGACAATTTGATTATAGTTGTCACAAACATAATTTTAAGGGTTGCATTCTCAATTACACTATGGCCTCATTACATTATGCGGCCAGATTAAGAGTGCCTTAACTTGGTGTAAATGTAATTACAAAATGTAATTTGCTTCTCCCGTTATATATAACACTATAAAGAGGGGCTTATCTGTGTAGTACTCATCTATACAGGGAAATGGAATAATTACACGCAATTAAAACATCTATCTGGAATGTTACACTGGCAAAGCTGTCACTATAGGTATATGGATCTTTTTTTTTTCCCCATGTAGAAAGATTCATAGTTTAAACAGAAGTGGAGCTCTAATGATTATATCGGTAATACATTTATTGAGATTTATTGGCATGTATTAGTTTCCATGGWACCTAAATGTCAAAGACTGAGGGAACAGAGCAAAGGATCAGCCTTTGGAAGTTTCCACAGAGTGGAAAAACATTGAAAATATTCCCGGCCAGCAGGGCTTCGTTCGGTTCGGTCCAACCGAGGCTGCCCCTGTGCTTCGTTACACGCTCCGGGCCGGGATGGCGCCGCCGGGGCCCTCCCGCCCGCGGCGGCCGAGGAGCGCGGCCCCGGCGCGGGCGGCCCCGGCTCTGCCGGGCGAGGGGCTCCGCGGAGCCCGACGCCGCCTCAGCGCCGGGCTCCCGCCACGGCGCCCCGCAGCCTCGGGGCACCGACACGGCAGCGCGGGACGCCGGGGTGGTGGGAAATTTGCTCTGCGCGCTGTGCTTGGACACTGCGCCCTGTGTTTGGACACGGCGCTTCGACCCGTGAGCCTCGAGAGCGGACCCCGGGCCGCGCGCGCGCCCGCGCGTCACTCGCCGGGGGCCGCAGAGGCCGCCACGGGCGCGAGTGACCGTTGTGGCGGTTGGGGCGGGCGCGGGACCCCGCGGGGCGGGGCGGCT
>NW_020454117.1:472045-578400 GCF_003342845.1 Nothoprocta perdicaria | reverse complement strand
CCGTTAGGCGGCCGTTGGGCGCGGGGGGCCCGGTGCGCGGCCGTTGCCGGCGGGGAGGGGGGGAGGTTTCCGCCGCGAGACCCGCGGCTGCTCCCCGCGTKGCTGCGCGCCTGCGGGCACGGGGCGTTTGGTCTGTGCTGGCTTTCTCCGTCCTGCGGGAAAGGCCGGAGGGAGAGTCTTCATGGGCACGGCGTTTCTCTGCCCTCCAATCGCACCCGCCTGGCTCGTCGTTTTTCTTTTAAATACTCCSTATTCCGCCCGCTCCCCCGTGGAAACCGAGCAGAGGAGGCAAAAGTTGCAAACTTGACCCGGGCAGGGTTTCGCTGCCGGGCGAGCGGAGCGCCGCGTCGCCCCCGCCGGCGGCGGCGGACAAAACGCCGCGGCGAGGCGGCTGGAAACGCTCCCGGGGGGKGCCCGGCAGGGCCCCGGCACTGCAGGGCCCCCCGGGGCCCCCCTGCCCGGGCAGCGCGAGGAAGGCGCCCCACGGCCCTGGCGGCCCGTGCCGTGGGTGTAAATAGCGGTGAGGCTGCGAGCCGGGCCCGAGCGCGGCTTGTGCGGGGAGGGCGCTGAGGCGCTGCTGCGTGCCGCTGTCCTCCTCTCGCATGTGATAGTCTCCCCCCTCTGGCAACGATGTGGCGCTCGGAACAGATGATTGTTACTAATTGGAGTTTAAAAACATGCTTTTACTGAAAGGGAACCCTGGAAAATAGCATCTGCGCCTGCATCTCTCCTTTCAAAAAGGCTTTGCATGGGTCCCTGTTCGGGTGGAATTCTGTCAGCTTGCAGCTAGTGTGCTTTCTGGTGAGTGAAACGTTCCGGTGAGGAGGCAGCCTGCTCCCAGCTGGTCTGGGTAACTGCGGGGCTACTTATAGCACAGGAGTTGTGCGGGATCAGCTGACTGTCACGTTAGTCAGAGATCTTGAGGTGTGCTTCATTATGAAGATGTTCATCTTGCCTTTATGTTCGGGAAGTGGTCTGCAAGCTGCAATGCTTCTGCATAACTTGTTGTTGCATACAAGTGGTAACTGCATGCAGTAAGTCTTATTAAATCATATTAGCGTCATTAAATGCCTGTATTGAGGGCTTGCTCAGCTTGATAGCTGGTGATATTGGAAAAGGGGTGAGGGTACAACATAATTGCTGACTGAAAATAACCTAGATTTAGTATTATTCTATGTGAAGTAGATTCTACATGAAACTTCTTGCAGAACCCAAAGTAGCTAATAAAAACAAAGCAACGGAGCCTGTATTAGTTACAGGCGGAGCCTGTATTAGTTACAGGTTACTTTCAGCATCCCTTCTTTTTCAGTGAAAAAACAAAATGCTCAAATCAATAGAGTGAACTATTTTTTGTGTGTGTTTAAAAACAAAAATCACCAAATAGGATCAAGACTTACATAGAACTTGATTTTTCAAGCAGCAGAGTATGTTCAAGCAGAGACRTCTGCCCTGAAGTTAAGCAATTCACTGTTCCCCATATGGATTTTCTGGTGTCCTGGCAGAAATACCAGGTGATGGAAATTGAGAGTTCATTTGCACGTGAAATAAACAAAATGGGGAGATTTGTCGTCTTGCCTCTTCCCTGGAGTTACTTGGTTGCATATCTTTAAGAAGTGTTAAAGACCAGTAGTTATTTTTCCCATGGATAATGTTTGGAGCTATTAGTGGCTAACAAGCAAGCACTTACTAGGTGGCATTCAGCTTAGTTTGTGGCCAGTTGCCTCTCTCAATATTAAGCTGTTGCATTTCAACARTTTCAGGTTTAAAGACTGTGTTTGTAGTGTTGGCAAAGTATTTCAGTATCTTCTTTTTTTCCTTCCCTTTGTGCACGGTGATCTCTGCTCTTTTGAGCAGAAAAAGGTGTAGTTGTGAACCTGATGTATATTTACTAAGCATTTTATTTTTTTCCATGTGAATGTGAAGATAACAGTAACAGTGATGTTAAGATCACCCATATGCTGTCCTGCAGTAGGTTACTATTTTAGTCTTAATGAGCACAGTTCAGATGTCCCTCTTCCTGGGTCGTTTTTGGCATAAGTGAACTTGTCTGATAAGGCTTTAGAGTATCTGCCAAATGTGTTAAAATAACGGGATTTTTTCCAAGTGTAAAGCTTTGAAGTGTCCTCTGTAGATAAAAGAGGAAGTTTGAGGAGTTATTGGTGACTCTTGGATTGTGAGTAAAAGGAAAACAGTTCATCGTAAACATCCCAGTGTTTAGATAACAACATTTTTCAGGAATTTTCTCACAGCTACTTGTTTGTCTCCATAATTGCCATTGAGCGTAAATGGAGAGGGAAGAGAGATATCACTTTAGACTTGCATATATATTTTGAAATGCTGTGCTGTTTCAGAAAAAAGATTTTGAGTGTGTTTAGATCTTGATGGATTCCCGAGTTGCTGACTGCTTTTGGTCACTAGTGCTCCTGCCAATTGGTWAATGCTTGTAACCCTAACAAAAGCAATAATTAAAAACATAACCAAAAATACAATTGGGAAAGCATCAGTATGAAAAAACATTTTCTACTCTATGCTTTTGAGTGACAGCTGAAGACAGTGATGGGAAGGGGAGAGATCTTGAACAAATACTGATTTTTATCAAGAATATCTATAAAGTTCAGCTTAATTATGGCATGTACAGGTGTTTCTTCCTGTTACCTCTCTGGCAATGAAGTATGTACAAAGTTTATGAAAGTAAAAGCCTTGTCTTTTTGAGCTAGTGGCTATGGATGGCATGCATAACAAATTATAACAATCCATGAAATGACTCAATATGTGTTGTGGCTAATATTTTCAGCTGTGCTGTGTATGTGGACATGTGTGCTACTGCATAACAGGATTCTTGTATTGTCAGTGCCTAAAATGYAGAGTTTGCATCCAGTGATATGATTTTCCAGTGAGCTGTTTAAATGTGTGAATTTAARAAAGAAAAAGGAGAGAATTGAGAAGTAGAAGAAGAAAACAAAAAGTTTCAAGAAGTATTTTTCAGGGACTTTTTRAAGAAATACCTTTCTTTCCATGCTGAATTGTTAGCTATATTTGGCTGCCTAATGAGGCTAGAARAGCAATTGTTTGTGGGCTTTTTTTTTTCCTTTTTAAATACACATTGAAAAGACTTCTCTTAAAACAGCATGCAATATAGAACATGAGAGGAAGTAAGAGTGGAAGAAGTACTAAAGAGATTGGATGATAAGTGTGAGCTGGATAAGGGTGAATATTTTTTTTTAAAAAAAGTAAGTAGATAAAGTGGCGGAGGGAAAAAAAAAAAAAACCTACTTTTGCCCTGACTAGTTCCTATTCCTACGTGACTGAGGACTCAAGCCATGATAAAAATATCCTGAAGCTTAGCAAAACTTAGCAGAACTTAGCAAAAAAAGTTACTAGCTGGGAAATGGGAAGTTATCATTTTACGTTAAAAAAACACTATAGAAAATGGTGGTTTTCCTCGTATGTAAAAACAATAGTAGTTAGGGAATACTGATCTAATTCTGAGACAGTTTTCGGAATAAGTTGTGGTGAGAGATGTTCTTTGAAAAGGCTTGAGGTGAAGAAAGGCAACGTTAAGAGAAAGCACAGGAGCATTATTGAAGATATTTGAAAGAATTTGGGTAGAGGAGGGTGTTGGTGAATTATGCAGGAACTAGGGCAGCGTATGAAACCCTGGTGTGAGCGAATAAATAGAGCAACTGCACTGGAAGAAATAAGAGTGACCTCAAATAGAGGGGAGAGCAAGATCTAAATTGCTTGATAATTAAAGGAAAAGAAAACTAAAGCTTGTCAAGGTCATGCATCAGAACAACTCAAAATAATGTGTAGTGCAGTTTTTGTACAGGTCTTAAGCTCTGTTTCATTGTGCTAGGTGTCATCTTAGAGAGGTGACTTGATTGGGCTGTGATGCTTGTGTAAATTAAATACAGGGAAAAATAGGTGCTACTTTCTGGTTTTTCTTTCACAAGTTTATAATTTTGACTTGTATTTAAGACTTTTTCATGCATCTGTAGCATTACATGGAAATAGTCTGTTGGACATGCTCTAACTGGAAGAAGTGGTGTAGAACTTTTAAGAAAAGGTAAAAGCAAATGGCAGGTTTCATACCGGAGTTATAATAACCATAATTTTTAGGATGAATGGAGGAGTGAGGATGCCAACAGTTTTTGCTTCACCAATGTCCGAGCCATATACACATGAAAATGAAGTGTAGTATTTCTCTGGCTTTCTAACATCTGAAAACCGTGGGGAATTTTAAAGGATTGTGGTGGTTGTCTAGCCCCTTTTTCTGCAGAAAGATTGAGAACAGCGTCCTGTTTTAAAAACTACGCTGCCTCCTTAAATAAATGYTCTTATACGAAGTATGAAGATTGATTGATACTGGACCAGAGAGGACTCTGTCACGGTTTATTTCTTGTAAAATATCCTTGAAATTTAATCAAATGTCTCTCTTACTGCCCTATTTATCTAATGCYTTTCCCTAGAAGAAACTAGGAAGCACTTTGTAGCAAGAGAAGCAAAAATACTTTCTCTGTATAGAGCCTGCATGMCCCCTGATTGCCTGTGTAGATGCTGCATTGTCACAGGTGGAATAGTGAAGTAAAAGGGAACGGGAATGGATGATGGGGTGTTTCAATAAACGGGTGTGGGGTTCCATTGGTGCAGTGTGAGGAAGAAAGGTTGGGTTGAAACTCAAGAATCTGAAAGTCCTAAGTTTCAGTTCTGAAAAACAACTAGTGAACAGTGGTAAAAATATGAGGGTTGGTATATAAACTGGTGYATGTTTATCTTGATAAGTGTCTGCTGTGCTGTAAGCACATGTGGTCTTTTTGTTCTTTTGTGTCAATGCAGCTGTCTATTAAAGGGTGATAAAGATGAAGCAAACTATGCATGCATTGAATGCTGCATAAGGCTGTTGCTCCTGGAAGTCATCTTGATTTATACTGTCTTCTGGTTGAGTGTAACTTAGGGTTTTCCTGTGTCCAAGCCACGTTCTGTACTGGAACATATGGCAAGGGACTTGTTAGGCAAGACTACAGTTAAATGAGAGTGCTGATATCTGTTGCTTTGCACAGTTACTCTGTAGTCGTGTTGCCTTTTGAAGAGAAGCTGTGTGCTAACAGATCTCTGTGCTGGCGCCACTGGGGTTTTTGCTTGAACTTCTGGTTTCCAGCCTTGAGCGCCAGTGTTGTATTGAATCAGGACTACCTGAACTCCTTTTGTCTGTGACCRCTCTGAGGGATTTTCCTGTGGATCTAGTAATTGGGAACTTAAGCAAATAGGCAGTTTTTATTATCTGTACTCAAAGGATAACTATAGATGTAATTATCTAATTACTGTTTTCTTTTGTATTTTGCTGAGGGTTTTACTTATTGGTTGTRGGAAGGAGTTGTTTATGGGTAACAGGTACTTTTTTGAATGTATAAAAGGCAGACTCTTAAAGGATTCTTACTTGGACTGCTGCATTTAGTGCCTCAGACGGTAAAAATTTGAAATAGAGTAGGGAATTTTCATTGATAGGATGTAGAAGAGTGAATTTCTGGGTTAGAATTTCATATTGGTTGAGCTTTATTGTTAGAGGTCAAGGGAGTTAACTCTTATCCAAGTTAGGAAGCAAAAGAATTACCTTGGAATGATAGTGAAGAACACCCAGGAAAAGGGTGGTGATAGCCTGAGTGCGGACAAAGCACAGCAAAATACTTAGGAGAAGCTGTAAGGTATTTATGTTTTTATTATGTGGTGTCTGGCCTTGGTTGCCTACTTTTGGATAACCTTGCAAGAATAGCAGGTGTCTGTTACGTGAACTAGGTAATGGTGCACATTTATTACGCTTGTGTTTGCACTGCAGGTGTGAGGTGCCAGAATGSTAAATAATCATATGGAAGGTATGATTTCATATGCACCTGAAGATTTTTGGCATTGTGGGTAGATTTAATAGGAGTTTTCCAAGAATGATAGAAAGCAGTCATTTGCTTCTGCTGAATTSTATCTCCACGAGCGTCTAATTCCTTCTCGCTTACAACTGGAATCACAATTTAGTACAACAGAGTCTGAGGGAGTTGAGAAAAATGAGACAAGCCGTTTTTCTTGGAAATCTCTAAATTCCTGCTCAAGCAGGGAGTCCTGTAGGTTGCATTGAGTTATATGTGCAKCTGAAGATGTAACTAGTAATGTTGCACTCGGTATATTCAGATTGTGCTTTTCTTCAGGATCATGGGGAATAAGATAAGCAGGTGAGTTGTTAGTGAATTGCAAGTGCTGACTGCTAAACTAAATGTTTAAACACAGGCTCATGGTCAGGAACTTCAAGGTATAACACAACAACTTCCAGTCATGATAAACTCACTCATCAGTGTGATCTGATAAATCAGTGCCTCGAGTTATTTTCTTCTTGCTTTCTTCAGCTAATCACCTTTAAGGTATGGGGCTGTTTCAAATATTAATTCACAATTAGGACATTCAGTCTGAGTTACTAATTCTGTGAAGACAAAAGCAAGGATAAAAACCTTCGAAGTCTTTAAACTTCAGTCTCCCTTTTGTCTTTTGTTTACCTATGTTCTCCAAGTGTGGGAAATGGATTAGACAAAGCTTTATGGCTATTTTTTTTTCCAAGAGTAAATTTCTTGAGTTAAAATACTACAAAGGTCACTGTTAATTCAGGTAGTGAAAAGTAATAAGCCTGCAGATTAATTTCTGATGATATCTGTTCAATATTTTGTTTCAACTGATTTTCATGCCATGTAGGGGAGCAGAAGCAGTTTAACATTTTTAGTGCCCTAAGGTGGTATGCGTTCACTTCTCAGTGTGAAGGCTACTCAAATGTTGGTTTGTCTTGAGTTGGCTGGAGTACTAGGATTATATKCAGTAGCAGGTGATTCTTTCAAGAAAAGAAAAATGGAAAAGAAACACAGCAAGTACTTTGTTATATTTGTGTCTCATGGGACTCCTCAGTTTCTCCTGCTAGCCAGTAGGATGCCATTATAATGTGATAATTCTTAAGCTTGTTCTCAGTATCTTCTTGACGCTGGTTTGGGGAGTGCTTTTGGGCATGCTTTCTTTAAAAGTGACTACTATTTTAAATTCTGGGAGGATGTTAGTGTTATTACTGTGATGCATGCRCAGAATTGCTAAGTATTAAAGTAGCAATCTCTTGCCCCCAAAAATGTATTTATTAAAAAGTTGAAAAAGATTAGTCAAACAGATCTCCATAGAGATGGGTGAAGCAAATGRTTGTCTTGTTGAATTTAATACTAAGAGTTGATTTCTGACCTGTTGTCTTCAGTAGCCTTTGGGTTAGAGGATTATGAATTTAATGCTTGGCTTAAGTTTTTCCTAATCCAGTTTTATTTTTGTTTCCTTTCTGTTTGTAGTAATACCTGTGCAGAACCTGGTTAAGCTAAATAYTAGGTATTGCTGGGCCAAGCACACCTGAGAAGGTGCCACTAAGTGGAGGGATGCTGGAAATAGGACTTAAAGTGAGTTTGTGAACAAGCTGGGTAACTAGCTTGGGAAAGTTCTTGTGCGTGTACATCACCCAGTAAAGCAGCTGCTGGGTTAATCAAAGATGATTGCTTAAATGTCATTAAAATAAGAGAATTTCTGCATAAGAGCTAACATTAAGGCATTACAACTTTTGGCTTGTACTAACTTAACCTGGGGTTTAAAAAAGAAAMAATTCAAGCAAATATGAGACTTCTTGCTATGATTCTCTGTTTTCATTATGTTTAATTCTTTCCTTCTTGGCCATATTGTCACAATAAAAGCATACTTAATTGACTCTGCTAAATCTTATAATTAGAGTTTGATGAAGCAAAGGTAAAGAGGAATTAGAATTAATTCTGTCTTTGAGCCTATTTGTAAATGTTGATAATATTTGAATTATAAAAACTCACCAGTTGTCCYTTCTCCCGTGATGCTACTACTGTGCATGCACTTGTATGTACTTATAACTTCAAAAGCTAACTTTCTTGTAAATGGAGCCAGTGTTATAACTTGGTTACTGAGACTTTTAAAAAGCATAATTGGCCTTACAGATCTAAAGAAATCAAACACAAGACTTTAAAAGATTTAAATGTGTTCTTGTTAAAAGCTCTGATATGTTTAGTGACTAAGTTGGCATTAAATAATTTACCTCTGGCAAGTGCAGCGTACCAGCAAGTGCAACATAGCAGTTTGCTCGGGAAATTCTATGTGGGAAGAAGTTTTATTATTCACAGAGGTCCCTCTGTGTCACTGGGTTGCAGGGCGTTTTGATATTGGAGGTAGTTCAAGCTTCTGTAGATTGGTTGATATCTAAGGTCACACTTGAATTCCTGATTGTCAAAGAGTAAGACTTTGTACTACAAGTAGATGTCACTGACGGATCAGAGTCTTCATGTAAACATTTACTTAATAAATTAGCTACTAACAAATGAGAATAGTCTGTTGTAGAAGTTTTGTKTAAGGATTTTGTAGGACCTTCTGAAGATTCTGCTGCTGCCTCAAAAGAGGCAGCGAAAGACAGACCGTGAAACAACATGGGACTGTTGACAAGAGGTCACTCGCTGACAGATTTTGAGGGTGCTACTCCTCCAGCAGTGTTTCCAAGCTGGGCCTTTGGATACTTTGGCATATTAATTCATGTGGCTGACAGATCACCAGATAAGGTGAAAACTGAGGTAGGGAGGAAAAGGAGTTAAGGTGCTCTCACAGTTTGAGAGGCTGCCCTGCAAACAGGCCCTGTATTGATTGCTGTGATTACCAGAGGCATGACTCCAGACMAAGTGAAACAATAAGTATTGTTTACCGGGACCTTAGTAAGACTTTCAAGGAGGACAAAGTCCAGCTGGAGGCCTATTACTGGTGACATGTCCTGGAGGGTGAGTACTAGGACAGTTTGTCTTCCAACCTGTTTTTCAGGTCAGTAAGRCACCTCTAGCGTGTTTGTGGCCGATACCAGATTGGGAGAGGTGGTTAATATGTGGGAGACTGGGGCTTATTGAGGAAGGTATCTGCAGACTGGAGAAATGACTGGCAGGAACCTCAGGAAGTTCAAAAAAAAATCAAATGCTGAGGCCTTCTAGGGTGGAATAACCCCTTACAGCAGAAGTGTGGTGCCAGCTTGGGAAAGGAGTCCCCAGAGGAAGGGGTCTGGGTGTGTTTGTGGGTCAGCCTGTGAGGTATCAAAGATGAAGGACATGTTAGGTGAAGGTAGTAGTAGCAAAAGTGTGGCCAGCAGGTCAAAGGAAGGAAATTTGTTCTATTCAGAGCTTGTTTCAGAGGTGTCTGGTTTTGTGCTCACAAGCATGAGATGTGCTGATGCCTCTGTAATGAGCCACTGAGATAAAGAAAGTGGAGCACATGATATACAAAGAGAAGCCGTGAAGTGTGCCTGCTCATCGCTGCAAAACGAAAAGTTTAAGGGGTCAAATTTAATTGTTGGCTACAAGTGCTCAATGGGAGGTGATGGAGCCACACTCCTCAGATGTGTATAGGGAAAGGATGAGAGGCAACAGAAACAAGCTGTGACAAGGGAAATGCTAATGAAATATATATATATTAATACCAGGGAAAAAAAAGAATAAAGCACTGAAACAATTTGTAGAATCTCTCTGCTTGGAGATTCTCTGAACTTGACTGTCTTACGATCCTGAGCAACCTGATCTGACTTCAAAGATGTGACCCTGCTCTGAGCTGGGGACTGTATTGGGTAACGTCCAGAAATCTGTTTCAACTTGAGTCTTGATTTTGTGGAGGGGTAGGCAGGAGCTAATACTATAGGAAGAAAATGTAGATGTTGTATAGGAGTCTTTATTAAGCTTAAAATGTCTTTAGAAAGCTTAAAGCAAGGTTTTCCTGTTAAGCAGTTTGTTTGGATCCCATTGTTATTTTGTAGTGTAAGAACTTGTAGAGAAGGTCTTAAAGATGTGCTTGTATTTCTGCTGTACAGCAAGTAGCCGGTAAGACCACTGTTTACAACACAAAGCTCAGAGYAATGCTAGCAGTGTGACAAATACTGAAAATATGGGTTGGCAAATAATACAGCAACTGTTAATACAGCATTAAGTGCTTAGCTATCACTTAGGTGCAAGTCTCAGAGGAAAGAATGAGCTTTTCAGAAGAATTTTTGGTGAAGAAGCCTTAAGAGCAAAAAGAAAGCAAGGGATGTCAGAAAGCAGTGACTGACTGACATCCTCCCAACTTTATAATGTAATGTGCAACTCTTATCAGATCTTGTCATGAACAGCTGACATTTAGATATTATATTTTTATGGTTTGCTGCTCCTCWCAAAATTTGTCCATTTTGCATTTCATGTTACAGCAGCAGCTGTTAAGTATTGGCAGGTAATCAAACTTTACAAACTAAATGAACATGGGAAGATTATGCTTTAGCAGTCATGGGCAAATGCAGGAATATGGCCATTTATGTAATAGGGAGTTTACCTTCTCTCAGATCTCAGTTATTGCTAGGCTAAATACTATATGTTGTAGGACAAGGGTTTGAAAATGGGCAATGTATTTGGTAAAAGGTATTAATGGTAAATGTATTTTAAAAAGAGGTTTCACTTCCTACTTAGGGATCTAAGTACTTCTGAAGGAATTGAAGCTTTAGCCTCCTTCCTATAGGAGAGCATTGCACTCTAATGTACTGACACTTGATCACTAAGATTTCAGCACTTACAGCCTAGCCCAAACACTTTATTACCATGTTACTGGCTCTAAATTATCTGTTGTTGTATTCAGTGAATTGCCATTTGAAGTTATAATGTCATTTGAGGTTGGGACTGAATTAAACCAGCATTTATTGATTTAAACCAAGTGAGATAGACTTCTTCATTTGGGGGCCTTTACATGATATTCAATTGGAGGAGCTGTTAGTGTGAGAATGAGTACAACTACTCATTGAACTCTCCTGGAGCTTCGTTGGTCTTGGTACAGTGAAACAGCATGAGAAGATTGTGACTGAGATGAGTAGCAACTTGCTGCAGAAGTGGTGGGCTGTTCCTAACAGCAGCTGCTATAAAATGGACACTTCGATCCAGCACCGTTTTTGCTCATTAGATATTACTATTGAAAAAGGTAGCTAGGGCTACCAAGGTATGATGGACAGAGGGGAAAAAGATGGTTTGCATGTATACAAGTTGTGTCCTAATTATATCATAATTAGGTATTATTATAACCCCCTGCTGTAAGGGGTTATTCCACCCTAGAAGGCCTCAGCATTTGATTTTTTTGAACTTCCTGAGGTTCCTGCCAGTCATTTCTCCAGTCTGCAGATACCTTCCTCAATACACTTCTAACGTAGTGTATACGTTAGAAGGGAAAGGAACTAATAGCAGGAAGCCCTCGTTGTGGCAACGCTTTGCTCGGCTATTGCTTCCTGTAGTGTGCAGGGTGAAACTTGGTTTTTACTAATTGCATGAGTCATTCCTTCACTGGAATTTGCAAGGCCCATCAGCACAATGCTGAACTGACTGTCCTTTGCAAAAAGCATCAGATCAACGGGGTTGTGAAAGCTTTTTTTTTTTTTTTTTCCATTCAAAAAAGCTTATTACCTTAAGGTTATTGGCTGCTAGGTGGATTTTGTACTGATGAGGACATACCTGAAACTGTAGTCTTACTCTGAAACTTCTATTTATCAGATGGAAGAAATGAAAATTGCTTAGTGTTTTTTTTTTTCCCCCCCACATGTTTGCACCTAATTTTGTGCTCATGTGAGTTAATGCATCTTAATAGCCTGGTGTTCCGTAAAATGGACTTGGTGACCTCATGGAAAAGCAAAGGAGGGTAGTAATTATCAGAGACACTTTCCTGGGGCGGAGGAGTCGCAGGAGCCCTCTGCCAGTCTGGCTTGATGTCTTAACAGGACTCCTTATTTCTGGACATTTGGTTTCCGGGTGTTGCAGAGACTGCATCATCCAGCCTTCTAACTACCACCCTTCACTGATATCCATGTGATCACCAGCGCTCCTGCCGGGGTTCAGAGTTTTGTCATGAGCCTGAGGRCCCAGGTAACAGTCCCAGCAATAACCTCAAGTAAAAGAGAAAGGCTCCTTTCAAAGGGGATGCACCTACTGGGTGGAAGGAAGCCTGGCAGCATGGCTGATGTTGCAGGCCGGGCTGGGACWTTTTTGGCTACTAGACCCTTTAGGAGAAAGCAAGAGGGGAGCGAATCTWTCAGTCATATGGGAGTTTCTTTTCCAAAAGCCTTGCTAAGCTATGTGAGGACTTTAAACTAGATGGTGTAACTGTCTTCAGATTATCTCTATTTTGAAGCTCAGTAAAGGTGTGAGAAACAATGAAGTATTTGGSTATCAAGATGGAGAAGACTCTCATGCCTACTGTGAAGGCAGCAAAACAGGGCCCCGTCCTGCTGCCCTTGCACAGATGGACCCTGTATGGGAAACTAACAGGAAGAACTGCAGATCTGTGCATAGGCTCTGCAGCCTCGTGTGGATTTGGAGATGGAGTGGGTTGGTACTGCAATTAGCTATAGTCCTGCTTTTCAAGAAAGGCAGCTAGGAAGTTGAGAAGGTRCTCAGTTGCATTATATAGAAAAACAGCTGAAGTGAATGGAGTGTGCCCTGCAATCAGCAATAAGCTGGTTGAAAGATTGTGGGTAAGGTTAAGAAAATAGATGAAAGTAGGTATTAAGAGTCTGCAACTGGTGGCCTGATCAAAAGAAGTTGTCCACTTTAGACAGCTTGAAACCTCTTGATCACAGGCTCTGCTGCTTTTGAGAGACTTCAAGCAACCTGGCATCAATGGAAAGAGCAGTGGGGCTGGGCACAAATTATCTGAGAGATTTCTGGAGTGAATTGAAGAGGGTTTTTTTGATGCAGGTTATCATGGACTGTTAGGGGAGAATGCTATGCTTACCAGATCTGTTAGGCACAAGTAAGGAAGAAGTGGTTGAAGGTTTGAAAGTCAAGGGCAGTCTTGGCTGCAGTGATTTTTTTTTTTTTTTTTTTGAGTCTGGAGCTTGAACTGGTGAGAAAAGACTAATAGAGTTGTAATACTGAGCTTAAGGAGAGAAGATTTTGCGTTATTTGGGGATCTGCTTGCCATGTTCTTATGGAAGGCTGCCTTGGGCAAATAAGCCAAAGACAACTGACTGATCTTCAAGGGAAACCTCTTCAGATCACTACAGGATGCAGGAAGTTTGGCTGTCATGGCAGAAAGGGTCAGCGTGGATGTTCGCTGAGCTCAGATGCACAAAGAAAATTCATAGAAAGATRAAGCAGGGATTTGGCCTTTCTCAGCCTATTAACTAAGTCTGTGGAAACATGACATTATATGACATGACATTACATAACAAGTACAGAAGCTAGTGGACTTAGGCAAGACCATGGGAAGATGTGTCTCGAGTGCTGACAACAAGCTGATGATAGCATTCAGTTATCTTTGAAAGATCATGGTAACTGGGRGAGGTTCCCATGACTGGAAAAAGACAAATGTTACTGCCTTTTTCTGAGGATTCAGGGTCAGTTTTGTGTTTATTCCAGCGAAGATGAGGAAGCAAATCCTGCCCCTAGCCATTGCTAGTCAYGTGAAGGTCCTGAAGGTGGTTGGGAATGGCCAGTGCAGATTTACTGTTGTCATGATTGATGTGATTGCCTCCTACAATGACATAAATGGCTGAGTGAACAAGGAGAGAATAGATGATGATGATGATGCTTGCTTGCCTCTTAATACTGACTGATATAGTATCCTTGTAACGAAACCAAGATATACATTGGTAAAGGGGAAAGGAGGAGGAGGAGGATTTGACCCAGTTGTCAGACGGAAGGGGTGGTGGTAGCTGTGCAAATTTCAACTCGGAGCCGATGACTAATGTTGTCACTGAGTAGTTGATACTGAGAGCAATAGTATTTCATGTCTTTGCTAATAGCTGGGAAGATAAGATTGTGTGGTCTGCACAAGTTCCTGGATGATGCCAAACTAGGGGAGTAAGTGATGCCCTAGAGGGAAGAGTTGCTTCACAAACCCTGACAGACTGATAAAAGGAGCTGGCAGGAACCACATGGAATTCAACAGTGGAAAGTGCCAAGTCTTACATTTGGACTGGAGTAGGCCCATACAACAGCAGAGGCTCAGGTACAGCTGTCTGGAGTGAGTGAGGCAGAGACCTGGTGGATAGCAAATAGAGCCTGAGTCAGCACTAGCCCTTGCATACTGTTGTCTTAGCAGGAGTACAGCTAAGGGAAGTGCTCCTTCCCCTCTGTTTGGCATGGGAGACACCACTCCTGGAGCACTGTCTAATTGGGGACCCACCAGTGCAAGGGAGACCTACTGCCCTGCAGCAAGGTCAGGGCAAGTTACACCAGCTGGCTGGGGACAAGAGACTAGAACATGAGGAGATGTTGAGGGAGCAGAGCTCCTGCAGCTGAAGGGGGCCCCCTGTTGCTGCCTGCAGCTGCCTCCTGTACAGAAGATGGAGCCAGACTGTATCAGTATAGAGGTTTGGGACAAGAACAAGCTTGAATGCGGGGGAACTCCAGCTTGATRTGGAGCAGAGCCCAGGGTGGACTCCCTCAGTGAGGTGCCAAGAGAGGTTGGTGGAACCTAATTACTGAGATATTCAAAACTTGTCTAGAAGAGACTCTCAGCAGCCTGGCCCAACTGGACTTTGAGCAGGACTAGGTAACTTCTAGAGGTCTCRTGTGTGTACTTCATGTGCTTATTTTGTAAATCAGCTTATTTACCCTAGCCAATTGAAGGTGCCTTGTGAAGGAATCTATACCAAGGAGTTTTCTTGTGTTTGAGATGATTAGCTATATTGGCTGGAGCTGATGAGTACAGTTGCTAGCAGCTGAAACAGCTCATGCCCCTCTCTAAAGTTTGGAGTTTAGCTGTAAAGTGTTGGTGTCTTGTTTTACCCTCTTAAGGGGAAAGCAGAAGGCCTTTGCTAGAGAYCATGCTTAAGGGCAGCTGTATATACTAACCTAGCTAGTATATTGTTTGGAAATGGTGATTCTGCCATAATACTGTCTCTCTGTTTCTCTTCCTGATGACTTTAAATCTTTTTATAAGGCACTTGGTGATAGGGTTGACTTTGGTTGTGGAAGAGGAAAAGCTTAAGTGTTGGATGACTA
This sequence comes from Nothoprocta perdicaria, assembly GCF_003342845.1. Classification (NCBI taxonomy): domain Eukaryota; kingdom Metazoa; phylum Chordata; class Aves; order Tinamiformes; family Tinamidae; genus Nothoprocta; species Nothoprocta perdicaria. Next base: position 563,341 of record NW_020454117.1, on the reverse strand, counting down.
AACCAAAGTGAAATGGTGCCACCCAAGATCTGTGTGAAATTACTATCATAATCTTGAATTGATGCCTATATAAATAAACGAAGTGGGGCTTTTAAAATAAATTTTAAGCAAGCAATGCCAGACTTGTTTTTAAACATAGGATTTTAGCTTAACTTTTTTAATTAACATGTTTGGAATGAGTTACTCTTCAAAGTTGAAGACTGTTAATTCTACAAGTCTTAGTTGTGGTTAAGGAAGAGAAAAGCAGGTCTCTAAAGAGTGATCTGAGTATGTCAGAATCACCGAGTTGTGGACAGGCTGGTGCCAGCAGGTTTCCTGTGGTCTCTCTTGTAGAGCCTTGAAGAATATAAAGCTTTAAAAATACACAACAAAAGCTGAATTCCTGCTTTCGATCAGAATACAAGAGAAATGGTATAGAAACTTACCTGCTGTGTGCTAGCTTGTCCCTCTGAAAAAGAAAAGCCTTTACTGGTATGAGTAGCTTGATGGAGAGAAATAAAAGCAGCAAATACTGAGAAATGCATGGTGACTAAACTACCTAATTTAATAGGTTGAACATAACATGCAAGTTAAATGTCAAATAGAGATGACTTGAAGGTGAAAAATAATGGAAAGTGATTTATCTTCACAAGTAAATATATGCCACCTGACAACACTAGTGCTCTTGCACACGGAATTTGAGCTTTTGTAATTAATAAGTGCTCTTTTTGAAGTGTTCTGCCTGTGCGTTAAAATGAGTGGCTAGATGTCTTAAGTTCATGGTTTTGTTTCTGGCATCCGCTTCACCTCCACCTATTAGTTTCTTGATTTACAAAGGAAACTGTTAGTCTCAAAACATATGTAGGTGAGAAAAATAAAGTGTGTCAGCTGGTCACTAATCAGAGGAGTGGGAAAAGAAAACTTAAGGGCAGTGTCATCTGCAGCCTTCTCCAGCAGACTTGGCGAGGTCCAGGAAGCTGGAGGCTGCGAGCACAAGCATTGTCAATGCGGAGGAGATTGTTGGACTAAGCTCCTGAGAGAAGAATGCARAATGGACTAAGTCACCATGTGTGTCCTATCAGTTGACAAGAATTTTAAAGAGAACCAGGCTATTACTTAATAARGTTATTAGTAATCTCAGGAATTAAGCTGGTAAAGTCCTTAAGTACAGATCATGCCTCTGCTGGAGGCTACTCTACAGGAGTAGCTTAAGTTTGATAGCAGAGCATGGAACTTGTTTAGGGGGTGGAGGATGCTTACCAGTTTGASCAGACTGTTTGATTATTTGACCTTCTGTAATGAAAAAAACTTTCTTAAACTGAAACACTGGCAAAGCATGAAATTATTTTGTCCTGTCCTTCAGTCGTACTCAATCCTGTTTTTGCATCAGTGTCAGWACTGTGGAATCTCTATTGGACTCAACGGCATGAGAAGACCGGTCACTTCTTCCAGTCCTTCTGTGTAGGTCGTCTTCTCTAGGTTTAAGAGCAACATTTTTGCTTTGAGACTGTCTAGATGAGTGATATCAGAAGTAAGATGTTCAAGCTCAACAACTCCACATGCAGCCTTGCCACTGCTGGCTAGAGTAGAAAGTTTATTTCTGTATTTGCACTTTTTAGAGTGGCTTTTTCAATTCTTCAAAACAATCAGACATTCTACAGTTTTTCAGAATACTTTATGCTTGCTCTGTAACAAGTTTCTTAGCATTTAGTAACTAACTTATGCTCACTGCTATTCTCATTAAAACTTGAAGCTTTCTCTCTGTTTTTCAGCGTTTCCACTGGCTGCCTTTGTAACATGTTAAACTTGGCTTTTTCTTTTTTTAAATCCTCTAACGTGCTTGGCTGGCAGCCCCACAGAGCAGAAACACAGAGCGCTCCTTTTGACTTCTCACCGCATCTCTTCAGTGATGGTAATTTTGATTATATGTTGCAACTGGATGCCACACAAGAGGACTCTTGCTCTTCTGTATGTCAGTTTGTCAGAACTAGTGACTCTTCTGGGTTTCAAGTGATTTTTTTTTTTTTTTTTGAAGTTCCCTTTAAAAGCACTGGGAGGTTGGGCTAAACTGAGGCTGAAATCTTCATTGCCRAAGAACACGCAGCTGTCTTCACTTATTAGTTCAATGTGTCTTGTGAACATCTGAATGCTTAGAATCAGTGCAAACATGATTTTCTATGTGTTAACATGGGAATTGTACACACAATATTATAATATAATTATGTGTTGTAATAGATTATAATGGAATACCATGTAAAACGGACAATAATGGTTTCAATGGAAATCCAAAGGATGCTTCAAGTTACTGATGCTTTGTCAGTGCTCTAGGTGAATAGTTGAATGTAAGGCTGGAACTGTTAAAATTTGGTTAAGTATCTTTGGCAACTCAGTCTGAGTCATGACTTTAGGTTTCCTCTGATATCTTAAATAACTACCAAGCATCAAAGAAATTACAGAGGTCTGTAGAGCATTGTGAGAAGCCAAGTCTGCAGGGACATTTTCTGCTGTATTTTGACGTAGTGGAACTAGAACAGCAGCTCAAATTAGTGTGAAGAGAGCACGTCCTGAGTAGAATAGCAATATTTCTTTATTCATTCCTGACTTGAAGTGCAAAGGTGTGGATTTTTTTTAGCATGGCTTATATGAGTTGAGCTCTGACTATGTTAGTGTAGTGCTCAGAATTTTCCAGATCTTCTTGTGACTTCCCCTTGCATTGGAGTGAAATACTSCTTAAGCTATTTCCTTGCTTAKGGTGAAAATGTCAGGAGTGTTGTTSATAACCAAACAGTGTTTGTTATGGATCCACAGAGGTTTGTGTAGCATATGGTAACTTGTTTGTATTGAAGCGCAAGTATTTTATCCAGTTCTGTTGTCAGTCAGGAAGTTGCTTTTGTGTTGTGTAATCAAATATCTAGAAATTGGTGCAGAAGTTAAAGGGAAATAATGGACTGTGCTTTCCCTCAGCTGTGAAGTTTGAGGAAGTCTTTCTAACAGCAGCCCCTGGCTAGGTGGTACCTGATGTGTTGTCAACACTGTCTTTAGGAAGAGAGGATGGAGCTTCAGAGGACGCTTTGTGGAATTTGCAAGCACTCTGACACAGCTTGGCTGYAAAGCTATCTGTCTTAAGCTTGATATTTTGAATAAATCCCCTGCTTCAGTATAGTTGATAGTTGCAGTTGATACTTGATCAAGACAGTTGCAAAGAGGCTGAACTGCTCTGCAACCTCAACCAACCAGTTCTTGTGGCTAGTGTCTTCAAATTAGAGGTCCGACAGTCTTTGACCTTTATGTAATTTTCACCGCTTTCTGCTAGAGAAGCGGCGGTGTTCTAATCTCATGCATAATCATAGCTTGTGACTCTTGCTTTCTAGTCTCTATTCAACCTAACAAAACTGTTCAAATGGTCTTGGTGTTTGTCATCTTCCAGTACTTACCGATAAAAGATCGATTCAAAATAGCAGGCATTTCGGAGCATATTGTAGACTTCAGATGTTATCTACTGCGTTGATAATATTAATTAGTGAATATGTTCTTCAAATTCTGTGAGACAAAGTTTTCAGATCACTTGTTTAAATGAGCTTGAGGTGTAAGAGAAAGGAGCCTTTTTGTAGCTCTGATGATCAGTATGCTGAGTGGTCGAGCTGTGAGGTGTTTCCAGAACAAATGCAAAATATAGTCACTTGATTTTTAAGGTGTATAAATGCGTACGAGCCTCTGAAGCCACAGCAAAATATTCTGTTTGAAAATGTGCACAGATGTATTCCAACAGCTTTGCTGTTATGCTGCTCCTGAGTGTTGTATTGCAAAAATCCTGAAAAAGGATTTAGTGTATGGAATCTGTATATGCAGTCTCCAGTGGAATCCTAATCATGGACATGGTAACTTGACTGGAAAGGTCCTTAGCATCCTAAGCAACTTGTCAAAACGACTTCCTTGAACAGTATTTGAACCAGGTGATTTTTTTCAGAGGTCATGTCCAACCTAAACTATTCTCTGAAGAAAAGCGCRTCTTTCCTGATTCCCTGAAAATGGTGTTTTGACATTCTCAAGTTAGGTAAACTTTATGCTGGGGGAGGGAGGGGGAATGGGAGTTCAGGAGATCGATTCATGATCTTAAACCTCAAATTTCTGGTGAAAAGCTAAAATTAGGCCAAGAATTGGTAGCCTTGTAAGTAAGTTGGAAAACAGCTGGCTGAGAGTTCTCCACTATCTACCTTCTGTTTTTGGAAAGGTATCCAGTGCAAGTGGGCTGTGCAGGTGGAGCCTACTGAGTTAGGAAACTTAGTGGTTACAGTAAACTTCATTTCTTTCAAGTTAAGTGCCTAAAAGATGTTTCACAGGAAACTTCAGGAGTAGTAGTGTGTGTTTCCAGTGATAGTAGTGATAAAGTTTTATTAAAGGAAACTTTTTTTATATTAGTGCATGTCTTATCAGGCACACTGAATTCCCTATCTGTGTAGGTAAGATGACTATTTTTGTTTTAGAGGTTGAAAGATGAGGCAACATGAAGAGTGATGAGAAAAATCTTATCAAATGTATGAAATATCAGGCCATAATTGTTTGGCTTTGTAAGATTTGGTGACTTTTACTGGCAAAGTCTCTGTAAGACTCCACATGGTTATGAGTTAAAGATACTTATGAGTTAAAGATACAAATACTTAAATATGTTTATTTTTCTTCTTTTTATGAGGCAGCATAGAAACTCTCAAGTTTGATTCCATTTCTTAGTCTAAGCCTGCAGTTGACTCTCTCTTTTAATTGCAGTGTATTTAACACAACTTTTCATTTTTAGAACCTTCTTATTGACAACTGGGTGTTTTGAGTTTGATTTTTCCTACGTACATTAAATTTTTCAATGTTAAAGGACTTCCTTTAAAAGGAAAACTTTTACTTTATTCACTTCAAAGAGTGTGTGTTGRTTTGTTTTTGTTAGGGGCGATACTACATTTTACCTTACCCTTATCAAGCCTTGCCTTGTAGTTTATGGAGGCCCTCTAGAGTCTGTGTTCAACTCGGCCAATTCCATATATCTACTTGACATGCCCTGAAAACCTACTGTAGTTTAGTATTACTGTAGCAATAATAAGCTTGTACTTTTTTCCTCTCATCCATATTTATTGTTAGATATGTAATTTTGCATTTAATATAGATGAGTGGACTTCATCTTCTCCTGGCAGTCTTTTCATGCTTACTAATGTGTTTAATTTGGACCAATGATCTGTTGGCTCCAGTTCTGTTACCACAAAGGCAGAGTGAACAGTAAGATGCAACTAGTTACTGTTACAGAGCYGCAGGTGCGTGCGAGGTTGGCTTGCTCCAATACCTAAGCTTGAAACAGTAGCAACAAAAAGTACCAGAAATATGCAAGCAATTCATGTGAGAARTAATAGTGTTCTTGCGGCGCAAATGAGCTGCTAGAAGGTATTTTATTGGTGGAAATATTTTCAATTTCCTATGTTTCCCAAAAGGAATAGTTGTGAACTGATTACATATTAGACTTCTAAATGTTTTCTGATTGTCTAGGCATAGCTAAAGCCTCTTAATTATTAAAAGTAGCCCAGTAATGAACTAATGATAAAAGGAAATGAAACATTAAGTATATGCTTCTAATGAGAATGACTTTTCTGTTCAGCTAGCTACCTTTCCAGAAGTATGAGAAGCTTTTAGATAAATTTCCATAGTGTTTTTCTGTCCTAATAAAAATTTTTGCAGTTAAATATATCTGATYATTTTGTGAAGACTCAGTACAAGTGAGTATTAAATACCTGAAATTTCTTATTTCACACAAGAAAGTGTGTGTTTTTTCCCTCATTGGTTAGCACARCAACGTAATTTGTAAGTCTTTGAGTTTATATGGTAGGAAGTGACTTTTTTGAAAGTACTTCTCCATATACATAAATGAATATGGGGAAGAGGGAGAGGGAGAAGAGATGCAAAATTATGCAAAATTCTCTCTGTTCAGATAGTTGTTCTGTGTCCAGGCTCTGTCCCAGCAGTATGSATGTGATGAAGAGGAGTGAAAAGAGCAGGCAATGCTCTTTATTCACTTATGGATTGCTAGTATTGGGGTTTTTTTCAACTGAAACAAATTCTAGAATGAGTTTAACATGATTGTTTTCCCTTCGTCACGTAGTTTTGAAGACTAGTGTATCAATCTAGAGATAAGGTTCTGGCTGTATTTGATTTGTGCGACTTGGTGTTTTCATTCTGTTGGTATTAGTCAGGCATCTAATACTGAAGAAATCTATAGTCAAATCTCTAAATCACTTCATGACTTCATTGACTTATGGTTTGAACACTGAAAAATCAGTGGGTGGGAAGTGGAAAGCTTTCAACAACCCTTTTGTAAGAGTATCCATCTCTTATCAAATTCTTTTTTTTTTTGAACACATCATTTTGTTGGAACTTTTAATTGAAAGAGGTTGTTAATGCCTTAAATTGAATGACATCGAGTGTGACTTGGAAGACTAAGATTTAGTCTGAGATCTAGTTCCTTGGATTAGTTTATTAGGTAACAGCTTGAATAGTGGCTTAACAACTCAAGACAGTCAACTCAAGATGAAATAGCTTCTCTGAAACCTGTTCAGTAGAAACAAATACAGTATGGTGTAAGACCTTATTCATCATACTAATTTACACTACTCCAGGAAAATGGATATTTSAATGTACCAGAGCATCAGTTTTAGCTGAAATGAAACATACCTACAATTTAGTGAACTTTGTGTAGGAGTAAAACTGCGTTCTCCAGTGGATTTCTTCTCTTGAAAGAGGCTGATCTAAAACACTTGAGTTCAGACCATAGTTACTACTAAGGAAAGTATCATAGGTCTACAACAGAAGTGCATTAAGYCCTAAGCAGGCAGTGACCATGTCTAGTCTTGCAGAAGGAAGAAGAGCATGGAGACTTTGCACTGTGGTGTAGCAGAAAGACTTGCCTTGTACGGGGATACTGTCTCATCCTGGAGATGAAGGGACAAAAGCTAGAATGGAATTCAGATTCAGGTTGGCTATCACTGTTAAGATGGGGTAATATGTTGCTACTCTTTGTATTTTATTCAGTGGCATGGGTAGTGATAGTTTGATTTATGCCTTTCTTGTTAGATATTTTTATTAGGAATCTTAACTCTTAGATTATAGCAATTTTTCTACTTCCATCTTATTTTTTTTACCTGAGGCTCTGCATTGGTAGTCTGACTGCAACTCTCATGTGTGTTATGGGTTTGTTGTTGTTTGCTTGTTTTCTTCCCCCTCCTGTAATGCACTGATACCTGTTAAGATTTCCRAAGTCTTGATGCAGCAGTTAGACAACTACCAGGTCCTGTTGGTAGAAGTTGCGTCATAGTGTGGTCTTCAGTGAAGAATGGTTGATCTGCCACTAGCTTGGTGGACCCAGTTGGGGTTCAACTCTCTCTGATGTTGCTGCTCAGAGCCTACCTTTAAGGTTGATGTATTTCCACGCTGCTGTGAGTCACATGAATAATAYGACTTTTCACAGGGAAGTGGGAGTTAATTTGCAGAAACGTAAGCCTTCACAATAAATTGTCTTCAGCGATTAGCTTAAGACTTCACGTTCTTGTGCCCCAACTAATGATTGCTTTCTTTTTAGGTGCCTTAGCTGGACCAATTGTTGATCCACATGTGACGGCAGTTTGGGGGAAGAAGGTTGCACTGAAATGCATAATTGATGTAAATGAGACAATTACGCAAGTGTCTTGGGAGAAGATGTATGGTAAAAGTTCACGGACTATTGCTGTTCACCATCCGGAATATGGAATTTCTATTCAAGGAGAATACCAAGGAAGAGCGGCATTTAAAAATTACTCTCTTACTGATGCGACCATCATCTTAAAAAACGTAAGCTTTTCTGATGCGGGAGAATATATTTGCAAGGCAGCCACCTTTCCCCTTGGAAATGCACAGTCATCAACAATTGTAACAGTACTAGGTAAGTCAACTTCTTCATAAAGAGATTAGATGACTAGCACAAACTTATTGATGAAATTCTGCAAATTTATTCATGTATTTTACTCTATAACCTTTACTCTTTACATCTTCAGTGGGAAGATGTATTCAGCAGCCTTATTGATGCTCTTTCTTCAGTGAAGAGACTTGCTTAGGGTCTTGTTTCTTTGGAACTTGCTCCTTGATTATCTTGAATTAAAAACAAAAAACCCCAAGCACTTTAAACATCATACTTATCTAAAAATTTTTGCACACAATTTTAAATTTTGGGCTTGGCAATGCAGATACTAGAGATGCATGTGTGTGCTGAGAAGCTGCTAAAGATACTGTTAGTCACCACCSTGTCTAGGTTTCCTGATAATTATGCTGTTAATACAATAACTTTAACTGCTTTGGGCTAGCTGTGTGAATTGTCTGCACAGTATGAGTGTTAAATAAAGCTATTCAGTGCACTAGTGAGAACTGTGAGAAGAAAAAGGAGAGGATTTAAGCCCCCTGGTTATGAATAGTACAAATATGAAACTTATATAGAATAAGTTTCTTATTTCAAGATAAGCAGAACCTTAAACTGGTTGAGTTTTACTTTTTTTGTGGTGAAATGCTGCCATAAAGGACTACTAACTCACAAGTAGACTTAGTAGTGCAGTCTGAAGTAAAATGATTTTCTTGATTTTAAAACTTGTTGACTTGTTCTTTCTTTAAGAATAATTATAGATCAATATAAATAAGTTCTCCATCTGTGAGTGGTCAGGTAGCATTTTATTCAGCCAAAGTGGTCCTTGGTCATTCTAGCTTTGTTAAYAAGTGGGTGGTTTAGGTTCTTGTTTTTCACTGTTGCCTGTTTCCTGGATAATAGAATACCATGTAAGTTAAATCCTATGGCTGGGCAGCACACTCAGTAAACTGAATTTCACCACAAGGTGGGGCAAAATAAACACCTCAAAGCAAGTTACTCCAGTTGGAAACAAGCTCTCCCCAAGAAGTTCCATGTGATACAGAGCATGAAGCCTTATGACCCATCTTCTACCTACACTGCAAGTGATGTTATGTCTGTGACTACTGTAGCACTCCCTTGAATTCAAGTCTCAGCTGCTGGGATTCCCTGAGACGAAGGGGAAATGGGAGGCTTGGTTTTACTGCTTTCCCTCATCTCTTTCAGTAAGTCTCATTTCCTAGGATTTTTTTTCCTAGGATTTTTTTTGCTAGGATTTTAGTAGTTGCATCTGTCACCCTCCTCAGATTTTAGATTTTTGCAGGAGCTGAGAAGGCCACACACAGTGCAGAGAAATGTGTGCTCTATGTTTAATCTATCACACAGAACAATGTGGAGGGTAACAGTGTGCTTGGTGACTTGCGTGTGATCAAAACCTGCAGTTGGAATAGGCAGAAGAGCATTTATTGGACATATCCTAGCCTTGAGCTTTTCTGGAGTTGCTGATGGTTGTCAGTGATCAGCAGTCAGCCTCTGAATTGCAAAACCTAGTTAATAGAAATGCCTTCCTTCCACCTGTACCCCCAAAACTAGTAACCAACTTGCATGTTTGAGGGGAATATTTCTGCTACAAAAGGGGAAGATTAGCTGTAGTTCTGATCAGGRGTGAGGAGTAGGGAGAAAAGTGGTGTTTGAACTTGTCTGCTTCCATTATTCTGTTCCTTTGGCTTGTTTTCTAAGTACTGTTTGCCTTTCCCTCCTATGTAGCCATTTCTTGACTTGCATGTAGAACAGGGTAGGACTGTGTCTGACTTAGCTGCTTTCTCTGTCCTCAGAAAAGGTCACTTTCCTTTTACCAAAAMAAACTGTTATACTGACATCTATACTTGAGTAGAAAAATGTTAGCTTCTCAGAATAGGTATATTAGTGAATTATATGTGAGCTTACAGGCCTAAGATCAGCAAACCACAAGCTAAACTCTATCTTAAGCRTGGAATATGTCCTTTCAGAATGTAAAACCTGACGTAACTTCAAATCAGCTTTATTCTGTTTGTTCTGCTACAGTTCTAAAAACCTGTCCTGTAAGTGAGGAGAAATTCATGTCCAGGAGCTGATGGTTTCCAGTCCCAGCAGTGGTGCGTGTTTTCCCCACTCCTGCTGTGCATTGCTATCAGTGAGGTACTAGTTGGCTTTGTCTGTAACAGGCTTGTACACGGTGAGGCAGAGACACTRAAGACAAACATGGGAAGAACACAACTGCAGGATAAAATATTTCATCTGATGCAGCATATTAATTGTATAAAATTGCATATTTGGAAAGTCTCCCTTGAGGTATTTAAGCTTCAKAGACCTACCACATTGGTTGACTGTCCTTACTCCCAGTTTACTCAACTTCCTGCTTTATAATCTAAAGGAAATTCTCTCTAGAAGAGGTTAAATTTTGTTAAAAACTGGAGATGCTTTTAGGGACAAACTGCTGTATTGGCATTGTCTAACACTGTGGTCCTTCGAGCTTCTGTAATATGAGGGAGCTGGAAATGTGAAGACTTGTATGCCAAGCTTCTTCATTTGGGGTTCTTTGTCTTTCTGAGGACAATGATGCAAACCAGCTGAAGGTGTTTGAAGGTAGAAGAAATGGTGTGTGGTGGGGTAGCTAGCAGAGTTTACATACCCTGCCTAACTGCCTTCTCAAATGCTTTCAGTATTTCCAGATGTCATTCAGTTTGATGGCTACTGTCTTAACAAGCTGACATGTTCGTCTGCATATTAATAAAGTACATCTTGCAACTCTTACCAGTATCATGGTAAGGTACCTATTAACCTATTTTTTAATGAAAAAGAAAAGCGTCACAAAGTTGATGGATGAAGATCTACTCAGTMTGAGTAAATCCCAGAGATGCTAATATAGAAATTCTTAAAGTAAGAAATTAAGATTAAGAAGATGCCTGTCAAACAGTATGGAAAATAGATCCTGACAGGGAATTCTGATAAAATAGTTGTGTTGGAAAAATACTGGTTGGAGTAATATGCACGTGGTTCTGAAGTAAGGTGATAGCATGTACCACTATGAGCTGAATTAGTGAAATGACTAGTKTAGGGGAGGGAAAAGTCAGTAATAAAGGATTAATGTAGAGGACTGGATAAGTTTTATTTTTCAGAAATGTAAGGTCATGGTTTTGAGGGGGAGGGACAAACTAAAAAGTAGGAATTCTATTCTTTAGAGAAGGTTATTCAAGGATATGTCAGTTAGAAAGAAGAAAGGGCTGACAAGTCCCAGTGTCATGCTGTGGTGGGGTAGCTAGTGGATTTAATGGTAAGTGGAAAATAACACTGTTTATGTTGTAATCATGCCAGTCCCCTCTAGCCTTTCTGGGCAGTGGTGGAAGAAAATGTAAGATAGCTGCTTCTGTTCTCTTTTTCTTTTAATGTTGAAAGCTGGAGGTAGRAGCTTTCTGAAACCTAGGACCTCAAGACTCTTTCTTTTCTGGGTAGTTTATTATGTTGTCCTTCTGTAAAGGACTCAACAAAAAGAGGTCTCTGGCAGTCCTTGTAAACATAATGTAAAGCAGGAGTAAAAAGGCTTATAATGGCAGTGAAGAAATGGTCATGAATCGGTAAATGAGGGAGCRTGGATGTGTAAGGTGGGTGAGACTTTCCCAGAGTAGTTAGCTACAGGTTCAGCTCATACTTGAAGCACTGCTGCTTCATGTAACTGGAAGGTAATTCATGCTGTGAAGTTGCTTCAGGCTCTTAGAGCTCTAAGATGTGTGAATAAGACATCCCATGTGCACTAATCTTTTAATAGCCTATACCCATTCCTATCTACTGTGTTAATTTAGAAAAAAAAAAAAATTTGCCACTGACCTGTTATTTATGCATTGTGGAAGCCAGTCCCCTCTACTCCTGCATCTTTGTGGGATTTCTTTTTTTTTTTTTTCTCTCCCTCCCCAGTCTGGGGACTCTTACCCAAAGTGCTGTGTGGTGGGGTTTGATTTTCCCCCCACCACCTCCCCCCTTCAGTTTTCCTGGATAGTGCATAGTGTTTCTATGGAATGGCTTAAGTAGCCTCTTTTAATACTTTGAAGTTGCATTCCCTGCCTTGCCCCTTGCTAAAATAAATAAAAGCTTAGGGTTATCTTTATTCCAAGCTGAAAAAGTACCTGTTTGCTGATATGAGAGGTGAGATTAGGAGGTACCATTATACACTTGAATCTGAAAATTCATTCAAGTGGTGCTTCAGTCATAGTTTAAGATAATAAATGACTACAAAACCTGTAGCATGAGTAGCTGGGTTTCAGTTGTTGCTTCAGCTGCTAGAATAAAGCAACTGTGAAGGAAGGACAACAGAAACTACCCAGGTCTTCCAAAGGACATTGCTTTGCGCCTTCAGTAGCTATTTGGCCACCCTGTCAGGTGGTTTCTAGTCCAGGAATCAGGGTTTACAAGAGCATGCAGCAGTGAAGGCCAAGCCATATGTTCAATTTAAACTGAACCCCAGAAGCACTCTGGAACTGGAGTAGCTTTGAATAGCTCAACTTTGTCTTTTTGAGAAATCCAAGACTGAGAATTACTTTATCCGTTGAAGCTGTTCAGTCACACCAATTTCAGAGGAAACCTGAAGGAAAAAAAATGCCCTTTCTCTAGCTGAGGCTTTGCTTGAGTCTTTAGTGTGGTACTGAGTCAAATTTTTTTCACTTCTGTAGATGATAGTAGGCAGTGCTTATGTTTTTGAATTCATTCGTAGCTGTCATTTCTAATACTGTGGAGCGTGCTGCTCTGACCTGTAAGAATGTCCTTGCCTAGTTTTTAACTTTAAGCTTGACCTTAGATAAGAAGTGTCCTGGTGCCTTTTTTTCCCAGCCAAAACTTAATATTAGGGGGAAAAAAATAATAGGGCATRTAAGAATTCAAGTTTTTCTTCAAAATAGTGTATTGTGGTTTCACTGGTCTGATGCTTGGTATTTGAAGTGCCTTGGAGAAATGGTTTTATTTTCCTCTTYAATCCTAACACTTCTGTAGTTAAGGCTGTGACCCATGTCTGGCGAATGTTGCTGGCAAACTAATACTCACAGAATACAGTAGTCTTCATGCATGAACTGTTTAAAGAGCCTTCCCTGCTAGATTGCTGTCCACTGCAGATGTACCTTATAGGAGTAGTTAGTATAAGGACAGCTTTTGGAGATATGCTGCTTTTTTGTTTATTGTGTGAGTTTATTTAAAAAGGTTCTTTATTCTTGCCTCTTTGTCACATTTTTTCCTCACTACCTGTGTGCCTGCTCAACTTTTCTCCCCCATCAGTTGTGGAGGCTACTTAGTGAAAATATGAGGGAATACGTGCAGTTTCTGTAGGCTATGTGATACTTTATAGTTGGGAGGAGAAAGGGAAGTCCATTTAGTGTCCTTTCTACAGAAAAAGCTTTGACTTCAGTGTTTTTGTTTGTTTTAGCTCCTGCATCAGTTGTATAATGTATTGCCTTTCCACATAGTAGGTAGTCTGAAATCCAGTAATGGAAGTATGGGGGTTAGGAAACTTGGTTAAAGGGAATAGCTTTTGAGGGAAAGAAGGAGGAAAAAAAAAAAGTTTCATATACAAAGGTATTAGCAGAATTAACAGAAGGCTGGTTTGCTAACAGGTATGACGGAGACAATGAGGGGCAATGGTCTTTGAAGGGAAGGTGTCATTTTGCTGATGGAATATCTTAAAGATGTCTAGTAACAAACTGAATTTAAAATATGCATAAATTTGATGATGGACTTTGCCCTAAAGGCTGTGACCACTTCAACACTGTAAAACCTTTGTGAAATAAGGTTGATGATATTTTCAGTTCTTGCTTAGATACACCACATGAACACAGTGCCATTGACGATGTAACAGCTAGTCATCCTAAAGCATTTATATTTAATTTTGACCTAAAACAGGCTGTATGTTTTAAGGCTARTTTTCACAAACTTACATTGAGTCCTGAAGCACATAGTGACTTGGGAAGCTGCAAACATGCCTTGAAGCTGCACTGCAGTGTGCAGTGCAACACAAGCAAAACACTGAGAACGTGTGTGCACGTAGGCCTGTGCATACACACGCGCACAGTGTTTTCCTRCAGGTTAGTTGGCGGTTCCTGATTGGGATGCTGGCAGCTTGACACCAGTTGTCACTGCTGCACTGGCCAACTGAAGAATAAACTTAACATCCACTGCTAGCTTTGAAATGCCACAAACTGAAAGCATTGAATTTAACGCTTAGTGCAGCAGAATCTAACCCCCTTTTTTAAGTGTAGTTTCAGCCCAGTATCTTAAGCTATCTATATTGTCAGACACTGCACTGGAGCAGTGTAGTTGGCATTTTGAACTCTCTGGGAGTTCCCTGTTGATGCATTAAATGTGAACAACATTAAGCTTTAATCAGCGGACAAAAGTGAACAGTGCTACCAAGTGAAAGCAATTTCGTTACCACCTTTGATATAAACTTGACCTTTCGCAGCTAGATTATTCTTGTTCAGTTGTTCTAAATAATAGTTTTGAGGATATGGATTGTTTTGAGTTAAAATCTACTTTTTCTTCTTCCTCTCTGATAGTTGAACCTGTTGTGAGCTTAACAAAAGGATCAAATCCTCTGATAGATGGTGCGAATCAGACAGTAGCAGCAATTTGTACAGCAGCCACTGGAAAACCCGCTGCAGAGATTGACTGGGAAGGAGGTCTTGGTGAAATGGAATCCAGCTCCACGTCCTTTCCAAATGAGACGGTGACAGTTGTAAGTCAGTACATCATTGTCCCGACACGGTTTGCAAGAGGAAGACGTGTAACGTGTGTGGTGAGGCACCCGGCTTTGCCAAAGGAGATACGATACTCTCAAGTTTTGGACATACAGTGTAAGTATTCTGTAAGGTAGCTACTACTCATTACATATTTTAACCATGCTGTTTATTAGGTGTAGCCTTCATGGGATGAGATGGCCACATACTGTTTCAGAGGAATTAAAGGAAAATAAAATGCTATAAAAAGCGTGTAATAGGTTATTCAGAAATAGAAGCGAGGGACTGTGCATTTAAAGTTAAATACAATCATCTAACCAAGTTAAAATACTGTAAACRTAGCTTTAAATTTAGGAAATGTCTCTGTGTAAACTTGCTCATGTTTGTATTCAGCTTTCCAAATTCACAGGCAAAATAACACACTCAATTGATATGTAAACTGTTTACAGAGCCTGAAATTGTCAGCTGATGTTCTTTTGAAACCATTTCAGCAGTATTAAAGAGGAATTCTAATTAAGATTCATTTTTGAGAACTTATCCCTCAGATATTTTCAAGTTATTTTTCAGATTACTTGTTCACATTGTAATTTCCATAACGAAATGAGAGTGTATATATATACACACAATGGTAATCTGAGTTGTCTGAATCCCAAGGACCCAGATTCTCGTGTAATTCAAACCTGAATAGCTACTCCAGGCTTCTGTAACAATTTTGTGGCATTACAGGGCATAAGTTAGATGTCTTGTAACTCTGCTGATCTAAAATGACTTAATACRAATAACCTTTAGGCATGTGATCCATTTTTAATTAATGGTTATGCAACCAAAATGAACCATTTTCAAGTGTTTCCTTTGGTACTCATTTTAGTTGTGTGCAGCTTTAAAGTATCCTGACGCTTAGTCTGTGAATCCATTTTCTTTAAAAAAAAAAAAAAAAAAAAAGTAATGCCTGTATAGCATAAACCTCACTATTTTTGTTTGACCAAGCCTCCTGCAGTTTTGTTGAGTTTCTGAGAGGTCATCTCTTTCAACCAAGACAGACTTGGGTGTCATACTTGACCTTCACCTTTTTTAAGGTGACTGATGCTGCTTAGGTCTTGAGACAACTTCTTTGGGGGAGTCTCACTCTTTTAGACGTTTATACTACTTGTCTTCTAAAGATGAGAATGTGGTTATTGCATTGGGTGCATAACTGTGGTTTTTCTTTGCACAACTGAAATCATTTGGATGTAAGATTTATACTGTAATGATTTGTAAGATACTACACTGAAGTTCTAGATCTAAGTGAAGCTGATTCAGGAATAGATATGGTTGTTCCCACTGTTGCCCTGAACAGTGAATAAAAGGGCGGATTTTTGGCAACTTCAAAAAGAGAGCAGAGCAGGGTACTCATACCTGAGCGCCAGTGCTCAGCTAAGCTTTGCCACACAATTGTGTAGTAAATAACTGAGCAACAAATGAGAAGCCAAGGTGTCGAAGTCTTAATGCTCAAGTCATCTCTCATTCTTTGCTTAAGCTCAGAACTTGTACTGCAACCCTCATAAGCTCTTACTGCACAGGATTAATACTGAATCATACTGGTCTCTGTATGTTATGGGAGATAGGTGACCAAATTTCTCCTACATACCTGAAGTAGGTGGCTTTTTATGTCTGTGACGACGAAGTCCCATTTGATGATACCAGTTGCTCTTAATTATCAATTTRCAGCCTGCATTTGTGACCTCTTTCCTTTGTTAATTATCTGGCTTCTCTGAACACTTTCTTATCTGCCTTTATCTTGTTACTGAAAAATATTTCTACCTTCCCTTCTCCATTTTGAAAGGACATTAAACCAACCGTCTTCCAAAAGCTTTCATTTTTCCCAAATAAGTATGTGTGCTGATGTCAATATTTCGCTGGGTATTTTCAATAAGTTACTGTGTCTAACAGAATCTACTGCTGTGTGCTTTGCTGTAGCTTAGAAGTCGGTTTTGGTTTGTGTGTCATTTTAAGAAATGAGACAAATGTCATCTGCACCATTAAACTGACGGTTGAACAGTCTTAGTTTAAAGAAAACGTTGTCATTATTGATAGAAGAAATCTTTTCTTGGTAGATGCGCCAGAAGTTTCCGTAACTGGCTATGATGGAAACTGGTTCATTGGAAGAGAAAATGTTCAACTCAAATGTAATGCTGATGCAAATCCTTTACCTGTGGAACTTGTGTGGACCAGGTAAATATTTATAAAAAGGGACTTGRTACTTGATTCCAGTGCTGTGAATGGTATCTCTTTGTTTATAGAATACCTGGTTTGAAAACAAGGAATGTGTGAGTTGGGTGGTAGTGATGCAATTCAGACTCCTACAAAAAGGAAGGGGTGTGTGTGTGATATGAATGGGTGGAAAAACTTTAAATGTACAAGTTTGGACACTTTGTCATTACTTTTAGGATAAAATCATTTTAGTTTTTACTTTTGTTCAACCTAAATATTGCAACAGATCATCCAAAGCTCAGTCTAGTAGAGATCCAGCAATTCTTCAGTTCTGTCTTATTACTTAAAAGTTGGTTGCAAACACTTGAAAAGAGTTTCACATCTGCTCTCTAAGATTTGGAATCTGAAGTTGAGGTGGCCTATACTACAGAGTGATTATGGACATTAGCCTTCCTTAAGGTTAATGGGTCTCTTGTGTGTTTTCTTTTTCTTCAAGTCCTCCAGTAGTTGCCAAGAGGAATAGATGCAGCATTTTCCTTGCTTGCTGCAAACTTCAGTTTGACTGTACATGAGAGGGAAATAGGAAGTATTTCTTACGTAGCAGCTGTATGTTACGAAGAGAGGGACTGGATGGCCCTACTTTGAGATGTACTGCTTGGCTTTTGGGATGTGTTTTTGGAAAGAGAAAGACACTGTTTTGTAAAAGGGGAGGGGGAAAAAGGAAAATAAGGAGCTGCTTTAAATTGAGTTAGTGACAGTTGAAACCAAGAAAACAATTTTCAGRAGGGTAACTTAAATGTAGTTCTGTTATAATGCTTATGCCATTAAAGCATGGGGGTATTTACTGTTCTGAATCTGCATTGTATTTCTTTCCTTCCCAATGGCAGATATAACTTAGTGTATAGGAACACTAAGTCAAATGTGCTTTGAAGCTGCAGTAAGTTTGGAGTTGCCTGAGGACAATTAATACGTTTTTGTTTTTCTGTTGAACTGCTTTGGACCTAAAAGTAACCGTGCAAGTCTTGAGTTAGTATTGCAGCTAACTGCAATCAGAATGGTACAACTGCACTAAAGAAGACTTTGTACAATGAATGGTATTACCTGTGTGGCATGGTAGGCTGCCATTCCCACCTAATGCTTAGTTTAAATTCAGTGTAAAGTTTAAATGGTTAGTTTAAGCTATTAGCTTAATATTAAGCTGTTAAATTTAGTGCAAGAGAGCGACACAAGGCATTCTATACTTAGCATTCTGTAGAATAAAATTTACCTTTTGCTTTACTGAGCAAAACCCATCTAAACAGCTGTAGTGTTACTGAGAGGAGACCTTTTAGAGGCTGGGGAAAAAAAACCTATTCACAATAAAATTTAATGTGCTTAAGTAACCTGTGTTCAACTTGCTCAGTATCTTACTGATTTGAAACTAAAATAGAATCTTAGAACCATTAGCCAAGACTTCTTTATTCCTTAGGAGCAAGGAATTGCTCCTAATCCTAGTGTGTTACTAGGATTAAAAAAAAACAAAGCTTTCCAAATGAATAATATATAAAATATGTGAAACCTTTAATATAATATTACATTAGAGCACTCCAAGGTTTGCAATATTGTGTATTTAATGCATATATATATTTAAAAAATCAGAATCTTTGATTTCAATCACTGGTATTAAGTTGTTTTAGCAGAAGGAGCTCTGAGCAATAATTATTAGCAAAGTAATTGGAGTCTCTAAATGCAGGTGTGTCGTTGGCTATAGCATGAGGACCACGGGAAAAGTATTTGTCAGAAACCTTTTATGTTGCAGATGAGTACCCATCTGCAACACATGTGAACAGCATAGGTTGTTCATTACACTTGTATCTACTTCAAGTAGCAACATCTTCCTGAGCTTACACTGTTTGAGTTTATATGTTCATATTCTTTTGGCTTTTTGTTTGTTTTTTTTTCTATTTAAGAATATGATTGAACATGTCACAGGAGGCTCTTATTTGAATTATTACTTTAAAARAAAAGTGGATTATTCCAGGATACAGAGATCAGGTTGTCAAGTGTTTGAGTTGATACCTCATAGGTTTTCACACAGCAGCCAAWTAGGATGCGGCAGAGCAGTATCATTATGTGACTTCATAAGTGCSCAAGGGGGAGTAAGGTGCCTAAGAATTTAAACTACAAGGAGATTCTCAAATGGCTGAATTTAGGATTGAGGAGTGATTTAGCAGAAGTTTGAAGTTGAAGTCATAAGTGAGGGAAACTGGAGTCTGCCACGATGTGATGATATACACAGGCAGACACCCTGATGTGTGTTTTGCATTTGGTAGCTCTCTTAAAGTAGTTTTGATGCCTCTTTCCCTTCTCCTTTCTCTACTTTGCACAGTTGTTCTGCAGGCACATGCAGMATGCTTCAGGGCATGAAGCATTGGGACCACACACTTTGTTCTAAGCAGCAAATTGAGTTATGTTTCTRTAATTTGGAAGGGAAAATGGTCCAGGGAGAAAAGAGGCAGGCAGAGAGGGAAGGAACTGCTTGAACACTTGCTGTGAAATGCTAGTCCTATTGCCCTATAAAAACCTCATATTGGCAGAAGTGTTCTTTATCCCAATAACTCAACTGGCTAGATAATACTGATGGTGGTAGAAAGACTTTGTACCTTGACTGCTGGTTCGTACACTTTGAGTGGATAGTTGTGCCAAGTTCTTTTAAACTCTTCAATGCTTTCAAAAGTTTATTTTCTACTTACCTCCCAAGTGTCAGCAAATGTTGTGCTGAAGATTGGAACTAAATCCCTTAACTTAAAGAACTAAATGTTCACTGAAAATACTCCAGAAGGATTCTTTGAGAATATTAAAAAGCTCATCAAAAGTTCCATCTCTAGATTACTACAAATATTGCCTTCTATAAGATATATTTAGTTTTTAGTTGTAAAGACGCTTACTTAAAATATATCCGTTTTATTGTAGACTCGATGGGCAGTGGCCTGAAGGATTGCTCTCTGTCAACAACACTCTGCAGTTCAACAGCCCATTGACTTACAACTACACTGGGACTTACATCTGTAAGGTGACCAATTCCCTTGGTCAAAGAAGTGATCAGAAGACTATTTACATATTGGGTAAGTCTATGGCTTGGCAAAGACAATATCTTAACTTTGACTCTTTTGTCAATAACTGAACGAGCAAACTGAGCTGCTCAGTATATTAAATACTTCCTACTTCAGTGTTAAGTATTAAGCTTAAGAGCTGCAATAAAACTTGGAATTAAATTGACCCTTTAGTAACAACACCATATAATGGAAGCTCTTAGGCCTGAAGTTTTTTGTCCTAGTGCTACTCCTATTACTTTTGGTAGGTGAACTTCCTTTTGTYTCTTTTTGTGTCTGTGCTGTCAAGGAAATAGTCATATCACTTTTGCTTGATGCTAAATGTTAGCTTCATGTTTTACTGTGGCAATTTCTTCGCAAGGACTTGAAGAGTTCACTCAGCACTGGGTCTTAGGGTGTGTGTGGGTAGGCATTCTCTTTATAAAATACATGAGTAGAAACATAAGTAATAGTACAAATATTGCAAATATTTGTACAATATTTGTACAAATAGTGCAAATATAGAAATTAAATATGAATGCCTCAAGAGAATGAGAGCTTATGAGAATGAGAGCTTAAGACTAAACTCAGGATGCAGAATGTTTGAAGCCACTTGTATCTGTTCATGTTTGTTAGTTAACAGCAGTTGTAGAACAGGAGGTACTGTTTCCAGCTGTCAGACTAACTACACTATGAGCCATTGTGAAAATGAATAGGCTCCAATTAGCTGGCTAGCTAATTGGCTTGTTAGCTGCAAACTCATAAATACTTCAAGGTAAATGAGACTTAAATTTTATCTCTTAAAAGACCTAAGTTCTATAGTTGCTGSTGAAAGTCGCATCTGAGAAATTACTCTAAATATTTATTTTCAGTAATTCCTGTATGGAAAAACTCATGACTGTTAATCAGACTTGAAACAATTACAAAGACTATTGCTTTTTAGGAAGTCTTAAGTAATTTAAAGATGGGGAAAAAAGAAGGCATCATTAAGTATAACGAAATAGTCTTCTGGAATGTAATGTTCAAAATCATTTAAACTATTTCTAGTTTCTCCAAGTACAGCTCTGCCCTTAGCTTCCTTATTCCACTGGTAAGGGGAGGAGCATCACCCAAGTCCATTTCACAAGTTTTTGTTTCTGAGCAAGTCAGACCATGTTACTTATGCAGAAACAACTGATTTTGGAATTATAATTAYGATGACTTCTTGTCTTGCAGACTGCTAAGAAAGTTGTGTGTGGGTTGAAGTGTCATTTTTCCTTCCAGGAAAAATTCTTGAGGTGACCATAAATGTATTTGTCAGGCTGACAGGTTCTCATTGTCATGCCTGTAGCTTTCTGGCGGTTATCTGCTAGTGCTCAATAAAACAGGAAATTGTCCAGAGCTGTACCCTGCAATGTAATGTACAATGTAATATAAGAACTTTTGAAAGCTGTCAGTCTTCTAAATGAATTCCTATAGTCACTACTGCTGCATGTGGAAGATTGATCACTAATCTCAGACTACCCACAGTGATGGGSAGTGATAGCGTAGGGGACCTCCTGTTGCTGCAGGAGGTGACTGTCTCGCTGACAGCACCAATAAGGTGACTGCTGGCACTGTTTTTCTTGGGCCTTGCTCTTCTTGCTGTGCATACATGACTGTTGATGCTCTTCGCTGATTCCCACCTATATGCCRGAATAAGACTCTTAACAGAAATGTAGTCTGTTTGCCAAGGAGGAACTTATTCAAAATCTGAAGCAGAACAAGTACTTTTTTCTGGTTCTCATAATCTTTGCCTAAAGAAATGTTGTAGTGCATCCCATCTCTGATTAAATGGCCTTTTGTATTTGCAAGTTTAGGGTAGATTCGGAGTCTGGTTAAGGCTCTGAAGATGCTTCAGCTGTGTTTTCTGTCTGGTTGCAATGAATTTCAACATCAATGTGTGGCATTCAGGCTGCATTTTTATTTGCTCTAGCAAAAATAGGCAGTGAGGCACATTTGGAAAATAACTGGGGGGAAAATGGAGTGAAGAGTCAAGGAAGAGCCAAACTGGACTGTCCTCTTTCTCTGTTCCTATAGGACTCTAGGGAAAAGTACAAGTGCTGAACTGTTATTTCTGGCTGTTGCTTGTGTGTTACTTGTGTGGATTTTTTTGTTCTTCTGCTTTATTTTCTTAATTTGGACATAACTTTTTTCAGACCACCATGTTTTTATCTCAGGCTTATGATCTGCTTCTACAAAGCACCAACAATGGTCAGAGAAGGCATCTACTGTTTATGGTGATTTTTTTCATCTTCCAATATTGAGATTACTGAGTCATAGTGAGTTGTGGATACTCAGGCCTGTCTGAGGCTAGAAACTTGGTTTAGGATTAATTCCATGTGACTGGAGGAGAGCTCTTAACTCCTGTTCAAGGCCCATAATTCATCCTTCCCATAGGAAGATGCTGAATCCCCATTAACAGTTGGTTCGGCTGAAGGGCATTGGTTAATGACTTGTCAATAACCAATTGGTTATTTATATATTGTCATTGGTTAATTGGATAGGAAATGGTGATGGCCTATGGCAGGTTTCTAGCTCTGTTGCCAAAGAGATTGTTTGGGATATTTTTGTTTTGCTCCAGTTGCTCTTAAAGTTTTTCCTGAAGAGTCTTCAGCATCTTAAATAAGAACATATAATTTGAAACTTGATATTGTTTTTCTGATCACRGTAGGCATAACCTCATATTTTAAGTCCTGTTAAGTCTCAAATGTTCCCTTTTGAGGAACATGGTCTTYGAGAATGATCCTTGTAATCTGGAAAGAGTATTTGACTCTTCATTTAACTCTCTCATTTATGTCTGTCAGAAATTTATGGATTGTGTTCTTGAATAGCAGCATGTGAGGTTTGGGGTTTGTTCTTCCATATTGGAGGAACTAGACTGTTGTGTTTTTGGAACCAGTCAGCCTTTGACTATCAGAATTAATACTTGGTGGTGACTATGCCAAAGTACCTTTCCCTCCAAGACTTAATTTATGTAATCTTTAAGTGGCAACTTTATCTGAAAGAGATACATGGTAATATTTAGGTTTTTCCTCACTATGGAGTTGATCRTTTCACTTCTCAAAATTCATATTGAGCTATATTTGAAATGGTTTGTAGTTGAAGTTTTTCATTCTCTAGATTTAAGTGGTCAGTTATGTAAAATGAAAGGCTCCTTAATTTCAGGGTAAGGCTTAGCAGAAGTTGTTTGACAATGTTGCTCTGTTAGTAAGGAGTGACCATCCCTCTCTGCCTCTTCAGCTTCCATTGGCTTTGAATTGGAGGAAGAGAGAGGATGGGCCCAGGACACTTGAACCAGGATGTGTTGCAAGTGCATTCAGAGRGAGAGATGCAGTATTTGGGGGATAGGAGAACAGCCAATGCACATAGCTAGAATATATAACCAATATATCTAAGCTTACCTTACACAGAGGAGCCTTTGCAATTAAGTTGTTTGCATTGCAAAGAGCTGTGAAAATTGGATAAAGAAGAGTCATTTAAGGGAAGCATGAAAATATCAGACCCAAGTGGAACAAAACTACTCTTGCAAGCTGATAGCAGCTTTCATGGAAAAGTCTAGGAAATAYATAATAAAAGGGAAGCCCAGTGTACTGTACAGTGACCATAGTGTCTTTGAGCAGATGTTAGTGCATAACTTGAAGCAAAGAACCAATCTTGCTTTTATTGGTGGMAGACTAATAAGGAAGACTGGTTTGAAACAGACCACGAAAGCTGAATGGAGGTTTTTATCTCTGGAGGGAAGTGGTTTGTTTATTGTACTGACAAGGAATAGGCTCCTGCCCTTCCTGGTTTCTTGAGTTAAAGTCCATCTTATTTTAATGAGGATGGTAACTATGTAACACTACAAGAACCTTTTTATGAGTCTTGACTTGCTCTTATCTTTACTCTTGGGAATATGTCGCAAGGATTTAACTGGAGCCCATAAAAGAGTAAGCAAAGTTAAAATCAAGGCAACTTGATTACTAAAAACTGAAATGTTTCCAGATTTTTGCAGCTCTGTGGCCTGTGTGGATTCTTGAGTACACTGTAAATCTGTGCTGCTACATAGGCTGCCACATCAGTGCCATAGCTTTTGAAATTCCACAGGCACTCTTGGTCTTAATTATTTCCATGATTTTCTATTTGGGAAGCTTGATTTGATAATTTTTTTTTTCCTTCTCTTTTGAAAAGCTCTGCAGAACTTTACAGGTTCCTAGGTGTAACTGATCTTTTCTCCTCTGTAAACAAAGAAAACTGATTTTAATACTTTTATCATTGCAGAATGACAATATTGACATATCATCCCGGTAGAAGTACTTTGAACAGATTGAGAATGAACCCTGAATTTATATTAGAGTTGTGGTGAAATTAAGATTAATATGTCAACTTGTCCTTGAAAAGAACTCAGCTAGACAATCTGGCAGTTGGTGGATGAAATTTAAAATGCTCACGCATTAGCAGTACAGTATAGTTGCCACTATCTCTACTTCTCTAGGAATGAAGGCTAAACTTTCCCAGAAGCAAGTGTTCCATGCTTAGGCTTTTTTTTTTTTTAGCATAGAGGATGATACCTAAACACCTCAGCATTAGAGGAGAATAGCTGATTTGCCTGCCAGGGACTTTGAAATAAATAAATAAAAAGACTAAATATTTGTAATCCTGTTTGAAATTTGTGTATCAAACCAACAAATCTTATATCCTGACTGAAATGTGTCTTCAAGGAAGAGAAATGGGATTTTAACTACTTCACCTATGGATTTGTAGGACATGGGAACCCTGGAAAATTCGGATTCCTAAATTTCTACATCTTTGTTAAAGTATGAAACTCACTTTAAACCTGTTTTTACTAAAATCATAATCTGAACTCCTTTTGTTCATTTTGATTATACTTGTTTAGTTTCTTGTCTGCTGTCAAATTAATATCATTTATGTATAGACACCTAACAAGTCACCACTACTTTTACATGGTCAGGTCATAATTATGCTCTGTAAAATCCATACAAAACTCTACTTAGGTTTAAGTCTCACATTCAGCAGTGGGGAGCAGTTTGAACTATGAATTGTATTAATAGCTCACGACAAACCTGGCAATTCTGTCTGCYAYGAGAACGAAATGACCATCAATATATTTAAACCTTTTTCAACTTCCAAGTGTAAGATTTGTCAAATAACTAGAAGTTTGACCAATCTCCAGTTCTATTCTACTTGCGTTTGGTAAATTTATGTGCCTCCATAAGATGATAGTAATGGTTCCATGGAACTTGCTTATGTTCATTTAACTCCATAACAACATGATGTAGTGAACTAGTGACCATGTAGTATTCTCTCTAAAAGATTTAAGATGTAGTAACATATTTAGAGTTCGTCTCTTTACTGTTTTTAAAACTATCTTGCTTTGGGCAAGGCAAAATAAACCTTTTTATTCGACACAGCACTAATGTAGAAACTRGTGCTGCATATGAATTGCAGTCCAAAGTAATTTTGAGAAGCACTCTGGTGATCATCAGCCCTTTGCTTGCAACTCTGTCTTAACTGCAGCTGCACAAAACTCCAGCTGGTGTAAAGAATACAGGGACAAAGTCAGACCCAGGGAGAAGCCCAGTAACTGGCAGTGCCTTGTTTACTTGTATAGCCCCATGTGAAATCGGTTGCTGATGTACCTCCATGGGGAGAACACAAATATTTTTGCATGTGAGGAATCAATTTATTTCCTGGAGGAATGCACGATGGCATTTTTACTTCAAGTGTTTCAGGCTTTTTGGTACTTAAAATGCTGGAAGCTCACTGTTCAAGTATAGACAATGTTATTTTGAGATTAGCTTTGTATGTGCCACTTTGAACTACGCTTCCTTCACTACTCAAAACCTGAAGCTAAGTTGTGTTAATATGGCAAGTATTTTTGGAGAGAATAGCTTCTTGAAATTAGTAGCTCATGTGCTGTTGACTTAGCACACGTTTTATAGTTTTTCATTCTTACACTCTTGCTCTGAAAAATTTCTGGAGAGTATTTGATGTTAACTTATTTTGTCGTTCATTTGATCCACTKTTTCTAAGTACTGTCTGGAAAGACATGGGACTTTGTGTTTCATATTTGCGATACAGTGCTGTCCCATGGATGAGAAATATGGAACAGGGAATGTCTGGGCAGGAAAGCTGCATCTCATAACTGTGAGGAGGGCAAGATGTTGCCTTAAACATTTACTTGTCCTGCACTATTCAGGATGCTTCCTATCCTGCTGCGGCATAGCTCAGAATACAGTGCACTAAAGCTGTTTCAAAGGCTGTGGAAAATAAGAGGCTCATTTTGGAGTACCGCAAACTTGAGAATGAAAAACTATTCTTGTAGATCGTATCCATCAACTTGGCTTTCTTATAAACCCTTAACTGATTTAGCATGCATTGACATTCTGTGCCTTTTCTGTGTCTTGTCTACCTCTTTGCTCTTTCCATTAGATCCTCCTACTACTACCACTCGACTGCCCACGGTTCCCTGGCATCCTTCGACTGATGGCATCACAGGTTTAGCAACAGAACCTAGAATAATAAATATCCCAACATCAACCTTGCCAGCAATGCAGGAAGACACTTGGGGTACCGTCATCGGTAGTGCGGTGGGGGGGGCCCTCTTCCTCATACTTGTCAGTGTTTTGGTTGGAATTATCTGCTATAGGAGAAGACGGACGTTCCGTGGTGACTACTTTGCTAAGAACTACCTTCCACCTTCAGATATGCAAAAAGAATCTCAAATAGATGTTCTCCAGTCAGATGATGTGGATTCTTACCCTGACAGTCTAAAAAAAGAAATAAAACATCCAATGAACAGCCTAATCTCTAAAGATTATTTACAAGACCCTGAAAAGCCAGAGTGGAACAATATAGACAATATTAACAGGTACCAGGAACGCTATGAAAGACCAATGGATTATTATGAAGGTGGAACACTGGGGATGAAATATATGGGTGGTGAATGTTACGATGACAATGAAGAAGACTTTGTTTCTCACATAGATGGCTCGGTAATATCCCGGAGGGAGTGGTATGTGTAGTCACCACTGAAACCTAAACTTGTACCTGCAATTCACTTCATTGGCTGGTCACTTTCTGATTGTTTATACTTACACATAAGGAGGAATAAACTTTTTGAAGTTTTCTTTTTTTTGTTTTTTTTTCCCAAGCTTTTTATATTGTGACTTGACAAATTGAAATGTGGAATCTGGGAAAATGTATTTGAGCTGCTTTGAACTTTTTTATTATTTTTTTTCTCCCAATGCTGTACTACTGTTCAAGATTTGAATTTTAATGCAGAGTGCTTATATTGATCTATGTCAGAGGTAACAAAGGTAAATTAAAGTTACCATCCAGACTTGATTCAGAATAAAAGGTGGCTTTCTTGGCTTTCTGATTGAAMAAGAAGTTTACCTAAGACAGTGATCAAGTAATCTTTTGGGGCATTTAATTTGCAGAGCTCTAGTAATGCAGTACAGTGAGTTAATGCAGAACTCTTAAGTGTATTCCTTAAATCTACACACCATCCATGACAAATCTAATGCTTCTATATAGCAACCACTTTGCCAATTAAAATGAGTTGGAGCAGAATCAAAGCTTTATTTCTAGGTTTTCTGCACAAAAATGAATACCTCTTAGCATTTTAATGAGCCTTTATGTAACTGTGTACTTAAGTCATTGCACTGAAAATAAGTTATCTATAAACAAGTCTTTGATAAGTAACTGCGTAACCATGTCAAAGGCTTGTCTTTTGAGGCATATTAAAAATATTTTTATAGTCGTTGATTTTTAAAAGCTTCTGCTAGCGTGTGTGTATATATACATATAAGTGAGGTATTTTGCTAGGCCTGTATTTAACAGGGTGTCCAAACTCATTACTGAATACAAGACTCTTTTTTTGCAAGTACACATAATAGTCTTAAAGCCAATTTGTAAGGCTTTGTGGAAATCCTACCTTTGAATCTGGAAGCTGGCAAATTGAACACATGTAGGAAAAAAATGCCAGGGGATCTGTAAGTTGGAGACGCCAGCAAGCTTGCATATTTTCCAGGATACCAATAACACACCAAGCCTGTGAAGAGGTGTTAAGTTTGCTAGAGACTTTCTGACCTGTAGTTAAAAGGGCAGTTTTACACTACATCTGGATGACGAGTTTTAGAAGTTACATGGGSGATGAAAGGTAAAAATTACCCTTTAGAAAGGGTGCCTGAAACTTCAGGTTAGTAAGAGGAAGGCAGACAGTGCATTGCCACTTCATGCAGTAAAAATGTACTACAACTATACAACAAATGCACCACAAATACCAAAKCTATGGAGCAGAAGGTTAGGTATGCTCTGCAGTCTGTGCCACAGGGGAATTCTTCTCCATAACTTGCTACTGCTTTAACAGTAAGTGCTTGTTCTTTAAAAGGACATCATCTGTAGGACATCTACTCTGTGACCTGATGTAGTTCTACTGTGTCCTGGGCAGGTTCTCCAAACTAAAACTGCTGATTAGGGGGAGGCAAGTTGAAATGAAGTAACTCTAGATGACTTGCAGAACAAGGATGAATTCAAAATCAGAAGGATGACTTTTTGGAAGTGCCATTTTTAAACATCTAGCTGGAAAAATGAAGATTATCAAGCTATTAGTTTTAGAAATCTGAAAAGGAAAAACTGCCTGTTCCATTTCTTGTAATGGACTCGATTAYGGCTACTTCATGGACATTCATGCTGGAAGTTTTTTTTCTGTTCTCATAGTATTTAGAAGCTTACAGCAYTTGGAGCTTGACACAGATAGCTGCATTGAGTGTTGTAGACAATACACTGTGATCACACATGGCTGCGTGTCTTAAAAGAGCAAGACAACTGCTGCTTTTGCAAGTCGCGTGGGGTGGTTCCTCAAGCAGCTAAAGTTCACATTCTTATTAACTGAGCTTTGGTGCATAATGGACAGAAGTCTCAAGTACAATAGCAAATACTATTCTGTGTATTCGTAGTTTGAGTGCAAATTCAAAGAAAGGAGTTGAGTTTCTAGTAGAAAGTTCTGGTGCAAATTATTTCCAAAGTAAAGGGATCATACCTCTTAAACAAAAAAAAACCTTGATATATCATCTTTAAAAGATGGTCTTACTTCAAAATAAACATAACCATAAACCTGTTCTCCACATGGGATATCATACTTGTGTCTCTGTGGATTTTGAGGGTTTTTTTCTTTTGTTAAAATATTTAATGATTGAGAAGTTGAAATGTTTTGGAGTTACAGTTGGTAATAGGGATAGGTCTTAAAGTATTGCAATGTTTTGTACATTATATCTGCTGTAAAAAAAAGAATTGATTGTAAGTACAAATGGCTGTTGTGTGAATAAACTTTTGTTATGTTCTTCAGCATAGGTAGTGTTCAAAACTGTTTGCAAAAGTCAAGGGGAGCAGGTGTGTAAAGTTGGATAACAGGGCAGGGTTTTTTTTTTAAGTATTTCCTTAAAGACCCTAAGCTTACAAAACAGTTGGCTTTAGGAATAGTTTTTAAAAGTGTAAACAACTGAGAACGCTATGTAGGGATAGGTGCTGTCTAAACAATTGTACCTTAAGCACAGCTAATATTTAGGATTCACATTCTTGGGAAAAACCTTTTTTAAAAAAAAAAAAAAATCTGATGACTTCAATTTAACCACATTTGTTGGAATAAAACAATTCCAAATGACCACACATTGTGGTGTAGTTGGTACCATGTATCTCTGGTGTTTTCTCTCTTGGTCAGCTTGGCAAGATGGCCTTGAGTTTCTGATCACTTCTCTGGTGTTAGACTGGTTTTATTTTTTGTACTTTTTTTCTTTTTTTTTTTCCCAGGCAATTTAAAAGCGAAGGAAGTCAGCACTGATAACTGAAGGTGTCAGTTCCTGTATGTTGCTGCTCTTGATGCAAGAGCACCTGTGTTTCCTCATGTTGAGGGAAGCCGGTGGCCATTACCCTATCACTCCAAACCGCGGTCAATGGCCAGGCTTTTATTGAACTTACACTTGAAGATGTTTTAGCGTTTATTGCAAAGCTTACCAGAAAAAAACACACTAAAGGTCTATGAAAACACAGTATGCTATAAAACCTACAGGCAAGCAACTTTTCTAGGGAAGCTGCAGTCRCAAGACCGGTGTCTTCATGAATTCTGGGCCTAACGCTCTCTATTTCCAGCAGCAAACTGGCTTTAACCAGATATCCAGTGTAAACTAAAGCCAATTCATGTGCCCAAAGTTAAAGATAAAAAGGAAGTGTGGTGGGTAGTGTTATGACAGTAAATGAAGATTGTGTCAGGAAAGCTGCTTCCATCAAATATATATCCTAAAAGAGAACGTTGATTGCTTAAGATAATAGGTTACATCAGTGTTGTACAGTAACTCAGATTCCTGCCTGTTTGCTTGTTTTGTTAACCTATGGCTTTATACTTTAGTATTAATAGAAGAAATTAGGAAGAAAAGAAAAAACACACTTGTGATTGATATTAGTTCTGGTTTTTGTTACAGTAATAGGGGGTATAGCTGAAAAAGCTCCGAAAATTTCTTCTGGTAAGAGCTTGAATGGACGAAACTTATGTGGTTTTTGGAGAAACCCATATATAGCTTTTCCTGAAGGAAAAAGACAAAACTACACTGCGTTAAAAATACATTACCCCATATAGAACTGTGTTAATTTAAGGTCCTTTTACTATTACTTTCCTGATTGAAGCAGTTCCATATTTTTGCATATTTACCTGTATTTTGCAGGTAACAGTTTTATCATAGCTAGTATGAATTGGTGCAGTGGTGTGACTTTTTGACAAGCCTGGTGATATATGGATAGCTCTCTAAAATGTATATAACACGATGATACTGAATCAGAGCTTGCTAGCAAGTTRGTAACTCAGTCTTCTGAAAGATTTAAAACGATTCATTCCTAGCTTAGCAGATGGGTGACCTTTAAAGGCTGACAAAGGTTTTAATTTGGTATAGGAGTTGTTAAACATAAGGATCAACAATAATGAGCTAAGCAAAAATAATAATAATCTCTTCTTCTTCCCTAAAGTGGAAGTAAATTGCTAGAGGGAGGGCTGCAGTTATAAAAGTGTTTATAAAGATGACTGTTTCTAATAACAACTTTAAGTCCTAGAGATGACAGATGGTCTTAGGGGCTACTTTGGTAAGTTTAAACCAAGCATTAGTGGGTTTGCATGTGTGTTGCTTGTAGCAGTATAACATTTTCTTTAATTTTGAGTTTCAGTTTTCCCTTTCTGACAGGCTTTGGTGGCTTTAAAGACTGCAAATAGAGCTTAGTTGTCTGTCTTTTTTGAGTTAACAACTAGCTTGCTCATACAAGTACAAAGCATGTATTCTGCTACTGTGTCTTGCTTTGAAATTGAAAATAAAAGCATGCAGCTGTTTTTTTTTTTAATTAAGGTAGTAGTCAAGGCAATTCTTTAAATGTTATTAATTATTCCTAAACCTTTTCTTTTAGTTAAACTTTGATTTGGACAGCTGAAACCAAGGCCACAAAAGCGATAGCGCAGAAAGGGGGCTCCTACTTAGTGATACAAGGAAGAAACGTGTCTCAGAGAAACACTGAAATAGCTTCTATAGGTACTGAAAATATGCAGTCTTTTTAAAAATGGTGTAATCTATGCTGTCATGTTACAGATGTGCCATATAAGCAGATATCCTCTGTTGCTGTAGCAGGGGCTGTGATTGGAGCAGTCCTTGCTCTTTTTATCATTACCATCTTTGTGACAGTGCTGCTGACTCCAAGGAAGAAAAGGCCATCGTATCTTGACAAAGTGTAAGTATATGTTGGATTTCTTAGCTGGAAAGAGTATGCAAAAAAAGTGTGTACTTATTTACCACAAAAGTGATTAAGTGATTGAGGTTGTGTAGAAACTTCAACTGCCACGATTTCAGGGCAGCATTTTCAGGGCAGACAAATGTAAAATCACATATTTCTGAAAAGAAATGAGGAAGCTAAGCATGACTTCAGGCATATATAGCTTAATTCTTTCAAAGAAGGTTTTGGAAAAAGACACTTGCAGTTTCAACTGGAGAGTGGGGGATAGGTCACTCTTAATTGTTGCCACAAGTAATAAAGGCTGCTGGTATTCTGTAACCTGAGGCCTAACGTAAATTAGATTTTGTTGTTAATGTTATAGTATTTATTTCATGTACTATTGCCGCCTGAAAAACGTTTGGTCTTGATTGTGAGCTTTAACTGCTTCAGAGTCTTTTTTTTAAAAAAAAAAAAAAAGGTTAATGAAAATGAACTATTTATCTAATTGACTTCACATTCCTTTTTGATACAGGATTGATCTTCCACCCACTCAYAAACCATCCTCTTCATGTGAGGAGAGAGTGTTCTCTGTACCACAGAAAGAAGTTATGCGCCAGGTGAGTGAGGATTAATCTTAAACTTGAATGAAGTGTTAAATACTCTTATTCCTATTTTTTAACATTAGGGTTTTTTTTTTTTTTTTTTGGTGGTGTACAATTGCTATATTGTTAATTCACAACCAGCTTCGTGGTATCTAAATCTTATGTCTTAACGTGTTGTTAATGTGTTAATGTGAAAGATGRGGAACTGGCAACTAAATTGTTTTTGGATCTCTAATAGCATGTAACAAACCCTGCTGATCTTGAAGCAAAGAAGCTACAGGGATCTATTCTCTAATCACCCTAGGATTTAATGATTCTATGAAAGGCTTTTAGTATTTGGATCAAGTATATTTGAGAAACTTCATCGTAGACTTCAGCAGCATGATCTTCCTTGCTAATGAGGTTCTGTGACCGAGAATAAAAACTGCCAATTTTTTTAAGTTATTGAGGTCTGAGTGGTGGGAATATATCTGAATTTGTTTTTTTGCTTTTTAGTTTATATATGAATAACTCATGGGACTATTTTGACTTTCAGTGAAGATGACTAAGTCGCTCTTAAACGCCTGCATTTATGTGACTTGCCACTTTTACCTCTTTTCTCAAGTTGAAATTCATGAGCTGTGTACCAAGTCTGTGACAAGTGCTTGAACTTTTATTGSAATTCAAGGAATAGCTAGATATGACCGACGTAATGCAGTCTAAACAGGAAATTGGCTTGTGCTATATGCTGTGAGCTGAAATTCCGCGCT
Source organism: Nothoprocta perdicaria (assembly GCF_003342845.1). Lineage (NCBI taxonomy): Eukaryota > Metazoa > Chordata > Aves > Tinamiformes > Tinamidae > Nothoprocta > Nothoprocta perdicaria. The sequence goes on along the minus strand of NW_020454117.1, from coordinate 530,335 downwards.
AACATTCAACATTTGTGTGGTTGCCATCTGACCTAACTTAATCAGAGTGCTGATACGCTGGGAAACTCATTCTGGAAAATGAAAAAGGGAAAGTAAGTGGAGARCAAGGGACAGGAGAACTGATTTTTCTTATCTGGAATGTGGGTTTGCACTGCATTGGGCCGCTTGTGAAAGTACAGATGAGTTATCTGACTGAGTTAATTCAAAATGATTCTTTGTACTAGACAACACTGAAGTACCTATTACAGAAGGCAGTTTGAGTTAACAGCGTTGTTTATTACATTTCTTTATAATAAACGAGTCTGTGAAGACTATATAGCTTCTGACTGATTCCCTTCTGTGGAACCTTGTAAATCTGAAAGGAAATGGAGCTAGAGGATGATGGATCTGCTAAAATAAATGAGGGAAATTGTATGCATCTAGTAATACCGGGTAGCAAGTGCTTTTCATGTTCTCTGCACTTATGTGCTAATGTTAAATAATAAGCCTCATGTATATGAAGTAAGGAGTATTCATCACCATAATATCTCTCTGTTGATATTTGTGGAAACCAATTTGTTTTTTTCTGGTTACTTTAGAACTACAAGGAACCAGTTCACTTAGGACCTAAAATAGTGGTGGCAAAGTCCAAAACAAAGGAATATGAAGCAGCAAAAGTATCAGTGTAAATAGTTCTGCTAGTTCTGCCATTTTCAGTTTTGCTTGCAGGAAAGACTAAGTTTATTTTTGCCTCTTTTTTTCTTTAACTACAGAACTTACTTCACCACCACCACTGGTTGTGTAACTACTGTCTTGTTATTGAAAGCTACTTTTTTGCATAAAAAAAGTATTAGCAAAAGTATTTGCATTGCTCTTTAACTAAAGAGCAATGTCTCTTCTGAGCAGCCTGAAAGCTGTGTTCTTGGTGGACAGAGTGATGTCAACATGGAAATTCGGTTTTGAGGGAAATCAACAGGAAGCTGAGCAATAGAAAAATTTCAGTAACCTGAGAAAGAATTAATCCTGTTCTATAATAGTGAACAGAGTAGGGAAGAAGGCACTAATTCAGGCAATCCCTTGAATTATTTACAGTTAGATTCATTTTATTCAAAGTGGTGACTTCTGTGCTTGCTGGAAAATATGACTGAGTACTATTTCGTATTGTGAAGGAATGTGCTACGAAAGGAAGGGGAGCAGGAGGCAAAGTGGGGAATGTGTGTTTTTGTGGTGTGGGATTATTTTGTTTTTTTAATAATGCACTGCACATTCAGAGTTCACAAAACATTGAGGAATCTTTTTTTTTTTTTTTTTTTTTAGCAATGGGAAAAAAAAAGGAGAGGAGAACAACGGTTCAGTAATTCTAGCCTTGGAATGAGCAGCTTTAGACTTGCATCTTGTAAGACTGCGTTATGTACTTAGCAAAGCTAGCCTCAAATGCTGCAGCTCTCAATGGTGTTTKCATTCCTGCTCAAAAYAGACAAGACGGTGAAGTTACAATAGCTAGTTAAAAGTATAAAGCTAAAAAAAAAAAAAAAACACATTTTGAATGGTGGTATTTCTAGATCAGATTTGAAAAGATGGCCAGCAGTACTTTTAAATGYGGTATAATAGGGATTCATTATAGATTATGGCTCTCTTGGACTCTGCTGGTAGTTTRCCTAATGGTTTTAATACAGGTGAGACTGTCTCTTCTGAAATGAAAGAGAAAGCATTATTATTATAATTTGCTTTAGACTGAGGAGCTGTTCAGGCAAACAAGATTGCATAGAGGGAAGCACAAAATGCATGGGGACAAACTCATCTATATTAATGAAGGACCTTACAATGGAAGAAATCATTAACCTGATGGGGACCAGAATGAGGCACAAAAGTGATTTTGTTAATGGATTTTGGCTGTATGTTTACAATGTCATACTGTGGAATGGATGCTGGTCAATGAGAAGTGATAGATGTTATGAACAGACTTAATATTGTTATAGTTGGGTTTCTGTATTGGAAGGGGTAAGAAAGTGCAAGATGAAGTATTAGTGAGATACTGATTTAGAGTTTTAAAGGATTGTTTGATAAGGAGTGTGGACACAAGACTTCATGWAATTCCTTTTATAGAATAACATAAAATACCAAGCTATTGTAAGCATCAAAGCCCCAAAACACAGATATGTTGTGTCCTTCTGCATCTGAATCTGTTGGGAGGCCAGTGCTTGTGTTCTTTGGCAAAGCCTAACAGATTTGAGYTCTGTCACATGTTCCTTGGCAGTAAAATCTGCAACTCCTTTCTCTAAAAAGGGTCTTGTGTTTTAGCGAGGAACTTCCTTAGTGAGGAAGATTTCCCTCATTTCCCACCTTGGTAAAAGAAATGGACCCACCAGGATTTCCTGCTCTTGTTTCCAGTGCCTGCCTATGTCGTAGTGCTGGTACCAAGAGTTGGCACTGGTTGTAGAAATTTCGGAGCAGGCAGATTTCYGGCCCCCTTCCTTGCCTGTCCAGAGAACATTTGCCTTTAGTGATGATGTGGTGGGTTTTTGCACCTCACCTGCTTGTGAGATGAATTCCTCTTCAGCAGTACGTCTCATCGTGGTAAGTGCTACAGGGTGTTCTTGAAATCAGTTTGCAGGTTCTGTTCTAGCAGTTGAGAAGCAAAAGCAGTGTGAGTTTAGAAAAATACCATATTTTAATGACTTACAAGGCAACAAGTTTGATGAATAAGAGTAGAAAAAAATAGGTTTGTGAAGACAATGAAAAGAGCTGCTGGAGGAGTGGGCAAAGGAGGATCATGGAAATCATTAGATTTTTCAATTTGTGTTTCACAGTAAGTATGYAGGTCAGGCAAAGAACTAAACTCTGTATTGTTTTAAAACTTGAGCTTTAATAACAAATGTGGAAAAAGAAAAGAGGAAGGAGGAAAAAGCTGGATTGGATAAGAAATATCCTATTAAACATGAAGTAAACAAAAAATCACATTATTGTTCCTGAATTGTATGTGATAGTTCTACTGGCTCTTGATGTTTTTGTAACTACATCAAGTAATAGAATACTACAATATTAGTTTAACACATRCACATTTGTTTGCCTCTGCAGTAACTTAAACTGTTGATTGGGCCTGTCAGMTTCCAATTTTCTAGTTTCTATTGCTAGACCAAGTGTCTCTCTTAATCTTCTCTTTCTAAGAAATGGAGGGAAGCAGCTGGGAGGAAGAGAAAAGCAACACTTGTGACACTTGTAATTCATGAATTTGGAATATAGTAAAGCAAGACATTACATACATAAAGACTGATGGCATTGGAATTGGTTCAGATTTGAATTACAGAGCTTTAATGGGATGAATAATACTTCTGTTCACTTTGGCTGTGAAATTTAAGGCATGCCTATGTTTCAGGAGTTCTTCGGGGACAGTGTTAGAGTTAGGACCATTATATTTCATGCTAACTCGATGTTAGTCATTGAAACTCAGTTGTAGCTAATGTCAAGAAATTGTACAGTTGGTGCTTTGAAACCTAGTCAATGTTTACAATGCTGTATTTGTCTTAAAAGGCCTCTGCTGTATATAATTTGCCCATGAGCTGCCCCCGTTGCGTACCTCAATTTCCTGAGGTCATTCACATAGCTCCCCTTTCAAATGTAAATGTCCAGTGAGTTTTGGGATCATCSTAAATGATCTCAAGCTGTTTCTCTGCTGTCTTTCTCTCACCTGTTCATAGTGTGTTGCATTAAACTTTCCCTGGAGAAGGCTGGTGCCATCCTCTTATATAACAGGAACAATATTTGAGTCTCACAGTATTGATTAAAACAATATCTGCCACCTGCCAACAAAGCTCTGCTTTACCCAGTTTCTGAGAGCTGACTGAACAGGTAATTGATAAAGATCTCTGAGATAGGACAGTACTTTTCAAGCTCTTTCTGCAGTTGATCATTGATGGTTTGTTTTATTTGTTTTTTAATTATACTAGTCATGTGGAGCTAATGAGTTTGGATACTTGAGTGTTAGCTAATCAATCTGTAAAACTATATTGATTGCAGGTGTGACCACTCTTTGAGAGCCAATAACTGGCAATCATGGCCAAAATAAAGGGACTTTAAAAACTTATATAAATAGATAGAAGAGAAGATAGAAGGATAAAATAAATTTCTAAGCACRCTTTTATAAATAGGAAATGAAATAACATGACCCAGCCATATGCTCTGTGTTTCCCTTGTGGGTTTCTTCCCTTACCACCCTGTTCCTACAAAACTAGTGTCCCAAGGACTTGTGGCCTTAATGAATCAAGTGAAGGAATCCCGTCTGAGGATTCCTGTCTGAGACAAGTTACCTCTACATAAAGCCATTTCTTTCATAGCGAGCAGTGCGYGGCAATAAAAGTAAACCTGCAGGTTTCATGAGGCTGTTTGAGGTGTGTGAGTTGGATGGGTTTGCCTGTGGTGAGCTCTTGGCCCGCGTTGCTGCGTTGTGAACCGAATCCTCGTTAGCTCCTGATGTGCATCTGTCCGCCAAGCCTTGCGGGAGCGCTGAGGTGCTCTGAGATGTTCGAGCTCTGTGCTTTGAGCAACTAGCAACTACTTCTGTGCTCCACAGAAGTTCATAGCAAAACGTCTAGGGAATATGGACTGTTGGTAGGAAAACAAAATGAAGTTAAGTAGATAAGTTGTAAATATGTCTTTGCTGTTGTTATTAACAAGGAAAAAAAATGTGTGCAAGTGTACTGAAAAGCACCTTCTATGGACTTTTGGTAGGAAAACAAAATGAAGTTGAGTAGATAAGTTGTAAATATGTCTTTGCTGTTATTAACAAGGAAAAATAATCTGTGCAAGTGCACTGAAAAGCACCTTCTTTTTATTGTACTATTGCAGGGTAATTTATCTTAATTTTAGTTGAATGTTTTGAATAGTCTCATTAAGGCTTTTCATTTATTCATTTGGAAGCACTTTGTTTAGCTTTCATCAAATTGAGCAGCAAACATGTAATGCTTTCCATCCCAGTATTATACAGTTAAATTCCCTTTCAGTTAAATATTTGTCTAATGTCAGACTGAGCTTTTATCTACTTGATTGATTGTGACAGCTTCATAATATAGAYCTGATTTGGAGGCTTGACTTGATTTTTAACCTATATTGACTTGTTTGAAATAAATTGTATGTTAAAATTTAAAAATACATTTCTGAAAATAATACTTGTTAGATTAACATTAACTCCTATCTTTTTCTAGAAAGCAGAGATCAGCTTGTAAAAGGCATTCAGAAAGGTGATCAGTTAGGACACTTCCTAGGCATAATGTATTTTGTGATGACTGCTGTTTTTGTTTAAATTGAATCTGTTGGGTACTGCCAAATTCTGACTTGCTTCTACTGTAACTCTTCTTTCAGAGAGAAAATTTTGTTTCGCAAAGCCAATACAGAGAGAGAGATACTGGAAATTTGCAGTACATGGTAAATAATAAAATAGATTAAATTCCTGGSAAGAGCTTTGCTTTTTATCTTGTTTCTTGAAATAAGTTTGCAGGGATATTTTCCATGAAGAGCAGAGAATATGTCTATCATAGACAAGTGACTGTTGAATGTGAAAGTTTACTATCCATGAAATGAAACAAGTCAATATTACTTTAGTATCTKAGTGTTTCCTATGTAGTTTTGCTGGCTATCTTCAATGCAGAAACACTCAAACTCTAAATCTATTACTAAATATAACAACAAGGCACAGGAGAGCTGATGGATTTTTTTATAGTTTGCTTTGCTTTTTAGATTCTGTGAGCTTTAAAATCTTATCTTCCTTATAGATTTAGCCTCAATGTTTTTATTTCGGGTAGTTGCTAGCAGTTTTGTTTAAGTTTCTTTCTTAGCTATCACAATTTTAAAGGTCGTGTTTCTTCATTCAAAGGACWGTTTTGAAGTTAGTGCACCTCTTATTTTTCTTACAGCTGTAAGGAATAGTAGGACTGTGAACCTGACTAATCTTTGTATGTGTGTGTTTAGAAAGCTGTGAATGGAAGACAACTTAACTACGAGCCTGAAGAACTCCAGGAACAAGAGAGTCTTCAGCAACCRTACCCTGTTTATGAGCAACCATACTACAAAAATTGGAGTAGTAGACATGTTCAGAACTCAGGGTCTGGAAGTGTCTACATCAATCCCAGGGAGCATTATGTATGATTGTCTACAGATACTAGCTCTAAGATGCACAGTTTTTAACACTTGTTGACTGTATGTCCAATGTGTTTTAGTGGCTTTTATCTCTAAAAGAATTCGTCTGTTTTTCCTGTGGGAAGAACTGGCATGGAGAATTTTGTGTAGATAAAGTCTATGAAATTTATGACTTAACTGGCTTCTAGCATTTAGTAGGTATTTGTTTCAGTTGTGTTCATACAATATCAGTCTGCCAGAAAGGGAACCCCATCTGGTTTTCTTACCCTTTATCTTAAAGTGTATGAATTGCAGATGAATTGGCTGACACATCCCAGAATGTAGTTTGACTATTTTTATCCTTGTTATTTCTATGACTATTCTCTTTCCCCTTCTTGCTCCCTGAACGGATATTTTGAATGGAAATTACTGATGTAAAAATGAGTAAATAAGAGCAAGTGAACTGAATCCTGGGTTAAATAAGCAGTCACAGGCGGTGAATCAGTTTTTGTTGCATCTTTTTGGAGAACATGGGATAATGGTAATTTTGACTGGCCACAGCTATTGTTGTCTCTGCTGCTTCTACCTCTCCCAGTCAAACGAACAACTAGACTACCTCTCTGCTACCGTTGTGTTTCATAACATACGTGTGTGTCTTCCCACCTTGTAAAAACCCGAGGCAATTTCCTTGCACAGAACTTTCTTTTTTCCTTTCATTTTGATCTTGGCTACCAACTGATGTGCTTACTGGTCGTAGTTAAGATTTAGTTTCAGCAAGCGGGTTATTAGGCTGACAAAGCTCTTCCTAAAAGTCTCTCATATAACTGCACCTTATCTACAAATTGCTCTTAGCCATTTTTCCAAGGATTGCTGTGTTTAAATCATTGTGGACTTCGCTGTTGCTTGATAATAAATACTCTTCATGTTATTTGGTTTCYTCTCGGTTTGCTGGTAAAATCCTGCCTGGCATATGTTCTTGTATCTTAGCAAGGGAAGGAAGACTTGTAGGCTTGCAGTGCTAGTAGTTCTCAGCCCTAACCTATAATGTTAGATTGGGAGTGGGGAAAAAAAAGGTGTATATCATGTGTTGATGCAGAAATGAGCCCATGTGACAATCAGTGTAATTTAAGACAGAAAAAAACTTAAGCGTAAGTATTGGAAAAGGGAGTTTCAATCAGATGATCTTGAAATTAAATATGGAAAGGAATGGCTGTTTTTCATACTAAACTAACTTTGATTTTAAGCATGACTTGTGCAATATTGGAATGTTTTATCTACAGATTTGCTTTTTTATTTTTTTTAGGGGAGGGGGAGGAATCTTGGTTATAGAAGCAGTAGAATTGAAAAATAGTATGGTTGCATGTGCTGCAGACACAGTGCTATTTTAAAACCTGTATTCATCTCTAACATTGTGAAGTTAATGAGGTTATTTCTGGTGTATAAGTGTAGATCCCACAATAGGAGAACTACAATAGGGTTAGGTAAGTATTTCTGGTTTGTACAGATAGTGGTTAGAAGCTCATGGTTTAGGTCCCCGTGTTCAGGAAACTGTACAAAGGACATTGACTGTTCTCTTACCAAGCAGCTTAATACTGTATGGACATGTTGAAGTTCACTACCAAGCTGGCAAGGAAAAGRACTGAGAAGAAATACTGTTTCTGGGGAGCTTTCTGTCAACCACCTCTTTCAGCTTGTTCTTCTCTGGATGGATATGCATGTAGATGTAGACACTGAGCAACTCTCAACGTCAAAGCCTGCTGCTGTGTTAGAGATCTAAGAAGAATTTACGTACCCCAAATTTATATATTTCAATAATGCCAATTTAAGTTGCTGCCTCTTTCCACAAYTGTTGCCTCATTTATCCGTATGTTACTGCAACTCCAGAAAAGCTTTTGGGAGAACATGAAAAGAGAACATAATGCCTTGGCCCAAAATTAAAGGAAATAGAATGACAAAAACCGGAGATGTGTTATATTGTTTCAAATAGCCTAACCAATATTACTGAGCATTTTAAAAAATGTTCATTACGCAAAATTCATTAGTTCAGTGTGATCATTTAAACTCCTGTCATCTTGGCAGATGATCTCCAAATCATCTGTCAAAACAGATGATAAATAAATTCTTACTCTTTGAGTCGTTCTTCTACTTATGTTTATGCCTATTGCCAGATATATTTTAGTTGAAAAAGTTTAAATTTGGGGGACCTGAAGGAGAGAGAAAGAAAGAATGTTATCAAAATGATGTATTATCATAACATTCTCCCTTAGCTTTCTGTGTAGTGTTGAATTGCCCTTCAAGGTTGTAAAAATGCAAGTAAGACTGTAAGAGCCCAACTGTATTGCTCAAGTTATAGGAACAAACGTCAAAAAACAACTTGARTTGCAAACTGTCTTTCAGCCTATAGTTTAGTTTGCCCTAAAGCAATCAGAGAGATATATTACTGTGCTTATTACCTCTAGAAACTTAAGCAGGGGGAGAGGGAGGTTGGTAATATATTCAGGGAGGTTTAGAGTATTAGATATTTTGAAATGCTTTCTACAGCCTTAAGTGTGGGTAGTTACTGGGGGGAGGGGACTTAATGTAGAATTCTCTGAAGAGAACAGAAAACTGTCTGCTAATTCGGGTTCCTGACAGAAAGGATTGCTTGTAGAASTTAATTTAAGCTACTTTTTAAGGTGTAGAAAATGGCTTTTTATTTTTGTACATCTTCAAAGGTTTGTATGTGGATTTCATTTTAAATAAAAGTACCTAAAATATAAGTTTCTCATTTGTTATTTACACGTCTGGGATCCTGGAAGGTATGACAAATGTGTCTACTTTCTTGGGAATATTCTCTTCATCTCTGGTTCTTTCTGCAGAACATGCTATTATGTTTTTCTGATAATGCCACTGAATATTCCACTGAATAGCTATGGTGGTGATTGCTGAATTGAATTAAGATGCACTTCCAACATTGGTTTTATTTAACAGGTAGCATATAGTACTTCTTGAAGCCCTTGTGGTGTTTAAAGTGATCACTCCAAATCAGTGCTGAGGTAAGTGGGAATGAGAAGGATGGAGAAGATGATGCTKTATTCATGCTTAAAGCTTTGGTAAATATGAATTGTCTTCTGTTCGAGTATCTTAAAAAATCCACAARCTAGTAGTAATTTGTATATAATATATTTTTGGATATTATTAAAAAGCAAGAAAATATTTAAACTAGGAAAACACTGCACGAGAGATCACTAGAGACCTGTTACTGTTGCATCAAAATATTAAGGTWTTGGGTGAATGAATAGGCTCAAGTGGCAAAGAGCAGAGGGTGTTTTGGTTCATGAACAGTGGAGAGGTGCTTTTTGTTTCTAGAGTTCACAATTTGAGTTGCTTTTTGACAGCTTTGTCGCTATTTCCTGAGTTTGAGTGGCCTGAATTTGAGCGCAAAGTACTGTTACATTTTATAGACAACTGCTTAAATATAGCACAATAATGTGCTTGATGCCACAAACCTKATGTTAGTTTTCTTTGTGACAGAATCACTGTGGCTTTAGATGACTTTGCACATGGGTGTTATATGTGTAGTAACAGAAAAGATGAAATTGTTGWCTTAGGTCACTTCAGAGATTACTGACATGGAGAGAAGGTAAAGCTGTAGATGCGCACACAGTAAATGCACAGAAAACCAGAATGACCGTAGTACTGTTCTTAGCTGCTCAGGCAGCCCAGGCTGTAGGAGTTTGTCAGTAAAGACAGGGTCCCTTAGCCCTGCGGTCATTGGTCCTCCTGGCTCTTTTGCATTTCAGATAARATACTCGGAGCAAAGACCTAAAATCACTTTATTGTTTGTTGAGTCCTTTGGTGGGAGGGTTTGTTTACTTGTTACTCTTCTTCATTTTATGTCATATATCRGTATCAAGCCCTACATAATAAAAATTCAATGCTTTAAGGGAAAAAAAGCTCTTTAAAATTTGGCCTTGCTGTAAATTGTTTTTGAGGATGAGGCTGATTAAGGGAGCATGTAAAGGAGAATCTTAAGAGGCTTGAAACAGGAGACTGAGCGCTGAGTGACAGTAGTATGCAAATGCCTTCCGTTCTGTCTGCAGTGGTAGGTGTCTGAAGTATAGGGAGACTGGGTTAGACTGTTGGAAACAAGGTTTTTTTCTAGTGGTAAAGTTAATGCTTCACTGCTGCTTCACATATAACCCATCCTACCAATGTCGTCAAAGCCCTGAGTTAGAGATTACTGAGGTTAGGCTATGTTTTTAACACTGATTCGTAGCTAACAGATAATTATGTTCTTGTGAAGTATTAAAAGTCTTGGAAGGATTATATGGTAAACTGGTAAGGAGATAAAAGCTGTGAAAAGCAGAAGCCGAAGACTAGTTGACTCTCAACAGGACAGCATATATTTGAATGCTGGGATGTTCCCCCCCGCTTGGGGAAAATGGCTTAGGAAAGCTGTTGACAGTGAAGCATGCCAACCTTTATTCTTCAGGTGTTTAGTGGCTTTGTTTGTTTTGCTTTCCTCCCACGTGGGGTTTTTTGTTTTGTTTTGTGGGTTTTTTGGTTTATTTGTTTGTTTTGGGAGGAGGGGGGAAGACAACTGTTAACAGTGAACAAGCTGTTAGTGACCACTGATTCACTAAAATGTCTTTCAGATGATCTACTTGGAGTGTCCTTTATGAGGAGTTGGGGTTTTGAAACTTGGGCAACTATAGGTTATTCTCTGCTGTTCTGTTTCCAATATCACTGACTACTTTGAACAGTGGAGGCTAGTGCTTACGGGTCAACATATTGGCCCAAAATTCTGATGAACCGCAGAGTTCATTTCTGATTGGAAGTAAAATAATGTAATTGTAGAGAAGTATAGCACTAGTTTTCATCATTGAGTTTATACCTCTAGCTGAATAATCCCGAAGGAAAAAAAAAAAAAAGAATTTTAATAGTAATTGCTCAAAAATTGATAAGCTCAGGTAGAGATGTGTGAGGCACTCAGCTCTGCACTGAAACCCCTTTGGCAGAGCTTCTGCTAGTTCTGAGTTTTTATCTTACTTGATATAAATTTAATTCTGTACCTAAATACAGAAATTTCATTTGCTAGTAGAGAACAAACTCTGTGTAGGAGCCTAGAAGTCAAGCTGTGATCCTTCTATCCCCTACGTGTGACTAGTAACCAAGACTGTATAATTGGAGTTTAGCTCACTGTCTGAGCAAACCAAGTAGATTCCAGCTTGCCTACACCTGATTTGAGTTTACTGTGTAGGGCTACACATGAAGAATATATACATTGTGTTAAGTATACAAAAATGTCAGTTTAACTTTACTGAGTATAGCCTCCGATTTTTTTTTTTATTCCACCCTGAAAAAGTGCTGCTCAACTAGGATAACTTAGATTTATAATTTAACAACAGGTATAAGGGAAATCACTTTTTAATGCTGATTTGCCACAGGGAGAAGTTTAAAGAAAATATTTGCTCTTTCACTGTGTCTGAATTTGCTCCTGTGTTAGTGAAAACTTACCTTAGCATTAGTATTTAAAAATAATGCTGATTTTGTATGATGCTTGTGATATCAGAAACTCTCACTAATGTAACATGATAGATTGGATGTCTTGGGTCAGRTCTTTCTCTGCCACTTCTGCCTCTCCCTCCAAGAACATGAGCTCACCAGAATGAAAGAGGCCACAGATAYGCAAGACTATTGTGGACTGCTGTGGTGAACTTGGAGTGATTACCTGTAATGCTGTTGTCTGTGATGAGAGCTGAATTCCTAGTCATAGAGGGTAGATGAAGTCCTACAACAGATGGATTTGAGTTTTCCATTTGAATTAGATCAGTTCTTTGAACACCAAACTTTAGCTACTGATGTGACTGCTGCTATTAGGTATAAAGGCACACTTGATGTAAACCATAACCTGCTCARCCACACTGCCTGCTCAAAAAGATGGTGGCATTTAAAGCACTTGTGTGCTGTTTTCAAGAGTTAGGACAGTGATGTAGGATATTTAGTAGTGAGATTTCAGGATATAGTTTCATTGTAGTGAAAAGGCATCTCTAGTGAAATTAAATAGTATCGTCACCAGTCAGTCACAAAGCATTCTTTTCTACCAAAGGCAGTGACCTAATTTTTCATTTTTCTGAAACTATTTTAAACAAAAAGTGTGAGGTTTGACTAGAAGAAGTTACTGTGTACCTGATGCATCCTAGTAAGAGGACTAGTTGATTTCAATGTTGATGCAGCTTATCTGAATGTTGCAGGGTGTAGTATCCCAAAGCTGCTGTCTTAAGACAGAGTGAGACTTCCATTTCTCATGTTCAAATGTGTTGCTATGAATTAACATCAGAGTTCCACTATCTCTTTAAGGTTGGTTCACTGTACAGATTTAATAGCTGCACAGCTATCTCCTAGCACATAAAAAGATTCCCCTAGAAAGCCAAAGATGAAAAAGTTTCTAGTTTCACCAGCGTTAGTGCTTAATTTGCACAGCAAGTATAATTGACCCTGTGCACTATCTATATGAAATATCTAGTGGATACCAGTAGTTAAAAGTGTTCATTATACAATAAGTAATTGAGTTCCTGTATTGGAAAATATCTCAGTCATTTGTAATTAAGGAAATCAGTTCTCCTCGTTAAAAGACTTGGGGGCAGGGAGAGAAGAAATGACTTTTAAGTTATGAAAACAGAGAGTGGCAGTTTAAAGTAGAAAACTTGTATTTTAACTGCAGCTGAATAACCATAGCAAATAGTGAAATTAGTTTGTCTTGTGATGATAGCTTTAAATCTCAGGGTTTTTTTTTATTTTGCAAGAATAAATTATTTTATAATTTGAAGCAAGCTCAGGATTTTGCCAGTGTTTGTTATAAAAGCTTGTCAACCTTTGTATCTAAGGACAAAAGCATCGGAGGTAAAGATGCTCAGATGGAGAACGGATGCGACTACACCTGAAAGGGCTCAGGGCTGCTTAGGGCCTATTTCAGTACCAACAGGCAAATACCCTCTGAATCAGAAGCCTCAAGATGCCCTGCATTAGAAGGAGGTCAAAACGTGTGGCATTGTAGAAGTGTTTCATTCACTGATTCTTCATGAGATGCATGATAACCGCTTGCTTCTTTGTTTTGGAGTTCTTGGCAGAGATGATACTTTCTGAAGATTACGTAATATGTACAAAATACAGTGCATACTTCAGGGAGGGAAACAACAACAGCAAAAAAGCTGGAAAGCTGATAATGCTTCTACACAAGTGCCGAAAGCTCATTTTAGTGGTTGTCAGTGAAGTGCCACTACATTTTCTTGGAGTACTGAACAAGCAAGGCTAAAGAGAGTAGTGATTGAGGACTCCTGTGCGGCTTGCAGTCCTGAGACAGAGCCTCGTATCTTCAGTTCTGTCAGAACTTGTATCTCACTCTGCTATCACTCAGTAATTACAATATAATCCAATTCACTGCAAGTGTTCTTGGAACTCTYAAAAACTGTCAAATAATTGTCTTAAATGTAGATCATTCCCATAGATACAGTAACAAAATAACAGAACTTTTCAGACCGTTTTCATGCAAATTTTTGAACTCCTAAGCAGCACACTCTTCTACTTTGTAAGTGTAGGTTGATGAAAAATTSAGAGTATCTGTGTAATCTGGACAAACAAGGCCAGCGCTTCAGTGAGGCTGGAGTTYCTTTCCCTTAGCTCTGTGCATGGCTGTGCTTGCTGAACTTTGGACACCTGAGGAAGCTGGCGTTTGAAGTCACATGGCCAAGGGGTGCAAAATGGAATCGGTTTCCCAACCCTGAGGAGCTGTTTCAGTCATAGCCCTGGTGTTTGGATTTCTCTAGCAAGGATTATATTCACAAGCTAGTCCCTGAAATTAAACTTATTTTTTAGGCAAAATGTGTGAGTTGTAGCTTTTTGAATGTTTGTGACTTGCTTTGCTGTTACTAAAGTGTTTTTCTATTCACAAGGCATGTAACTAAATACGTTAGGTTAATCAATATAACTATCTGTAATAACCTTTATTTATCTTAAGGTAAAACATTAAACATCAGGTCAAAATTGCAATATTTTTTCCAGTATGACTTCATAGTTGGTTGCAAAACAAAGTTAATGTTTATTGCCAGGTATGTGGTCAGTGCTAGTTTGTGGTCAATGCTAATGTTYACTAGATCTGTGATTATTATCTGGCCTAGCTACCAAGTAGTCTGCAATTGCATATGTGCTCAGTTACCTGCTACACTGAAAAACAGAAACTGATGTGGCCAGTTTTTACCAAGTTTTGGTAACTTCCTTCCTTTCAAGGGTGTTGTGTCTCGTCGGTCTGTGATTTGACAATAGCTTTTTCCAGCTTTTTTTTTTTCMTTATTGGGTACTGGAGAGGAAATTGCATGCACTCTGAAGCTGCTTCTGCCAAAAAAACGGAAGCATCCTTTTATTTCCCAAATCGCAAACCTTGGAAAAGCACGGATAAAACTCTAACGTCCTTTGAAATAGTTTGTTCTGATGTTAAGCATTTTCAAGTGAACTTAGGTGTCCTTTCAGCCTTTGAAACCTGAAGAKGCATGGTTTTGTTGGTAAGTGAAGCACCACTGCATCTCAGGSTCTGGCCCTTGCTCAAACTTTGCATATCAGACTACAAAAAGAAAATAAAGATTAAATTGTCTGGGAAGTGAAGTAAGCGTCAGTATAGTTCTGCAGTGTTCAAGTTTGCRTTCTTTCAGTATCCTCCCCCACTTATTTTTCTGTCTTTGATAGTAATGTCTCAGAAATACGTTCTGCTGTGGCAGTTCCTAATATGTCAGGTATTTCTTTCTAATGTGTTTTGGTGTGTCTTGGCAGTAAATAAAACAGTCTAGCTGGAGAATAGATTAGTGCTTTAATTATACATCTGTTGATAATGCTGTTTTTCCATCTTTGCATGCTTTTGTCTAAGATGCACCATGGGACAAAAGGAAGAAATAAGGAAACAGAGCAAATCTGTTGCATTCAAATGTGGCACCTCCAGCAGTGGAAAGCAGTATTGTACYCGACTCTTTGCACTTTGAAACATGTTCAACAGCATGACTGCTCTGTCACACGTAGAGTGGCCTTGAGCCTGCCCAGTGGATATGGTCTCTGTATGAAGTTCATAGGACAGCAGGTTTTTTGGTATTGACACAACTGTGTGCACCATGTTGAGCGCACATGGTTCATGCCGCAAGTCTCCACTAAATGCTGACGTGGGCTGCCTGCCAGGGCCCTGAATCTGCTTAGTTGCCTTTGAAGCTAACCATATGGGATGTGAAGGCAAGGACTTTTGCAGCTGCTTGCAGACACGGATGACTAAAAGGATACTGCGTGCTTATGGGCTGGCTTGCAGAAGAAGGAGGATGACTTTCGTGTGAGCACAACAGAACCCGACAGGACAGTGCTGCTGTGGAGGTGTTATGGGAAGGGAAAGAAGCCTCTGGAGTCCAGGCTGCTTTGGAGTTTTCTGAAAGAGATGAGTGCTGCTGCTTCTACTCGAGCTGTATCTGTGCTTACTTCACTTTAAAGGGCTTTTGTTTTGTTTAGTTCGTCCTTAATTGCTCAAGAAGTAGATCCATCCACTCGTGAGGTCTTTTAATAATGTGAATTACTGATGACCTACGGTACTAAGACCAGCCACTTAATTTCCACTGTGTCTATGTGAATGTGCTGGACATGTGGAGGTGGATGGGCCAGCTTATTTACTTGTTTCTGTTCAGGCTCCTGGTGTGGGAATGGCGAGCAGAACCTCACAGCTACCTCACCAGGAAGGCCTCCCCTTCACATTCTTCCTGAAGAGACCTATGAAGATCTGAAGATCTCATAGCAAGCTCACTGGAGACAACCAAACCACTACTTGTTGAAGTTGTTTAAAGCTCAGACATAMGCTCTTTCTAGAGACAGATGATCCTTCAGTAGAAGGAGAAAGGATACTTGCACCATTTTCCTCAGATCTCAGCTGTGCTGCAGCTGCTGTCATGATTTATTAGATTTACTGGCCCCCATTTCTTCTATCTTTGTCAAATAATGAATCTCWATCCATATTTTCCAAACATGAAAAAAGGCAGAAGTGATAAAGTCTGTAGACTGAGTCTCTAGAGTTGCCTTATCTAGGTGCAATGAAAACTTGAAATATTCTTTGTAGGTATAAAGTACTGTTACAAAAATTAATTTTAAAACCAGCCTTCTAGCTTAAAAGAGCATGAGCAGATGAGGAAAATCTTTATCTCCATGGCCCTACCATRGGATCACTCCAGTTTATAACCTCTCTCCTGTATTGGCATGGCCAAAAATGGACTCYGTACTCCAGAGGAGGCTTTAAAAATACCGGATAGAGGGAAGTTATCATTTCCCTTGACCTGCTGGCTTCCCTTTGACTCATCCAGCCTGGTAGGCAGTTAGCCTTGCTTACTGCAAGGGCTGCTACTGACTCCCATTGAGCTTGTCACTCATTAGGACCCCCAGGCCCTGTTCTGCAGAAGCCAGAACTTGCTGTCTTCTTGTCTTGGTTCCTGCAAGTTATTTAGATATGGATCCAGTAAGTTTTTGTAGCTGAGTAAATGAACTCTACTGTATACTTTTGTATGCTGTGCACATGGCTGGGATAGGTAGTGGAAACTAGACTTTGGTCTTCATAAAAACGTTGATACTTTCGTAAGGGGAAAAAAAATGTGTGTTTTGGCTACACCATGGTATTCTTGTCACACTGCCGYTGCTACTGGTCACACTTTGCTGCCATGGCAATGACTTGAAGGTGGTCTGCAAAATAAACAGTTCTTGTAGGTGCAGTTTGAGATGAGCTCACTCAGTTAATAGTACCTTTAATACTCTTTAATCATCTCTAGAGACCTGTTCTAGCTAAAACTCTTTTATTTGAAGTGTATATATATATATATGTTTGTAGATGGAAAAGGAGAGATGATACAGTTGCACTTTGCTCCTGTTTCTCCATAAATTCTGTATAAGGACAGGATCACTGCAATGAGTCACTATGTAGCGTGGTTCTTAACATGCAGTTTCCTAGCAGGATGACTTCTAGTAATGACACTGATGTGTGAATATAACTCATCTGCCTTTCTCAGGATTTTTGTTGGATAATTGATTTGTAGCTCAGACTTCTTATGGAACTGGTACCTCAAGTTTCCAGGAAGTCCTCCCTAACTTGGTTGGTATATACAATTCTTTGTATGCATTCCCATTCAATTAATTGTCCTGAACTTACCTGATTGCTAATGTAATATGTTCAGACTGGGAAGCAGATGACTTTTTACAGACTCTAATAAGGCTACCTAAAGCTGACAGTGTGTACAGGCTTGTAAATGTTGTACCTGGATCCTCATCCCTGGAGTAGCAAAGAGGATTAGTTTTATAATTCTAGCTAAACATCCTAATATTCAAACAGACTTCTGCCAGAAATGCAGTTGCGTGTCACTTAGGAAACCAGGGAAAATTGCTGTCTGAATTGGCAGCAGCAAATTAGAGCATGTATGCAGCATTACCTGWGCTGCAAGTGGAAGCAGAGAGAACTTGGGCCTCTCTCTGCTTTAGGTTCCCTTGGTCTTGAGAAGTTTCCTTCCTTCCTGACAACAGTGTCGTCTTCTGTGAGTGCATCAGTAGAGAGCAGCTGTAGTTCCTCTTACCCTTCCCTGGTTTGGATTGAACAAGTKGAACTCATGGGTGCCAGTAATGCTGAACTATCGAAAGGAACTGCCTAAAGGAAATAGTTTCTGAGCCTTCCCCTGTCAGTTTACCCGGAATACCTCTTCCTTGCACTTGCAAATCTCATATGAAATATCCTGTCAAATCTCAAAGTACAAATCTGTACTTCAGCTAGCAGTGCTTTTTATTAAAATGTAGATAAGTTTTCCTTTCAGACCCATGGGAAACAGCGTATGGCTCTTTGGCCACATGTGGTGGTATTGTATATATTCCCATATGTGCCCAGGCTGGCACAGTAATTAACCTGGCTTTAATTACTTGAAATGCTATTTTTGTAGAAGGAGGATACATAATATGAACACTAAAGCATTAGGATGAAATGAATTCCGTCAGATTGGCCAGGAAGTCCTGCAGAGAAAACTTTTATTGCACTCCAAATCCTACCAATTAGTACTGTGAGCCCTCTGGGCATTACAAGTGCCGCTGCTTGAGTACTTGCTGCTTGAACAAAGCACCRAATATAAAACGGGTAGTGCTGGGACCTAATTGCCTGTTTGCTCCCACTCAACATGCCTTCGAGGTCTGCACGAGGGACCTGCTGTCTGGCCAGTAGTTACTGATCTGTGGAGATAAAAAGCCTGAAGACTTTTCCACCTGAAATATTCTTCTGTGTTTGCCAACAACAGGAGGCTGAAGTTTGTAGGCTTAAGAGCGATGGTGTTCTTACATGAGAAACAGCAAGAAGCAGAAACTGAAGCTATTTTTTTTTTTACTTTAACACATTTAGACGAATCACTGTTAATGCCCAGGGGGATCTAATGGACTCTGCACCAGCAGCATAAACACAGTGAAGGTAGACAGTGAAGAGTGTGAGTTATCCTGCAGCACACAGAGCTGTCGGTTTTCTCTGTCTCGCCCTGTTTGAGACAGGGGGGCTGGAGATGGGTGCTCTGATTTGAGTTCCCACTGATGTGAGAGCACAGGAGTTAGAGGCCACCAGTTCCCCTTTGTGTCTACTAAATGGGAACCTTGCACAATCGCTRATGTGATAGACTCGCAGGATCTAGGCCGGAAGGGTGAGAGAAGAGCCACAAGATCAAGGCCTGTGCTAAAATGGGAGGGTTTCTCCTGATGGAGATTTGGGGTTTTTTCCTCCCCCAGATATTCCAGGTATTCTTATTTTATCTGTTAGCTGATCATGGGGGTTTTGTCCTCATGTAAAATAGGTGCAAGTCCATGATGTATTGCAAAATCTCTTCCAGCCTGGAAAACCATTTCCCGCTAAGGTACAACCACAGTGATTTCATCTGGTTTTGTCATGGCAGTTTTCTCTGGGGCTTTGTGGTTGCTCTGTGTTTGCTGCTAGGCACGTGTCACTCTAGCTCAGGTGTCTGCACCTCACTGCCGAGTGAGTTGTGAGATGGCCTGAGTGCACTTCACAAAATACACAGAATGTCTCCATGTCTTCCAAGGTAGGAAAGAGTCTAAAGGGTTAAGCACTGTTCCATATTACTACAGAACAGTAAGTGTCATTGAGCCATGTACCAGGGAAAAATTAAAAGCCAGCAAATCCTGCTACAATGTGATGAAAAAGAAATGGCACCTCAGCAGTAGTCCAGGTCTATTTGGATGAGAACAGACCCTAAATTCTTATAAAGCCTCTGCTTTGTGCCTGTTGTTTCAAGTGTGCTAGGAAAATGAGKCGACACATGACTAAGCTGTGACAAGCCATGTGGAGGGCCAGCTAAACGCGGGTAAATATTAAATCTCCTGATAGGTGAATCACCTCCAAAGTTAGGCAGAAGCTACTTTCTCTGGAGACTTTTCAGCCTGAGCTCCCAGCTGGTATTGCTAGATATTTTAAAATCTTAGGGTTTGTGTTTTCTTTATGAATCTGGACTCTGCAAATCAATGTTGCCATGGAGAAGCACTGTGTAGCCATCAAGGGCAGACAATGAGCTGATTAAGTGTAGAGATCTCCCTGTAACAGTGATGAGACCCTCAGGATATACAACAATTGCTGTTAAAATCAAATATCTAGTTTCAGAGAACCAATATTTCACTGAATATAATGTAGTGCTGGCTGATTGCTTATAACAAATGGGAGTTTAGGAAGAGATAGATGTGTAAAGGAGGGTGTGGATGCTCGGCTAGTTATYAGTGAAGGGACAAATCTGACTTCTTCCATATTCTTTTGTAGGGATAATGAATTGGTGGGAGTAGTACTGKTGTTAGCCCAGAGATGTTCTTGGGTCACAAACTGGCCAACTGAAGATAGTAAGAAAAAGGTTTTTTTCCTTTTATGTTTGCTGTTTCAATGTAATCTAAACATGACATCTTATAGAAAGGAACTTGTTGATTGCCATGCGATTTTTACCTGGTTGTTCTCCTTTTTGGTTTTCTTGTGTTTATCCACTCGCCTTTTTTATCTCTTTATTCTTTTTTATCTTCTTTTCCTGTCCTAATCTGTTMACTGAGGAGCAGCACACAGCATGTTTAGTTATTACCTCGCCAGAAGTGATGTAAAATACATAGCTCACAAAATACATAGAGAAGCCCTACGCAGTTCCCCAAGCTAATCTCCGGCGTGATATCTAAGGATTTAAAACCTTGCCGGCATAAAGGCATTGTCATCAGTCTCATATCAGGGGCACGGCAGAAATCTCAAAAGGCTGGAGACAAAAGATGAAAATTCATTTTGAAAAGCAGCTTGGAGGTGTTAGCAGGAAGCAGCCAGGCAGGAGAGCTGCCCGCCTTGCTCTGCGCCGGCTGAGGAAGGAGGCAGGCGGGACGGGAGATGCTGCACGGGGAATATGGCAAGTGAGTGGGAAGGATGCTGGGGACMCTTGGCTGCTCGGAGCGCGAAAGCCCATCRGGCAGCGCAGGGAAGGACAGATAGCAGCGTTTCTTACCACACATCTGGAAGTGCCTTTGAAACCAGGACCTGGGCTTTTTTWTWATTATTATTTTTTAATAAATGAAATTTTAAATTTTTAAAATTAGWTTAAAAAAAAAAGTGTAAGCTTGTGTTCTTCCAGGATATATATATCTAAAATGGTGCGTATTATTCTTGCTTAAGTCTGGTGTAAGTCCCCTGCATCTAAATTCCTGCATCTCAGTAGGCAGTGTCAATCTGTAGTTTCAGTGGAGCCCAGAGCAGAAGCAGGGGAGAATCAGGAAAAGCAGCATCCAGAGCTGTCTCTGCGTGATGAGCAATCCCCACTAACTGCAAGTGCTATGAGAAATCCCTCGCGGTGCCCAGCAGGACACTGATGCGGCTCCCCCAGGTGCCAGGTAGCAGAGTTTACCCAGGCTCGCCAAAGGTAATTCCGCAGCTGCTGTAATGTTGGAGCTTTGTTCTCGGTTCTAAAGGCAGATTTGTAAATGCCTCGTGAGATCTGTCTGGTCTCCAGCTGCGTGTGCTGCTGCAAACCTTGCTGACCTGGCTCAGCTTTCTGGCTCCAGGAAGGGGAAATGGGCGTTAATGAGGGGCTGGGCTGCCCTCCCTGCCCTCCCTGGGCATGGGGAAGGAGGGCAGGCCAGGCCAGGGGGTGGGCAGTGCGGAGGGTGGGAAGGGATGCTGCACGCTCTTGGTAAGGAGCAGAGTGTTGCGAGCAGGACTTGAATTTCCAGGCAGTGGATATCCTTGCGATTAGCATCTGTAGCAGGTGCCTTGATTAGATACTATTGATTTGGGGGATGAAGTAGGTTTAACGGGGAGGTCGAGTTTGACGTGTGTGGCACTTCAGCGGGTGGGTGAGCCCCTGGGGGGTGCGCACAGGCTGTGGTTTGCTGCAGTGACAGAGCTGCTGCAATCTGCCCTTCTCCACAGCGGGAAGACYTGGCTGCTGTGGTGCCTAAGGGAACATGCCAAGGGCGGTTCATTTACACAGAACTCCCGCTGCTTGTGTTGCATGGCATTGGGCTCAGGTATTACGAGGGACCTGTTTCTTATACAACACTGGGAAGATGATGCTCAGGAACGAGAGAAAAAATCTCATCSAGTCACTGCCACACCGTGAGGGTGTTGCAGTCACAGGCACAACACTTGAGCGCATGAACAGAATGAGAAGCCTGCAAGAGGAGAGCAGGAAGAGGCGGCCACTTGTGCCAAAGGAACAGACAGAAGTCAGATCRAGGAAAGACACAGAAATGGAAATGACCAGCGCCAGGAAAGGAGGAGAAGCCTACTAGAGCTGCAGCTGTGCTAAACAAGAGGATTCGTGGGGCGGAGTGGCTCWGTTGGCTTTCAAATAAGCTAAAATCAGAGGATTCCAGCTAAGGTGGAAGTGTTGGGCAATACATGCCCAAAGGCCGATGTAGCCTCTCCTCTGCCAAAAGAGCTCTGCTCAGTTTAAAGCTAGGAATCAGTTGCCTCATTGAGCTCCTTACAGAGAATAGCAATGAAAATGCAAAACACCATTTTGTCTCTAAAAGTAATGATAATACGGTGATAAAGGGAGGTTGCAGTTGCTGGACACGGTTCTGAGAGAGGTTTGTCACAGTTGTGACTTCCTGGGTCAAAACACATTTCTTGCTATCTCACCATGTTCCAAGGAGGCCTGGAGGTCGCAGCGCACCCTTCCTTCCATTCTCATGTCACATCAAAGCATCACAGGTGGCCTGAGGGCTGACAAGAGTCATCCACATATGACCTGAAAGTGCTCGAGTGCTTATGGTCTTGCCTTACGTCATAAACGCTCTGCAAAGGTTGTTCTCCACAAGAACTAGATTTCCAACAGCAGGTAAGAAACTTGCCCAGAATCCTGGGATGCTTTATAATAGCACACAGTCCCCACAGAGTCATATGGAGTTATTAAGATATTAAAGTGAAAGTGTTTTGGAGTATTTTTCTCTTTTGTTTTTCAGTCCTGGATGCTTTATTTGATTTTTTGGGGCATACTTTTGATAACATCTTAAATAGAGTATGGTCAGATTTTCCTAACTGATTCTTCCTGAAGAGCAAAGACCCTTTGTTCAACAGAGAGAAGAAAGCTACGTAGGTGGTATGTGAATGGGCTTGGATATGAGGTACTGCAACCTGTCCCTCTGTACTGAAAGGACTTTGGCATTCTGAAGGTCATCTCTTAATAAATACGTGGAATTTGGAAAAAGGATAGATTATGACAAGATCTCCTATTCTCGGTTTAGGTTTTTTGTGCAATAAAAAAAAAACAACTTTTTTTTTCCTCTCCTTTTAAAGATGCTGGTTTTTCTAATACAGAATTCCTTATGTGTCTTTRAAGTGCAATTGTGATCAGCTGTCTGGGAATATGCAGTGCTTAAGCATATTCTTCAGTTTTAATTTTGGTCTAAGCGGTTTGCACAAGGCAAAAAAAGTACTAACAGATTTATCTCTCCCTGAAGCTAACAAGCATTTTATAGATTTTTTTCATCCTCCTGCTCCGCCTCCTCTTCCATCCCTTTCCATAACCCAGCAAAAAACAAGCATAACTGTTGAGTCTTACTACTCCTACAGCTTCATTTATCATCATTGCTTTTTGTTGTTTTCCCAGGCAAAGTGTTATTGCTAATGCTTCTCTGGCCAAACCTTAATCTTTTCCCATAACAAGTTGCAGACCTCTTTTACCTCCTTGCCATTTGGTGGCTTCACAGTGTGTGAAACAGTAACTTAAATGTCACTGCTGCCTTTGAAAAGGGCTCTGCAAGTTGTCTCCTTGCCCTGCTGCTTGTGTCCAACGTGCASCAAGTCCAACTGTTCATCCTGTCTTGCTGTCACAACTGACAGATGATGCAAATCCAATCTGATCAGGCATATTTTTGAGGGGATTGTTTTTCGCTTGAATCGAATGCTGAACTGATTTGCACTGCAGCCACCTGSCTGCTCAATCTGGTTGATGGGAAACAGCAGGAATGTCAAGGTAGGAATGGAAATAGCAGGGGAGACAGACCACCGCCTTGGCAGCAGTCTCCTGCTTGCCTGAATTAGGCTTATTCAGTCTGAAATCTGCAACAATGAAACTTATGYCTTAAAATTAACAGATACACTTAGTAAAACTATCTCAGTAAGGTAAATACACAGATTTGTTCTTGGCAAAGACCTTCCATGAATTAACTAACCCTTGTTGGAATGACTGTCCCTCCTCAGGCTTTCTTCTGAGGAGACCAGTAACCACTGAAAATAGTGCATGGAGCTGAGAAGTAAAGGTCTACAGAGTTGAGTCCCTCTGGCTAAGCTAGCAAGAATGAAGTCAGGAAGGAGCAGAATGAAGAAAAAGACAATTTAGATGTCCACACAATATCAATGACTTGTGTAAAATCTCTAGTTTTGTCTGAATTTGCAAATGCTCACTACTTTGCTAGCTCTTTAAATGCCCTTAAAAAGGACTATCAGTATGAATGGTTCACATGAACTTATGCTGCTGTGCCTCAAAGGAGAATCTGGCCAGAAGACTTTAGGGTAGACATTGGGCTAAGCCGAGTGAGGAGGACAAGCTGTACTGTGCACAGGCAGGTGAAGACGTGGCAATGAAATGGGAGAAAATAAATGTTTGCACAAGCAGCACTGAACCCCTTCAGCAGCCCTGWCTCCTTTCCTAATGGAGGCTCGAGAGCAGAAAAGTTAAGAGCACATCACCGTCCGAGATTTACTTTCCTGTGAAGAAGCTGTCTGAAGCTCACTGGAAATTACAGGAAAGCTCTTCAGAGAGCAATGGTGTCTGCAGACGATGTATTGCCCTTTCCRCGCTGGATCTGAGCAGCAGCCTGCTGCCTGGGTGGCTGTGATGGAAACCACCCTCCCCTCGGAAAGAAACACATCTACTAACTTGGCTGTGCTTGGACTTGAACCTGCAGCGGTTTCGCTCTCCCCAAAGCACAGTAGGCCGATCCCAGGTGTTGGTGATGGCCGTGGTGCCGGATGCAGGGGACCCTGTGGGTGAGCTCGTGGCTTCAGGAATGGGATCATGCAGCTGTGTGTGTAAACAGCTGCTTTTTGTCAACAGCCCTGAAATAACAAGCTAACCAGCAAAAATAATCGGCTGGTGGCATAGCTGTCCTCCAGAAAGTTTTCCTSCTTTTCCTTGGCAATGACATAAATCTTAACTGACTGGCTCCCTTGCCATCTCTGCTGCTGAATTATTTATTCACCTCTTGTGATTGTCTGTCCACCTGAAATCCTGTGCTAGTGTTTAGTCATCTAGGGAGCTGCCTTTATTTAGTCTGAGGAGCTACTGATGCAGTGATGTTGATGACCACGCAGTGCACTCTTTCCTTGGGAGGAGCATGGTTTGGACAAGAGTGTCATGTTCGTGTCCATCCCCATCTCCCATCCCCTCTCCCCCTGCTTTGGCTAAAATATTTATAAGGTTCAGAAACTAACTAGCAGAAAATATGGCACAGAAGAGAGATGAAGTTGGATCCAGACTGCGAATACCGGATAAATAAACATTGGATCCCACAAAAGGCTGTGGCATTAGTAGACACATCTACATTGATGTTCTTCTAAATTATGATGGTTCACAGAAATGCCAGGAAAGGAATATTGGTGAAGAACTGAGCCTGAGATGTGAAAATTTCCCCTCCTGTCACACTGCAGTCAGTGAAAGCCTGAAGTTTGGCTGATATTGGTTGTAACTCAGTAACAGGAAAGTCCTTCAGGATAAAACTGATGCTGTCGCGGTGAATCCAGCTAGATTGTGCTGGGTGCTTTATTGCTATGAGGTTGCCCCTAAGATTTTTGGTCTTAATTCGAAACTTGTGTTCTAGTTTTAAATTGATTTATGATGTGATACAGGTCCATTTGCCTACTGCCTTTTTGGCATTATTTTTCTTAATATTTTAATAGCCTTAACAATATTTAAGAGCCTTAGTGGTTGTACCAGACTCTGGCATTTGTTAATGCTAACATGGTTCTGAAAATGTGAGTTAAAGAAGAGCTTACATGATACAGACCGGAGAAAGGATAGGGGGAAAGCAAGCAAACCAGCAGTAAGCTCCATATGTGTGTTGCTCATGTGCCATCACTTGAGCACGACCACACTGGCTCGTGTGGTCTCTGGACACCAGTCAGAGGCTGCAAATGGCACAGGGTGTCGCTGAACTGGAGAGCTCCTGGAGATCCTGGGCTGTTCTTAGATGAAGCCAACATTATGTAGACGGACTACCTGCAAACCCTGCTATGTAGCGGCTGAAAGGAGGGAGTGGATAATCGACAGTGAATGTGAACTGTCAGGGTAAGATATTTCAGACTCTCTACAGGTTTTTGGAGGTTGAGGTTTTTGTWTGTTTTTCAGGTTTCCTACTTGTTTTTGGAAAGGTGATGCCATCAATTAAGCTTCACTGTTGCTCTGAAGGTACTGCTCCTGTGATGGGCTTGTAAATAAGGTAATTTTATATAGATATTAGTATAATATCTGTATGAAATATAAATGTAATAAATAAATATTTATAATAAATAATATTTATAATAAATAAAATATTTCTTCCCTTCTGAATACTCTTATTCCAGGAAGAGAGCTGTGTGATGTTTTTTTCTTTATTTGAGCTAAGAATGCTTCCCTGGTGCAGCTGGAAATAGGGGAAAATTATACTGCCATGGAAGTGTCTTAAAATAGCTTCTACCTGGAGTTAGCAACCTTTATGGTGAGCCAGGTAATATTTTTGCCTTCCCAAATTATAGCCAAAACGTGTCAGGAAGCCAGCAGGACAAATGGGAAGGTGGCACTTGGAGGAGAAGCCATGGGGCTCCCCAGTAGCTCCAGACGTGCCCAGAGCCAGAGGCGACGGCTTCTCCCAAAGCACCAGCACTTCCCACGTGTGGCATGGCAGGCTGTGCTCCTTGCAGGCAGTGCCGGGTGTGCGCATCGGCCRCAGCAAGCTCCAGAGCCTGCTCATCCCCATCCCTGGGTTATGTCAAGGGTAAATTAGAGCACAGGGAAACTTGACAAAAATGCAGAATTTGGAACTCGTTTGTGTGGCTGCCTGTGTGGTCGTAAAGCCAGACATGAGCATCCAAAGAAACTTGTTGGAGCAGGGTTGCTCAGGCCAGTTCTGTTCTGGAGTCGTGCAGCCTTGTGCAAGTCACTCTGGTGATAAATGTGTGAGTGCTGTAACGGGAAAAATGAAGC
Organism: Nothoprocta perdicaria; assembly: GCF_003342845.1. Lineage (NCBI taxonomy): Eukaryota > Metazoa > Chordata > Aves > Tinamiformes > Tinamidae > Nothoprocta > Nothoprocta perdicaria. Next base: position 503,525 of record NW_020454117.1, on the reverse strand, counting down.
AGGTTCGCTCTGGGTGGAAATTTTGGTCTTAATATAGTTAAAACTGTGTTGAAAAATACTCCATGTGCCCTGTGAGTAGCAGACTCAGCAGTGTTCATTGAGATGAAGCAATGGGAGACTTCCTTGCTCAGCCCATCGACTGTGTATCAAGTGAACCAAGACTTACTATAGTTGCTTTATAGCATTTCATTCAAACCACTGGGTTCCATAAGGGAGAAGAGCAATGGGGATAACATTTAGCAAATAGTTCTAGAACACGGAGTAGTTGCTTCAGGTTTCATGAGAAGGTAAAAGGTTCAAAGGACTTCTGGATGAAAAGTGTCATCATTTCCAAACTGGAGCTCTCCTGAATGTATAAAAAGAATTTGCTTATTGGGTAGCCACATGTGTCAGTMGGTCAGAAGCATTTCTGATGATGTTTGGTTTGGTAGATATAGGGAATAAAAATCACTAGTACTGCATTTTCTTTGGAGATTACTTAAAGCACACATCTTGAAGATGAAGAAAAGGAAGATGCTCTAAGACAAATGTTAATTATCATTTTCATTTTTGGGTCACAGCCTTATTCATTGCTTCCTTTCTACTAGGGGCCAATGAATTGGAATTACAGTGCTTTTGTAGCTGCATCTGTCTTAGCTCACTTTGGAAATACTGGCTCATTAGCAGGAAGCCACTCTAAAATGCTCCACCTKACTTGTCACGGGCTCAAAGCAACTAGTAGGCAAAGGACAGCCTGGATTTTCCTCCCTAATAAACAGCCTAAGTGGGGGTGGCTGTTGAGCTGTGTGCAGTCGGGTCACACAGYGAGGAATTTGCATCAACTTGGCTAGAAGCAGATCTGGAGGGATGAATATTTTCTGTGTGTGGGAGGGCAGCTGGACTAGAAATTTCGTAAGATCGGGCTGTCCCGTAGCGTTTCTGTTTGTTTTTTTTCCAGCTGAGCTATTTACCCTGTGACCTCTCCTTAGTACTACAACATATGCATTTCCCCCATTACTTTCTCCGCTCTTCCTCCTTGTGAATAAGCAAAGAACCTATATGAAAATGAAAAGTGCATTTTTAACTTGGCAAGCCTCCGGAGTTGCTTGATACTGATAAAGCATGGAAGTGTATCTTTAATGATTACTTCTGCTTTTTATCCCTCCTCAGCAATGGATACTATCAGTCTGATGCTGCATCAGAAGCTGAAGCACAGGAACTAAATGTAATATAAGCATAATATAAGCATACTATACCCATACCAACTGGATAACTTATTGGCTGAAAAGTGGGTCCTCAGGGGTTCCCGCATGCAAACTCAACACAGTTTAGTCAAAAATCTCAAGACCCCTCACCTCTTCTGGATAAAGATGTGCAAGTCACCAAAAACACTGAGTAATTTAAACAGAAGGCTGTAGAAATAATGTGTCATGTATAAGGGCGTCTCTGGCAGTTGTTACTCAATCGCATTGAAGAGTTTTCTAACTACTTCCTGACTTTCTTGTGAGGAAAGTAAACCATGCAACAACGTCTCAGGGATGACCAATAAATATCAGTTTACAGGACAGTAAACTTGCTAACTTGTCCAAGGTGGTAGTGGCTRAACACAGCAACTACACTTCTTCTACACACCCATGATTACTAAGAGTGCTCACAGAAATGGAGAATTGCTTTCCTGTGCTAATATGCACGTTTAGAGTAAAATTGTAGACCATGAAAAGACAGGCTTGGGTTGTCTTTGAAATGGACATTTAAAGAAGACAACCCATTTAAGCAAAATTTGTATTAAGATTTATTTCTGGATGGATACTCGRTGGAGTGCCTGTTTTCATTATGTGAATAATGGCAGTCATTAGTCACTTACGCAGAGTACAGTGTCTCCTTATGATTCTTAATCTTCTACAAGCTGGCTCCGTGGTACTTGATACGGTGAGCTTGTAGCCTTGATGGAAGATAGAAAGGCATGTTTCTCAGTGGCTTTCTTCTTTCCTTGGAGATCTTAGCAGATAGTTATAAGCAATTATTTATTTTCTGATTTTGGATTGCCTTCAGTGTTCTACCGTGTAGTCTCTTGAGCACGTGCCAAGTGGTTGTGTTGCCTCAACATGGAGTTTTCTTTGTCAGAAAGAACCTTTGCTTCACTAAGCTACGCTATACTTGGAAGGAAGCTATTGCATTTGATTTGCTGTTAGGACTTGACTGAGTTTTTTCACAGCCTGGTCAACTTCTTACWTCCACTTTATTTAGTTTCTGTGAAAGCCAGTTATTCTAGGCAAGAGGAAGAGAAAAAGCTGCAAGATTTGGACTCAGAAAACTATCTAAGAAGCTCTACGGCCTTCAGGAGAGGAAGGTGGATTAGCTTCCCTTCTCTCTCCCACTTGGAAATGTGCGCTGAGGGAAGGCTTAAAGAGAGACTCAGAAGCACAGATTTATTTTGTCCTCTGCTAAAACTATAGTTCAGCTTTTTATGGTGTATTTCAACATAAGCAATGAAGATAATTTTGATTAAAATTTGTCTGTAGGATTGTGTAAAATAAGGCCTCAGCACTGAGATTCTAGTCCTCTTCCTAATCTGTGACAGCRATAAGACTAATGTGCATGAAACTTTGTCATAATGAGGAGTACAAATGACAAATTTCTCACATATTCAGCCCATACATCCACAGAGTACATGGTATTGGGCTGACTAACAGACCCAGTAGATGTGCATCCAGGAATATCATATATTTGACTGACTGGGTGTTTCTAGCACTTCAAAGGAGTTGCACATTTTCCACAGTTGCAGCACTAAATTCATGAGCCCTAACGCTTTCCATCTGATCTGCATTTGTAGAAACAAAAACAAACCCAATTATTCTCTGAAGAAAATGATGCTAATTAAAGAACCTGGTACATTCACTTCCATGCTAGATCTGTGTTTTTTTTTCTTAATGGTCTTTTAATTAGCTCTCAAACATTTACTTTGCCTATGAAGGGATGTAATTGGCCTTATGGGACTGGAAGCAATACTAAGAATTACATGTTACTTTTGGATAGCTGCAACTGTGCACAGTAGCTCAGCACAGTGAAACTCGATGTTTTGAAAAGAAGACTGTGCTCCATTAGTAGCCCAGTAAAACACAGTTTTGCTGTTGTTAGAGGCTGTTCACTTTGTAGTGACTTTACAAGGCCTCAGAGCTGAGGTTTGTCAAACTGAACTTAGGCATTTAGAGCTTTGCTTTAATTTATTTAGCAGCAACAACAACAAAAAAAAATCTAATGATCAGGTAGCTATTATAGAATTATTTTACTTTTGCTTAGCTTTGTTTCATCACCTGTAATTACCATAGGTTTTCATATAGATAATTATAATAAGGAGATATTAGAATGGTATATTCTGGTCATAGACAGTGTTGTAGTGTAGAGGAATACAGACTCGATATGATAGCATGGTAGAGGGAGACAATGTGCGGTACAGGAAGGAGCAGTGTGGGATGATAACAATGAGGAGGCAGAGGGGGGCCCAGAGCTGTTGGTAACACAGCTATGGTGAGCTAAAGAATAATGGAGATGGACAAAAACAAAGAGAAGAACAAGTGTCCCACACATATATAGAAGTTCTGTATATAACAATTTTGGACGTAATATTGCGCTGTAGATTAATGAAGATAGAGTATAAAAAAGTGTTGGAAAATATGTGAAAATGTGGACCTGAGAGAGAGGAGGAGGTAATTATCAACATCATATGTCTCCCACCAAAGGAGAAGAAGAAATGTGAGCTCTGTACTTTCCCGGATAAGGACCTTGGGACATTACACACTGCAGCTCCATCCCCACCTAAGTCCTCCTRCTGCTGTCAGTGTGGAAGCCAGCAGGGAAAGGTGACCAAAACACCTGAGGTGGTTTCAGGATACCAATCCTTAACTGCAGTACTATTAATACTATTATATTAATTAGGCAATTTGGACTCTAGGTGTTAGTATCACTGTAACTGCGCTGTAATAACTGCTTATTGTGTTTTAGACTCAAATTCTTGGCTTCCCAAATGAGGTGTCTCTCTCTTGGCCTATAATGAGTTCCTGAGTGTAACAACGTGTCACATAGCTACTACAAAGACTGAAGAATGACAAACGTGTTCAAGGAGAACAAAGGGCTGTACTGATGCACCAAAAGAAATCGTGGAGAGAAATAGGGAACGTCAGAATAATCTTCGTCCCCACGACTAATGATGAGTACTTGCACTACATTACTTATTTAGTAATCTCCTGAGAGAGTCAGTAGGARGTGTTTCTGGCAATGCAAGAAGAAGCCAAAAGAAATAACAGCTGCCTGGAGGAATTTTCCTGCATTAGGTAAAACAGGAATAAGGAGAGGCGGYGGCGAGGCGGGAAGTTCAGTTGGGATGGCTTGCATTGGCTTGCATACTAATTTCTGTTCTTAGCTTAGCTCGCAGCTGATTTACTTCATACCATTTCCAGGGAGGCGAAGCAGTGATTCTTTCATGTTCCCAGCATATTTTTAGTAAGTTTTTCCAGCTGGGTAATTTGAGTGATATGATGGAATTAGGAAGTGGCCAAAAAGCTGSTGTCAACTGGTGCCAGCTATTAATGTAATCAAAGCCAGCTGACAGATCAAGTACAACCTGGTAATAAGACAGTGAAGAGCTCTGAAGGAGGCTCARTCCAGCATGGTGCACGTTGCCTCTGATCTCTTTGAGAAGTGCTCCAGACTGCATAGCTCTCTCTTTAAAGCACTGTGGTATAAATAACTTTGTGTGATAGCACTATTTTAGGGCAATTTAAATCATTCATATATATCTTTACCTGGTGCTAGCAGTTGAAATTATTGATGGTTTGAATGAAACAATTCTTAGATACATATTGTGACTATTTCTAAGCAACAACCAAAGCCCATTGTGTTATTCTGCTTGGATGTTACACACTAGTGTAAGCTTTTTGGAGGAACTGGTGTTATGCTTTGTACTTTCACTGGCTTTCACCAGTCACTTMACTGAATGTGATGATAGGTTAAAGRGTATTAACCCTGTAGGGTTAAAATGTTGTTCATTTACCTTGCAAGTATTGGAAACTAATTACTGTTTATATCCCTAATATCTGAAATTGAATTTGCATAGTGTTTTATTCATAGGTCAWAAATAAAAATCTCAAAATAAAAAAGGGGCAGCTTATCGGCAAGTGCATTTTCAGTAGTCTTCAGGTAGTTTATGTAAACATTAAGGTAAATATGGAAAACACTTGTAAAAATACCTGGATATTCTCTTGCTGGTTGCAGAAAAATAATATTTAATTCTGACTTGCTAAAAATTTTAGTATTTAAAAAAACCCTAAATTATATGAAGATCTTTCAATCACTGAAAACTATATATTTCTTTAATTGACTTAGTTTATTTTAAAGCAAATTTTAGGGGAAAATATTTATGAAATGATTTGTTCAAATCTGTATTTTCAATCTTCCTGCCCTCCTCCATAAAATATTGTCAATGTTAACAGTGGTAGGAACTCATTAGTAGCTTGGAAATGCCTACAGCTTCAAGTTTCAATGAAGGCTAGCAATTCTAGAGGTGCAGGAGCAAGCTGTGACCTAGCTGAAATAAAAGACATGAGGTCAGAAGTGATGAGGAAACCTCCTACGGTTCTTTCACGTTGTGCCAGCACAGAGGTAAGGAAGTCCAAATCCCACTGGCCATGAGCTTCGCTCCAGGCCCAGCTCTGTGCCAACCAGCAAGGCTCATGCATAAGAGTCTGGCACTGTTACTTGGGGCCTGCAGGGCTGGTGCCTGGGAGATGGGCTTTGGGGAAGACTTTGGGAGATGTGGGAAGAGGGGTTGGCATAGCAGAGCTCAGCATGGGCCCCCTTCTCCAAGGAGGTGGTTGGATGGTGGCAGCAGGGCTGGAGCCCTGCTGTCCTTGTGACACCTTCCAGACCCTTGGGTCATTGTAGCTCATCAGAAGTGACACCCCACTGTGGGATGTGGGAGGGATGGCCTGTGCTTCGAATGCTGAGCTCGATGYAGGAGCCACTCTGGCTTTACCTGAGTGCTGTACACATCCTGTTAAGTGGGGAGATGGTGGTGCTCATGGCAAAAACCCATCAGAGACCATTTTTAAACCAGAAAGGAGTTCTTGCTGTCTGGTAATGCATCTGCTTCACTTCCTGAAGTTGACAGCCACTTTGACTGAATGCCTTCTTTTGGCGTTGCAAGAATGCAATTTAGGGGAAAATGTAGCTCACAAATGGTTATCAATCCTTTGGAATCCACACATGCAGGTAGGAGGGGAGGTAATTTGGTGGCCTGCATTGCATGAATTATTCATGGTTTTGTAAAAATTTATAGTTGGACATTTGAATGACTCCTCTGTATTGAAACCAGGTACACCACTGAAACAGGAAATACAAGAAACAAAAAATCCACCTCCACTTAACAGGCGACAGAAATGTCAGGACAAAAGTCTTATAATAGTTCTTGTAATGATTTAATGGTTCAAATCTTAAAGCTCTAGGCCTTGATAATTAGTCTAGTGAATTTTAGCAAGAAGAATGCATTTAACAYGAAGAAGAAACACTTACAAAAATAAGAAAATTTAACAGGAATAAATGAACTCAGCTCCCTGGAGGCTAGTATGATATAGGTGTATCCTTCCCCTACAGATAGTTTTGTAAGAAGGTGAGTCTATCACAGCAAGAGTAGTGCATCCTGCTGCATGGATGACTACTTTAAATTCTAGCACAGGACAATTCCTGGGCACATCAGTGAGGGCATCCAGGGAACCTGGCAGATGGCATAATCTCTGTGTGCTTGAGCTCAGTAACAAATCTTGCAAGGAATTAGAGGAAGTTGTGACCAAGAAATGGGGAGAGATTAACAGAAATGCCTTTGTCGTTCACTAAAGAAATACTTTAATATTTTAAAATCTAATCTTTTGCTGAGAAGCTGAATTGTAAAAGGTGCTTGTTCTTTTCTTCATCTGATCTTTGTGAGTCATCCCTTCTGTTCTTTGACACACAAGAACTTCAGAGATCTACAGTTCAATTTCTGTTCCTCCTGATCTTTCCTTTATGCTGTTACAATAGAAACCATCTTTCTTAGACTGCTCCTCTTTCCCACCTCATCTTCTGAAAACAAAATGCCAAATAAGTGTTTTGTTAAGCAAATAAGTCATGATCCATGGAGGCATGTGGGAACGTGTTGAATCAGAGATCCTTTAAGACACAGACTTCCTTTAAAAAACAGTGCTGTATGGAATATTCAAAAAATGGAAAATATAACTCTATCCACATTGTGCAACCACCAAATGGGAACACAATTTGGGAGGTCTCTGCTGATGCAAACCAGCCCCCACCAACAGCAAAAAATACTTGAACAGCACTAATGAATCAGTGTGCCAAAGACTTTTTTTTTTTTTTTTTTGAAGTGTGATAAGAGCATTTGCTCTCTCTTTATAGCATAAGATCCTATTTCCAGGTGGACAGATGTGTTAAATCTACTCTTCTACTAATGACATCAAAGATGAGTGCCGCATTGAATAGTGTAACTAGAATTACTGCCTATAAAGGAGGCTGGCTGAAGGCAGCCTGTCTCTGTGCTTGTTTATGTCCATAGACTTGCTCCTTATTTTTCAACAAGAGTATCATGTACAGAATTGAACAYTGCAGTTTCAGAAGGAGAAGGACCAATGGGAGGGAGACTTCAGAAAAATGACATGACAAGGTCTCGAAAATTTCATCCATGAAGACGTGAGAGAAGAATAGACTGGGATGAAAGGTGGTTATAGTCTTCAAATAAGTGAAAGGATATTGCTRTATAAAGAAAAGTTTATATATTTTTTTTTCTTCTATGTATAGTGGATAGAATGGGAGCATCTGTTGCAACAGAGGAGAAGCAAAATGGACTTGAGTAAAGCTTGCTAACGATCTATATCATTAAGCCTTAGAGAAAATGACAGGTGAAGCTGGGGAGTTTACACTGATGACAGCTAAAAACATGGCACCAATCTGTCCGGGCTATCTATATTTAATAGCTACTGTTAACTCTACCTTGCTGCCTCTAATCCCATCTTAAAAACATGATATATTTCTGTGCATTTATGTTATATACTGTATTTTTCTGTTACAACATGATTAGCAGAATGTGTGTACAACTGCAGCCATTTGTCAGTAAATTATCTTTTCATGTTCTGTTAGTTACAGTATTATGTAGCTGTTGTACATGAAGGCCACAATGAATACTGGGAGTTTAGTTGATTAGAAAAGTGTGGAGGAAGTCCTCATGCAACCAAGCCTACAAACCTGAATATGCAGATGGAAACTGTGAGACAAATTATAATCATCATTTTAGCAGCTGGTGGCATTTTTGTTAAAAAGATGTGACTCGAAAAGATGGGTTTTGAATCCAAGTATCAATTTACTGTTTATGAGTGGGAAAGAAGATCCAGTAAGGCTGGAGAAGATAGGTTTTCACAAGGTTTCTATCTGTTTAGTGATGGATTGTAGCTGAAAAGCTTTGCCAACTTGATTKCAGAGAAATTACCTGTCAAGGGGGAGAAGAGAAAGGAGGCTTTCCTTGTAGTGAGTGAAAAAGGAACTGTGCAACTTGATTGTACGGGCTCTGCACTTATTGGTGGTTTGTCTCTGTGGAGGACATCACTCAAACCTGTCCAAGCTCAGCGTGTAGCAAAGATGGTATAACTTATGTCATCATTATTAACAGTCAGTTTGTCCTGAGCCTGATCCTTTTAAGAATGTCTGATGGAAAAACTCTTGAAATTTAAGTGACTGACAAGAACACTGGATTTTGAGGTAATTCTGATGGCTCTGAAGGGTTTGGAGTTCCTTGATAAACCTTAATTATAAAAGCTGTATTTTGAGGATTGCTCTTAATGAAATACACTTGTTTATTTGCTTCCTAATGTGGAGTTTTCCCAACTCCAGCTATGATCAGCTATCCRGAAGTGTGCCATGTAGGCCAAAGATGTTCCTGAAAAATACTTAGCCTCGAATTTRTGTTCTGATTCATGTATTGGTATACAATGAGTTAAGCATCTGTTAAATTAAATTATATTCTATACAGAAAGGTCAGTAACAAGGGTGACAATCTAGATGTATACTCCTGTTTTGTAATGAGCTTYGCTGCTTGCAGTGTCATCTTAGAAGGATGATGATAAAAAGTCAGACGTCCTCGAACAGAAAGACTTTGTCTAATATGCAAGCCTATATCATGCAGTTGAAGCAGCACTTACTGATAAAGAAACACAGCTTGTGYCTGAGACATACACTGCAACTGAAGCAACATGCTCGTGGTGTCTTCCTTTGACAGAGCTTCCCACGAGCTGGCACAAAACATCTAATGAAGAAATGTCTCTAATCCCAGGGAGGAAGGAGCTCCCATTTCTTCTGTGCACAGCTCCAGCACCTTCTGCACCTGGGAAACATGGAAGGATGCATCTCTGCTGAATAGCCTTGCCGGTGGTTAAAGTCCTTTCTCCTGTCTCTCAGTCAAGGTCTTGCTTGTCACAGGCAATCACCTATTTGTGAGATGGTGAGTCCTATCTGCTACTTTTTTTTGCTCTCATTCCCAGCTGAATTAGAGCTTTTATATAGCTGTGATGAAAGTGTTGCCCTAAGTCCATTTTAACAATAATATTATGGTAATACTTTTGACTACTCCTCAGTATGCGACTGAAGAAAGAAATATTTGTCACTCACRGATAGGCAAACATGCTGAAGCCTTGGCTACAAGCCTTTTCTTGCTGCTTTGAAAATGTGGAATAGAGCAGAAGGTTGGGAAAAATGAAGTAAATTTGATTGCAGCAGAGCTGCATGATTTGATTGCTTTGAGATTTATCACACCAAATGGAAACAGACCAAAATAGAAATAAAATCTGACTGTACTKTTTTTAATATGGTCAGTGAACCTGTGAAAAGTTTAAGTTTCAGATTTAAAATAATCACAGAGAAGCCTTGGAGACAGTCATTCTCATGTGAGGTTTTCTCTCTCTAATTCTCCATTAAAAAAAAAAATTCTAGAACTCACTGCTGCTTTCAAGGCCTTTTCTTTAGCTCTGAATAGGGTACTAATTACAGGATTTTGATAGCTTTTAGGTAGTCATCACTTGCACTTGCTCTCACTTTAGATGTTTAATTTAGTACCAAAAAGAAAAAAATCTGATTTTCTGTTATTGTAATAGTTCTCATCAATCACCCAGCAAGGTAGCGGTCTTACTCTATTACATCTGGGGGAAATAATGATAATAAGCTCTTGTCTGCAGACAACAGCAATTTAGAGAATATCATAGGGGAATGGTAGTGCAGGAGGCAATATGAGAAAGAAGAGGTCAGTCATGAAAAAGACACTTTTGGGTTTGAACTGGGAGGTTTTGCAACTGGCTTAGCTATACTTCTATAATTTAACTACACTTCTTTTCTGAAGGTTTTAGAATGAAAGAAAAGTAGCAGGACTGATGAGGAAGATGAAGGCAAATGAGTATGAAATGACAGGGGGATTGGGYATGTCTTGGAAGAAGAAAAGTCATTTGTCAAGACCCACTATTGATGGTGACAGGTGTGATGGTGGAAGAAAAATGTTTTTCCATTGRCTGTTCATTTCAGCTAGGTGAGTAAGTTGTATCTATTAAGGTGTGTTGCTCCAGATAATGTAACAGGCCTCCTGAATTGATGAGTCTAACTGTAGTTGTCTAGGTAAGCAGTAGACAAGGATGACTCCAAGCACAAGAGAGGACCCCTTGAGCCAGGCTGAGGCAGCAGTGTTCCTCAGTGACCTCAGCATGGTGGGTAGATGCCCAGGGAGCCCCATCAGGGCAACCTGTTTCAGGGCTGGGCATGGACATCTCCATGGTACTGTCCAGGCTAGGCCTTTGAGCGGGAGGGTCCACCTGGCTGAATTAAACCCTGTTGATGTTCCTGGGGCCCAAGTAAGACTGCCTCTACCTTATGTTAGGAAGGGTAAAAGGGGATGTGATTTTAGGGAGAAAACATCCACAGCTACATAGGATGTCATTGTATTTTCTTTTTCRGATATCTCTTCCTCTGCTTTCTCCTCATGCTGCTTCAGGTGAAAATGAAGAAGCCAGGTCTAGGATGTGGCTATGAATGGCAAGGTACAGGAGGGCATGCGCCCAAGTCGGCTACAGCTGTACCAAACTACTGTAGCACAACTGGGAAGCCTGTAACTACAACTTGGAAGGAATTTAGCTAAATGATAGAGGATGGTGTTTGCAGGCCAGGGAGCCACTTGGTCATGGAGCTGTCTTTAGCTCCTTACTTCTGCTTGTTTCTCAACTGATTTTCAGTCTTTGATATGGATTAGTGCTGTATTTTTTACAAGGACCAAGAATGTTTTCCATTCCTGTCCTTCATTCTTCTCCTGTGTGGTGGTTAACAAAGATTGAACAAAGAGATTAATAGAAAGCAGGGCACGTAAGAATCCAATAAATGGCTTATTTTCCACAAAGAAAACAAAAGAAAACAAAAGAAAACAAAAGAAAACAAAAGAAAACAAAAGAAAACAAAAGAAAACAAAAGAAAACAAAAGAAAACAAAAGAACAGTGCATGTTATGTGTTGGACAAATAGAGGACAGTCTTGTGGAGGCTCTTATAAGGTGCTACCTTGGAGAGAGAAGAGGGGATAGAGAATTATTTTATTCTCTAATAAATTTAATATAGAATATTAAATTTAGGACTGTCCAGCARCCATTTACACTTCCTTCTATATCTGCAACTAAGCTTTTCCTTGTCTGTATGTGGCAGTGGTGCAGAAGAAATCGCCATGYCCAGCAGCACCTCAAACAGCACCACATCTGTGTGGGCTGTCAACCACCAAATTGCTACCTTGCTCTCTCTTGCAGCATCTCCTGGAGTCCTGCTAATATTTATTTCTAATCTCATAAAGTCAAGGATTAGTTTGGACATAGAAATCCCTTTTTTAGTTGACGCGAAAGGTGCTGTCAAGAATTAGATATTTTTTCTTTTTTTCTTTCTGGTGCTAGAATTTAGCTCTATTCCTAAAAATTAATGTGGACATCTCAGTTTTAGTAATAAAACCTTTCCTTATTCACCCAGCGATGAGGAAAAAATCAACTTTGCATGTCTCAAGTTGTCTAAGTGTGCAGGGTCAATACATGGAGATTGTAGTTACCATTAGAAAGCACTGGCRTCTAATTGTTTCAACACGGACCATAAGGGAAGGCTTAAGTGATCTATTTCTTGTGCTGTCCTCATATCATTTATCCATATGAAAATAAGGGTTTGGTACTTATTTTGGCTGTGAAAGAGTGGGATTGAACAAACATGTCTGCTTTGTGGAAACTTCAGAATGTTGGAATAATTTTGTAGGAACTTCTTTCTTGAGAATCTTGAGGGTCTTGGTTTCTTACCAATAAGAGTGGGAAAAAAACCACCTGGGCTGCTAAAGCCTCCATATGTATCTATCCAATGAAGCACAGTCCACCTCCAGGAAGTCACAGAAATTGCAGTAGCTWACAAGTAACCATAATAATTGAATAGAAACTTTACCAGAATGTGCACAGAAAAAGTTAGTGATAACAATTCACTGGCTTTTAGGTACAAACTGATGGTCACTAATACTTCTSTTTGGCTGACAAGTATGTGATGGATGGAAAGTCATCAGCTTTGCTTTGAAAAAAATGTATTGCGTTGATAGAAGATATGGCTCCTTAGTGCTCACAATATACATACAAAGCACTAAACACTTGCTGTGTTTAGTGTGTTTTTATTCCACCTGAACAAATACTGGCAATTTGCTCTTGGACATGTGTATTTTGCTTCCACATAATTTCTTGCTGTTCTCTTCTCCCCCACTCTATCATGTGTCATGCAACCCTTGATGAAAAAAGGAATTTACCCAAACAAATATYTGGTCAGCACCATAACTCCTTGAAGAATGAACCCTTCTACTATGGGAAAAAGTTGTAATCACACAGGCTTTGATTTGCTTTGATTTTCTACAAAGTCAGTCAAGCCATGAAGCAGCAAGCGAAGGCGCTGGATTCTTCTGCTCCCATTCACAGTGGGACACAGCCATTGTGCTGGCCTTACTTCAGCTCCTATTCTGAAAAAAACTTAAATTTACCTTCTGCTAGTGATTCACACCCTCTAAAATAAGCCTATAATAACAGTATTAATATTTATTTTTAAGTCACATCCTTCCAAGTAGTATGCCTTCTGTACCCCCTCCTGTATTTAGATATGGAATTCTGTTCCTCTGAAAGGAACAGAAAGGTCCTGAACATCTGACAAGAAGCAACTTGTGTGTCTTTTCAGGCTTTGAAAATTAAATAAACTAATCTTTAGAACAGGTGCACTTTGTGTTCTTTGCATTTATTTTTATCCATTGAGACAGGCCAGCTTAAAAGTTAATTTATGTAGATTATTGAAGAAACACTTAAACAGAAATGGTTTTTAAGGGAAATCTACATATAAATAGTGCTAATAGTGATTGGTATTTATCATTCAGATAAATACGGTTTATAAGATATTTTTTAACCTTTAGAGCGGTTCTTTTCACTTATTTTTTCTTAATCTTTGTGAAAGGAAAACATGCTAAGCAGGTCAGTGATCCAAAACCGCCTCAAGTTGGCAGAAAAATATGGTACTCACTGCTTCACATCTACATTCCTGTATTTCAAAATGYATTCTTCTCAGCTAAGTTTTTAAAGGGTAATATGAAAACTCCTGAACATGTTCATATTTTGTGATAGTAGACCTGCTTGTGAGCTGTGACTTGTGGCAGGTGAAGTAAATTGGCACCTTGACTGCTTGACAGCTTCTTCTCCCACACTTGGGAAGGGGTAGTTCAGAGATCTATTTGCTTCACTCTCTGAGAAGAATTTTTTCAGTTGTCGGTCTACAGCCTTACTAACCCATTTGGCAGAAAAAGGCTAATTTCTTTTGCTGCTGTTAAGACCATTACAAGTGGTCCATGAGGGTGAGGACAGTCACCACGGTCCAGATGAGCTTTAGAAGCTGCAGATTTTCACTCTTTAGACCAGAGTCACTGGATTAATGCTGGGAAGGTAGCCTGTGAAAGTTGCTATCTCTACATTATGTATCTTGCTACAGGATCCTTACCAGAGGAAGGCGACACTTTCTTTTTTTCCTGCGTGGACCCACAGGTAGAGCAGAAAGAGTTACTTTAAAGCTTCAGTATCTCTATTTCCAGACCTTGCGTGGTAAAGTGAGAAAGTAACTCTGAATTCAAAAGCTCTGGATAAAAAGAAGGGGGGAAGGGAGGAGCAGATCACTCAAGGAAGTGGAGGTGTGCTGATCATGATTCAGTTCCATTTCCCATTGGAGGTAAATACTGCAGCTACAAGCATCACGGGGAAGCTTTTTACCCTTATCAGATGATTTTTCCTATGACTCGAAGTAGTTGAGCCAGGAAGGGGTCTCTGCAGATCATCTGGTCCAACCCTGCAGCCAGCAAGGTCAGCTAGAGCCGGCTGCCCAGGACTCTGTCCATCTGGCCTCTGTGAAGGGGGAAACCCTGAAATCTCTGCAGGCGATCTGTTCCAGTGTTCAACAGCCCTCAGAGCAAAAAAAAAGTTTTCCTTCTTATGTTTAAGTGTAATTCCCTGTATTTCAATTTGTTCCCTTTGCCTCCTGTTGACAAATCTTGACAAATTTCTTATGTGTTCTGACACATCTGCTGAGCAGCTTGAAGGTTTGCAATTTTTGTAAAGGAAAAATTGCTCCCTTCTCCTTATATGCCTAACATTTTCCTTAGTTACTGGTGACGTTTGTTCCTGTAGATTGCAGCCTTGCAAGTATGAATTTCCCGTGTTTTGCTGAAAATGTCTTGCGCTGAGCAATGAATGCCATTAGGGTAACTGAATCTGTAAAGCATACTTTCTTCATTTAGAATAGCAGAACTCAAAGAACTGGGTGCTGAAAATGAGCTGATAGATCATAGGAAATGACCATCTTAATTAAACCTGCCCAAACTGCTTGTTAGTGACTTGGCGCTTGCTTCATTTTCACTCTTCCCCCTTCCCCAGCCCCTTGGTGTTTACCCCTTCGTGTGTAAGGTTTAATATTTGTGTACAACAATTCTTTTTTTTTTCCTACAGACTAGATGAGATTTTTATTCTCATTGACACTGTGGGGCAAGACTTTAAACTTTTTATATGTGTCCATGCAGTTTTGATAAGATTTTTAGCAATGCCTAAATGACTCTGAAAGGGGAGCGCTCCAGGTAGCTATTCTCTGATGTAAACATTTTTCAATTTAAGAGAGAACTTTGAAGGTCTTACTCTTGCTCCTGAGAGCTTTTGGAAAGCAGTTGTCCTATCTTGGTTTGGGGTAAAAAAAAAAAAAGCCTCATTTAGATTGCATCAGAGTGTTTCTGCAAAATTGTAAGAATTTTTAGAAAACTGGAAATAATTTCAGCACCTATTCTAGGAACTGCCTTATATTTCATGTACTTGGAGATTTTTTTTTGGAAAAAATCAGCTTTACAGAAACAGAGAGGATTGCTTTTCTGACATTGCATTTTTTAAAAATCTGTTAATTACAAATTTCATCCACAGCTCCATTTGAATTGGAGGAAATTCTACTCAGTTTGCTTGTAATTATGTTTGTGTATTTCAGAAATACTGTTTCCTTTTGCAGGAAAAAAAAAAAAAAGAAAAAGCAGTAACTTTTGTTGGTGGCTTAACTTATATTTCCCTATCTCTGCTTTTCTTTTGCATTCCGTTTGTGTGAACAATACTGTTTCCTTTTGCAGGAAAAAAAAAAAAAAAAAAGAAAAAGCAGTAACTTTTGTTGGTGGCTTAACTAAYATTTCCCCATCTGTGCTTTCCTTATGCATTCCCCTTGTGGGAACACTGAAGTTACAATCCAAATGCCTGGCAGCAGAAGTAATGGGCTTGATATTTATATTAGAATTGTAACACATGGACATCTGTTCTCTGTACCCTTTAGAAGACACTGCTTCCAAAGGCCAATATCCTGCTTTTTCAGTTGCAGGCTGTTGCTGTGGGATGGCATGGGTGAGGAGTTCCCAGCTCAAGGACAGAGCTGTCTCTGTCCACCCCCAGGACTCAGGCAGCGGGCACTAGTGGTCGGTCGTGGGTCAGGATCTGGGTCACCCAGGTCCTTTCTTCATGTGGGCTGGTGACTTGCTGAGAGACCTTAAGATAATCCATTCCATCTTTCTGTCTCTCTGTTCTTGCTTATTAAGTGGGAATAAAGCAACTGGTCTATTTTCATCAAAAATTTTTGAGCTCTACTGATGGAAAGGTACCGATGGAAGAGAGATTCTTCGATAATAACCATGTAAAAGGTAGGTGCACTCAAGTAACTTCAATAGTGCAGATTGATACAGGTGGGTGAATCATTCATTAAGGTTAAATATTATCCTTCAGTTTAATGTAAGTGTCTAAAAAGAAAAAAAGTACTTTTTAACGTTAGGGAGTGGTTCTGTGGCAATGAGTTTTCTGTTCAAGCCCCCTTTTGGGTAACAGGTGAGTTGGCATGCCTCTTCCTTCTCCTTTGGGATGTAGGTCTCTGGTATCGCAAAACATTGGTAGCCAGTGCTGGCTAGGGTTCTTATCAGGAAGTAAATCCTCTTGGAGCTGGATTCAGCTCCTCAACACAGGATGCAGTTACCTAGCAAGAGAGATATAAAAGGTCATGTTTGCAGATGCTGCTCCATCTTTCATCTTTCATCTTTCTAACTAAAATAYGTTAAGCTGTGCTGTCTCTCATCTCCCTTTTCCGAAATACCTTAAAGACTTGAACACGGACTTGAGAAAAATGCCTTGTTGTTGATGCCTGGATGAGGTGGTGCTAGCTCACAGCTATTGCTGAAGCCCTCAGAGGAAATGCAGTGCAGTGTACTTGCTAAAGAGGCATCGGACAGATCTTATAGCTAATCTTCTCATATTGTCGGGAAGGATAACAGGCTTAATTATGCAGATGTGAAGTGGTGACTCTTCATATACCACAGTGGAAGTGACACAGAAGCCAGGCTGCACCCTGTAAGGGGTGCTCTATTCCTGCTCTACCATGGGCTGAGGATTTGTTTGGGCTTCGTAAAGTTCCCCTGTGACATCTCCTTTTAGGTGTGGGCACTTTTCAGACAGTAGTTGAGGGTAAATAAGGAGCGTAGGAACARTAGGAGGAACACCACCCCTGGAGTATTGGGTGCAGTTCTGTGCTCCCCAGTACAAGAGGGATGTGGAGCTTCTAGAGAGGGTCCAGCGGAGAGCAACAGGGGGACTGGAGCATCTCTCGTATGAGGAAAGACTGAGCTGGGCTGAGAGGAGATCTGATTAACAGGTATAAGTTCATGAAGGGGGAATGTAGGGAGGAAGGGGCCAAGCTCTTCTCAGTGGTGGCCAGTGACAGGACAAGGGGCAATGGGTACAAACTAAAACACAGGCAGTTCCATCTTCATGTGAGAAGGAACTTTCTTACAGTRAGGGTGACAGAGCCCTGGCACAGGCTGCCCAGGGAGGTTGTGGAGTCTCCTTCTYTGGAGATCTTCAAACCCGCYTGGACGCCACCCTGTGCCCCGTGCTCTGGGTGTCCCTGCTGGAGCAGGGGGGKTGGACTAGATGATCTCTAGAGGTCCCTTCCAACCTTAATGATTCGGTGATTCTGTGAAGACTTCACCCTCTTTTCTTCCCCCAATCATCTTGTTTTCAAGCCTTACCTAAGATAGCCAGATCATGATGCCCAAGTGTTTGTCTTTTRATGGCTAGATCATGCTATCTGTTTTCCATTCCTCCAACAGCACTGTGTTTCTGCTCTCCCTGCAACTCTCCCTGCCTAAAAACAGGAATCTGTCAATTTTGAAGGAGCTGTATGTTTGTGCACTGAGCATGGGAGTGAGAAATGGAGAACAGTTTCTATATACAGAGAGGCGGGGTTATACTGCTCCTGTGCTGGGAGGCCCACTTGCAACTTACAAAGAACAGTAGAAAAGAAAGACACTGCATGAGAAGTAAAGCGAGATATTTCATGATGCTTATGATTCMATGGTAACCTTGACCTGGATTGTCTGGACACTTGGGGAATTGACTCACGAATCTATGACTCTTAAATTACTGGAACAATGGAAAAAAAATAAAGATTTAGAGATCTGGACTATGCTGTATGAAGCTGTTGAAGACCCTTGTGTGCTGCTTTTCATGCTGGAAAAAGGTTTCCCCTCTCTCTGTTCATGCCAATGGCAACTGGTAATGGTTGTACGAGTCAGCCTTGCTCACACAGCCCCAGTCAGACCTTTGTGACTCCTAGAAGCAGGGCAGCACAGTGCACTGAAACACTGGATGCCAAAGCAGTTCTCCTCCCTGGGGCCGTGCTAACAAAACTGGGTCCTAGGTCCCCTGCCAAGACAGAGCAGCATCTGTAACTGCTACTGCCCTGCCAAGGGGGGATGTCAATCTGCATCCTCATCGTGCTGCCCAAGGCAAGGGGCTCCTGCATTTGGAGTGAGTGCACCAAACCCTGGGACATTGTACAGCAATCTCTTCCACTCCCTTCCTTTTGTGAATGGTGCTCATGTTGTTCTCATCACATTGTTTTCGGTTAAAACATCAACGTGGCAGCAGAGTTASTTATTTCAGGACAAACAAAGCTAACCTTTTGTCTTTCTTTAAAACAAAGAAGGAAAAAGTCAAAACAATAATTATCCTAATTAGGGCATTTTTTTTTTAAGTTAGCAACCCAGCTGAGAAATCAATTATTTATGTAGCCCTATTTCCCATCATCATTACAGATGGTGCCAAGCTGTTTTAGATCAATTTCATTAGTTCAGAGTGTGTTCATCTTGAATTTGATTGCTGATTTCAAACCTCTTGTGTAATTGGGAAAAGCCTGAGTAAAAGACTTTGAAAGAACTTTGCAATAAATTTAGTTGTCCATTTGCAGACAGCTAAACCCATGTCTGCCAGTAACAGATAAGTTCTCTGACAGTAAATAAGATAAAATGGCAAATGGAGACTGTAGATTGGCTAGATTGGCAGCTGAGCAATTTAATGAAAGAGTTAATTTAGAACTGTCCACAATACATGGATTAAATCTATCATTGCAAATGAGCATATGTTCATGGAGCTAGCGAAATGACTTTTGTCTCTTTACAGGATTATGTATCTGATGAAGAGAAATTGAACGAATACAGCTTGCTTGGGTTTGCTCTAAGGCATTTAACCATAAACACACCATAAGATCTGATTTTCTTTTGCACCAAACTTCAGAGATAACCTGCCCCAGATCATATAGAGACTTACCTGGTAAACTAATAAGCTCAGAACTTGTCAGCTTGCTGTCAGACCTCAAAATCCTTGATAACAGGAGGGTGTTTGTTCATGATAGAAATGGAGAGTTTCTTGGTTCATTTTCCCAAAGCTTATTGGCAGTTTTCCAATGATTTAAAATCACTGGAACAATACATACACCTTGCAAATGGCAGGCTGGGTAGCATGCATGAAAAAGAAGAGTTTGCCTGAAGTCAGGATTATCTCCTTGTACAGGTGGGTTCTTCATTGCTGTCTTCTGCACTTGTCCTCCCAGTGAGCAGAGGCAGAGAAGTCTTATTCACAAGATAGACTGACAACTGGTGATTTAAAAAGTGATCAGGAAAATCTAAGACTTTCGGTTGAAAAGTATATATTTTTAACCAGAAGAGCATTTGTCTTAGTATAAAATTCCACACCTTACTCCTCTTTTTCACCTTCATCTTCTGATGCAGGTGGTTTTCTTTTTTTTCTTTCTTTTTTTTTTTTTTTAATGAATCACTTGCTAATTTTCTACAGTTCAATACAAAGTATTGTTTAGAGGGATATGACCTCTCTGAACTTGGTTACTGCAGCTTAGGACAGTTCTGTTGCTTTGATGCATGAAATACATTTTAGTTCATTAAGATCAAATGGATTGGGCACTTCCTTGCAGGGATAATGTCTGCGGCCAAAAGTATTTATACTGATTAATTGCTTTTTTAGAACCCTCCGCTTGAATTGCTAACCTTCAAATAAACTGCCCCCTGGGAAATCAATGATGACACAGCCACTTGTCTCAAAATTCAGCTGCTTGATCTTTATTGAATTTGATGAGCAAACATTTAACTGTTAATTGAGATACTAATTAAATACTATGTCTGGACTCCTGGCTGAGTATTGCAAGGGAGGATTACATTATTTAATGAAAACGTGGAGAATTACAGGCACGGATCTTCAGGTTTGTAAGAAAGGCGTTTGGTTCAGATGATCAAACTCTTTCTGCTGCTGCTGCCGACTTGTCTGATACCGCAGCTGATCTCTTGGCTTTATCAGGCCATCATCAGGATCACATTCATCAGAGCTTTCCAGTGAGTGTTGGGAGGTCCAACACGCAGCAGGGTTCAGGGCCTTGGTTCTATTCTGAGCTTTCTTTTTGGCCTCATCACTATTTAAACCTCTATGTTAAACCTCTGCATTCAGAAATTCACCCATATTTGAAAAGCATGTTCAATCTCCTGACTATAGTAAAATTGTTTAATTTCTTAATTCAAATTCTTCTCTGTTCTTCATTTCCTGTTCTAAYAAATTAGCTGCTCCTACCTAATTTTCCTTTCTTTACCACTGATCATGTCTGTCTCTGAATTTCTTCCCCTTCTTCTTTTCCCTACAGGCACGCTTATGGCATCTGTTAAAGTCGTTAGGGTATTAGAGCTTATCAAAATGTCTCGAACTCCTTTGTAAGCCACATATTAACTCTGTTCTCAAGTGACAGGAAACGACTATTCCTTCCCGCTTAGTCACATACCAGTGCTACCCTGTCCAGGATCCAGAGGAGTCGGAATCATGCTTGGCACTTCCACAGCGACGGTGGAGGCATGCAAAAATTTCCTCATTGCCAGTGATCTGTGCCCTGTTCAAAACAGGTTTGTTCAAGAGGGCCTGTGTGGTACTTAGGGGCTTGGAATGGCTCCAGTTCTGCTTCCTCCTTCCCCATCCCTTCGGCAGCAGCTCAATTTCCTTCGCTGGGGGGAGTCAGGAAATGCTAGGGGAGCATCTGCTAGGGAAGCAGATGGGGCAAGAGTTGATTTGGAGCAATGACAACTCCATAACCTTTCTGCACGAGCCTCAGTGACTTTGCAGAGTGTTCTCTAGCAGAAGGCAAGTCCAGGCACAAAGGGAAGTAGAGGCTTAAATACCGTGTTTGGGCAGTTGTAGCTGGCAGCTGGGCTTCTCAAAAGTAGTGCATTGGCCCTAGAAAGACAATCTGAGAGACAGTGGACTTTTTCTCTCTTAAGTTATATAGCAGCCACTATTATAGYGAGTACCTCCAGTTCCTTTGAGTTTAGGCTGGTAGCTCTTTCCAGCCAGGGAAGGGATATGAGCTCACTTTYACACGTGCTGAAACAGGGGCTGTTTTGAGAACTGCCGAAAGTCAGTTCTCCAGAAAAGGRCTTAACTTTTCTGTTGTTTGGACAACCTGAATGAGAGGTGTGTGTCCCAGGTCATCCAGGAGGCAGAGCCAGCAGTGAATAGAAGTCCTCTGGCCTCCCCGTCATATTGCCAAGGGGCAGCTCCCAGGGTGGAATCCACTACAGCTCTTCTCAATTTCCAAAGAAATAGTCTTGTTCTTATTGCTTTTTCTTTTCTTTTTTTTTTTTTTTTTTTTTTTTTTTTTTNGTTGTTGGGTGTTTGGTTAAGGGTTAAAAGGACAAAAAGGAGAATGATCTGGCTCTCTGCAGATGTTAATCTGGATGGTTCATAGCATATCAGGGGACACTTAAACTGTAGTCTGCCTGGCACCAAATTCAATCTGATGTAACATTGTGGATGGGCTGCTGAAACCTCCAACCACAGGTTGCAAGTGTATGCTATACACTTGCATAGGGAAGTCATGAAACTAGTCTTAGGAAATTAGTCTTCAGTAGCCAGTTTAAACACACATTCAGATTTATTCAACAAGAAGTAAAGTTTTCAAGCATAAACCAAAAAGAGTTTCTTATTTCAAAGTATRTATACCTGATTTCCTGGCTGGATTCCTCAAGGATTCTTTGTGAAAGCCAAATTGTGGCAAACTACAAGGTGGTAAAGGCAAAATAAGTGCTTTTGGGATCACTTAGTCTTTCCGGTGATGGGTGAAACTAGGGTTGTGAAGAATTAGATGTTTCCTACCTTTTATTTTAAAGTGTACTACGCTCCTGGCCAAGTGACAATCTAAAGTTTTTTTTAAAGATTTTTTTTTCCAGTCTGAGCTTTACCAAGATACGTTTTAGATAAAGGAATTTTCTGCTTTGAAGCCGAACATTAACATGTAATGTTAATATGTATGATATATTTAGCCAGGAGCCAATGAATGATGACATATTAGCATATATCTGAAAATGCACCGTTTCATTATGATGAGAAGCCTTGAGAGCAATGGTGCTGATATGRTGGGACTGGAAATGAAATGATACATTACTGTATATTTAGTGCACTTGTTCACAGAACTCCCAGAGATTTTCTTTATTAAGTGATTGTCACTTGAGCAGCAGCAGAAGGGTAAAAATAGATGACTTTGTACAGCAGATCTCAGCTTGCTATGTGTGAATTGTGTGCTTCAGTATATGATATTACCTTGTGTATCAACACCATGTGAACAGTAATGAAAGGGAATAGATAGCTATTTTACTCAAGATTGTGGTTTTCTTTGTGCTTTTTACATGTGCTTGCCTGCTTCCCCACTTTTCCTTATTCACCCTAAATCCAAGCTAAATTAAGCAAACAAGTGCAGTTAGATACTCTACCAAAATTAGTTCTTGTATAAGTATTTAGAAATAGATCAGAGACTTATTATATGATACTGTGTGATGGAATAGACTGGGATAACTTAAAGTTCAAGTGCTGTCTAGATGACTTTTTGTGTTGCCGTGCCTGTATCAAACTTATTTTTCGTGATGCTAAAGGGAAGATGAATGCAAAATATAATAGCATGTGTTACCAGCTGTACAACTGACCCTGAAAATTGTGGCTACGGAAGTTCATGGGGGTAGCTGTTATGTCAGGAAGGTCAGAGGAGAAGAAAAATACTTCATTTTTCTGTGGCAGGCAGAGGCTAAAGACCTCTACAACAATGTGAGCAGGTTGGAGTCCCTAATGCAAGACTTTTTATAGGTCAACCCATAGTTTCCAAGCTGAGAGAGCAGTTTGGGGAAACACATAAGGAAGTATTACAATATGCAATATTAGGTACTGAGAAGTTGTAATATCTGGCAGTGTTGCTTACGGTGTACTGTTGATTTACAGATTAAAAGTCTTAATCTACTCTTTGAAGAGAAGCCTGATATCAGTTGATAGAGCTGACCTGTGCTATTCTGGGAAGAAGAATCTAATCTGGAAAGGTTGTTGAGGAGTCAGGATGTTTGGAGAAGAAACATGCAGATGTCAAAACCTGAGGATGCATAATATTACATCAAGAGTGCTAGGAGACAAAGACGGAAACCAACTGATAACTTAGAGGTAAGATTTACAGCGCTCGTTATTAGAAATAGAGTGAAGCAGAAATAGAGCAAAGACAAAAGGTCCAGGACATCTTTGAGTCTTGAGCCCTATCATGCCAGAAATGACTTGCACCAGCTCAAGTTCCTTTTAMTAAGCAGTTAACTGGGACTATGGTATTTTCCTTATAAATCCTCTTGGYTTCTCTGAAGTGAATCTTTGACTGRAAGTTTGCTGGGAATATATTCTCCCAGGGTGGCTTCGTCCCTTTGCAAAGATGCTTGGGGAGCAGTCCTACATATAGGTGGGCAGATTAAACCTGAGTGAAATCCTAGAAGCAGCACTGCTCTCATGCTGCCTTTGCCTTGCTGAAGTCCCCGGCGTCTYTCTGCCCAATCCKCAGGATATCTCTCTTGCATTAAGCRTGTTCCCTTACAAGAGCAGCAGCTTGCTGAGCCATTTGGCWAAGCGGGGCTTGGCAACACTGGGGGAGCCGATGCGTTCAGCTGGGCAGCGGGCGCAGGGATGTTCGAGGGGCTCCACCGAGGTCCTTATTGTGCAGCCTCCTTCCAGACCTCACGGGTGCCTCCGGGGCCCTCGCTGTGCCCTTGGCACAGTCCTCGGGCATCATGCAGCAGGAGCGATTGCCACAGACGCACCGGGAAGGAAACATGTAATAGCCCAAGTGGCAGGCTGAATTGAGATATTTTGTGGGGAGGTAGCGATTATGTTCCCGCTCTTTTTAAAAGCCAGCCTGTGACTTGTAAGCTATTGTGCTGTGCTTGTCGATGGATTTAAGACCGCTAACTGCCAGGCAGTGAAGGTCACTTTGTGCCTTCCTCATTCAAGCAAGTTGCTGCTGTTTATATTAACGAGGGAGCAGCAGTGCTGGCAAACCCCTGGCTTGTTAACCTGCGTCTGTGGCGGGTCTCTGATGCACTCCCCAAGGGCTGGTATGCAAGTTGGAGAGTTGCATACGGTGTAGATGTCAAGCCCAATCAGAGCTTCCTTGTCAGGGTGTGTTAGGGCAGCTGTCTGCTACGTGTTCGACACTGCACGTCTTTGCCAACAAACTGCGTCTGCGCTGGGTTGTGCTGGGTCTATCGTCTGCAGAGCTTCTGGGAAGGCTGCCAGTGTGAGAGMGCTACAGCTTGGACCAAGGTGGCTGGGTGGCACCTCTGTGCTCTGCACGATTTATTGATTGTAGATGGAKCCCAAGAGGTGAGAGCGAACATCACGTGCCAGAGCATGACATTTTAATCAGTGACAGGTTTAGCTACTGGGAGCAGCTGGAATCATGTCTACTGAAAAAAAGGAAAAAAGGAAATCACACAGGCAAAAAAATCAAAACAAACCCCCATATGCTGCTTATTGCCTCAAAACTGTATGAAATTAAATGTAGGATAAAAATGAGGAACTTGGGGGACTGAGGGCTCTTTGAAGTAAAGCTCTATTAAGCATGAACCACTGACAAAAGTTAGGCACTATGTAAATCTTTTGGCCATGACATTGCTGAGCAGTGGAATCCACTTGCAGCATAGTTCTCACCTGGAACATTGCTCCTATGGACTGTAGATTTCACTTGACTTGCACGACTGAAAAGTGCTTGTGCTGTAGGTGATGGGGCTGGAAAGCAGCAAGAGATATTTAGAAGGAAAATTTGGCTGAAGTTTCCTCTGCATTTGCAGTGACATGGAAGCGTGAGGAAGATGAAGCAGAGATTGGGAACCCTAGAGAAACAGGGGAAGGCTACTCTTAGCCTGTAAAAATAATTTATATATATATATATATATATTTATATATATATAAAAGGAAATTCACCTCCCTGTGGTGAATTATGGTGTCCCAGAATATAGTTATACTTGAAAGTCAGTGCCTTGGGTTACTTTCTACCTGCAAGGTTACCTACCACCGTGCATTCACAGATGTGCATGATGGTTAGGCTGGTCAAGGGGCAGAGCAKTAGCTTCCAAAGTGTTAAGCCAGGGAGAATTACAAAATTATTCTCAAAGATCCAACTACTTTCTAATTGCTATCTGACTCCTTTTGTGAAAACAGATGAGCAATGATCCATTGCGTAGTGCTGTGACGGGAATGTATTTTCTTCTGAAAAGTCACAGGGTATTTCAGGCACTAAGGAGAAGTTATTTATGAAATTCATGGGCAGCGTTAGCATTTGGAGTTCCACTCCCTGGCTTAAAACTTTAAAAGTCAGGCTACTACAAAAGACTACTGAAACTATTTTTAGGTTAATTTTCAATGTTATTGTTTTTATTTTATCACTCAAAATGTACTACTTGCTRCTTGGCATTTCCAGTGTGTTACATTGTTTGTATTCGTCATATGTTTCTTAAGAGGCATGAAGTGTAGAGGAATGCAAGTGGCAGGAAAAGGTTATRTTTTCAAAGACCAAAACCATATATATTTTAAAGCTCTAGCCTAAGGTTATAGCACAACAAACCAGGCAAAGTCTCTTTCATCTGCAGTTTACCTGGAAACTAGGACCAAATCACCTCTTCTCCCCAGGTAACTGAAAACTTTTACAATTTTCAGTATAAAAGCAAAGACCAACCATGCACCATCCTGTACAGTGGAGACAATGTGAGTTGTTTTCCAATAATCCAGTCATAGTTTTCATGGAGGTTTGTAAGAGTAAAGTAAATAGGGAGAGGATAGTCAGAGAGCCCATGAGACAAAAGAAAATGAAGAAAGACTAAAATGAGCCAATACTGCTAAGCAGTTGGGAAAACGTTTTACAATATCTGAGAGAATCTAATCAGGTTATTTTTCCCCACCTCACTTAGCAACGTGAGTGGCATTTACCTCACAATTGGAAACTATAAAAAAATAGATTTCCAATCAATTTGATTGGAAAAAATCAAATCTTTTAAGTTCTGAATAAATGCTGCACCTTTCGCATGATTTTTTTAGCAGAACTTTAGGGCAACTCTCTGGTCTGAGAATTATTTTTCCCTAAGTTGTACTTTGTGAGGAAGTGTACTGAGGAAAAGATGGGCAAGATCATAGTACAAAGAGCTGGCATACCAAAGCTGCACATCTGATAAATGTGAATTTTGACAAGGAAGTCAAAAAAATTTTTTTTTTAAATTAAAAGGACCAAGTTCAATTCCTGGTAATTGTAACAATCTAGTGAAATTGCAGCCTGTCATCGGGAAAATCCTATTTCTCAGATACAAATATGCAGGAAACAGAGCACAGTGACATGAAAATGTCAACAAGAGTTAGTCGCAGGATTATGTTGTTAGGTGTAAATAGGTATTACTTGCACCTTGGCAAACTACTGGGAAGAAGACCTTTAGCAAGTTCTCTACCACTTGCATTATAGTAGCATTTACAAGCCCGTTCAGAATAACTGCATGTTTTCAGAAACCAAGCACATCAAAGAGGTATGTATACATACATGCACATATAATATAATTATGTTATTATATTTAGGTTTATTTTTACMGTTATTATGTAATTAATAAAACCCTTTGTGAGAACCTGTAAGTCAGCCTAGAGGGATGAACGATGAGAAATTGGAAGAAATGGCTCGCTGGGGCTGCAAAAATGAAGCAAAATGTATCTGAGGACCCAGAGAGAACATGAGAAAAAATGAGCTGTATCCTGTCTCTTTTGAATTTTCCTGTCCGTACTAAAGGTTCAGTATGATAATGGTGCACAGGCAGCCTGGAGGATTTCCATGTTGTCAAGGCACATGGAGAAGGTGCATGGATTCATTTCTTGGGCTTGAACTTCCATTAAGTCAGCTTATGCTGAAGTACCAGAAAT
The DNA here is from genome assembly GCF_003342845.1 of Nothoprocta perdicaria. NCBI lineage: Eukaryota > Metazoa > Chordata > Aves > Tinamiformes > Tinamidae > Nothoprocta > Nothoprocta perdicaria. The sequence continues at coordinate 476,303 of NW_020454117.1, read as the reverse complement.
GAAATTGAATTTGCGGAAGATAAAATTGATAAGAGATTTACCTCTGCTAGAAGTGAGATTAGACCTTTGCAGCAAAGTTGCAAATGTTATCCCAGTGTTAAATATTCTGAAAACATTGATCACAGAGACAGCGAACTTCTCTGCCTTATTGCAGCTCTAATCTGACACTGGGGTATTCCCACTTGGTTTGATACTTAAGCAATTGTCTGTGAGCTAACAACAAGACAAACTATCCAAATTGGGGATTTTTGATGACTTTGAGCCAGGACAGTCTAATGATCATTGCAGTTGTAGATGTGCTAGTTTTGATATCAGGTAATGCCTTTTGAGACAATACRGTGGACTCGGTTTTTATTTCGGTAATGTCTTGCATTATATTTTCTTAGATATTTTCATGTCTACCTTTGATCTGAAATGGGTTAATCTAATGAGTAGGGGAAATGAGTTACTATGGGAACTGCATCCTTCTCTAACTTACTGCCCCATGGGAACTGCATCCTTCTCTAACTTACTGCCCCAATTGACTGCTCTGGCAAATAAAACATGTTGCAAAGTAGAGCAAGACCACTAGAGACAGGCTTGCCTCCCAAACTTGGAGGAAGCTATTGAGGTCAGTTTGGGGGTATGCAGTATCTTTGGGAGCACTATCATGAATTTAAAAGAAGACTTTGACTTTTTCAAAGGGAAAAAAAAAAAAAAAAAAGAGGAGTAAACTGAGATTTTAGCATGATAGAAAGGATATATACCCCAACACATTAAGAGCTGTTTGGGAAAGACACAAAATGTGCTTGCTATGTTTCCGAGGKTGTACATGATAAATGATATGGGGCAGTGGTTAAAACTTGAAGCTTTTAAATCTGTTCTGGCAAATGCTAGTAGCCTAATTTAGCATTTACTGTGCATTTACTTGCTGTTTTTTTGTTGCAGACTCTCATAAGTTGTTGGTACCCAAAACACAGCTGTCTTTCTCTGAACTGACAAGTGGTAGTACCTGCAGTGAAGACTTCTGGGGATGCACCAGTGACTGTGAAGTGGKAGCATCCCATAATTGCATTATCTTTCTTCTGTGGTCACCTCCTTTAAATGTATTGCACAAATGGCTGCAATACACAAACGATGCATCGTACCCATGGGTACAATATTATGGGTGGGAAGGAAGAAGCTAAATTTTGGGAGAGTGACGTATTGCACATGTAATTAAGAGGAACACTTTTCTCTGAGTGGAAATGCTTTAATCCTCACTGATTTGAATCCTCTCTTTGGCCTTGGCTAGGCAGAAGAAAAAAAAAGGCTACTTTCCCTCGGTTCGCTAGCAATATATGAACATATGGMGGGGGCTTTAACACCTTCAGGTGAGCAGAAAATATTCCTCTTGATCATTTATTTTTCTGTTTCCTTCATTCCTCACTACTTAGTATGTCACCTATTTTACCCAATGCTCCAGTGAAAGTGCTGGTCAATTCACATGCTTTAATTTAATCAGGATCAAAGACAATTGTCAATTTATTAACAAAAATTAATTAATGAGTGGACACTGAAAAGTGTGTTGAAGATCACTGACAGCAATTTAGCATATAAACCACAATACTAGAGTGCAACAAAATGTTACTAAACACGTATGAATTTCTAAATTTCTAACCAGGTTCTGTCTATYGTTCTGCTACAGTTCTCCCATTCCAGTCTTTCCCCACAATCACAAATTTTCATCCTTTTTTTTTTTTTTCTCTCCAAGGTGACTCATTTTTCTCTCAAAAGTCTCTTGGTAGTCCCCTTGTTATTGTTTAATTTTGCTGATGGTCTTTTTAAGTGAATGTTGTCACTGCCAGCTTTCTCCTAGTGTCATAACCTCTAACCTGTTATCTATCACATACCTGCTTTGTCTGTTGGATGCTGATACTGAAGTTTAATGTTGTATTTATTACTTAACTGGCTTATTAACTGATTTGGGGTATATGTTTCTATTATTGGAAATGCTGAGACTCGCTTGATTTTCAACCTCTCTGTTCACACACATCCAGTTTAGGTGGGTCAAATTCCTCTCTCACCTACGTGCATGTGTGCTCTGTGACTGCCAGATGTGTCACAGTCCCAGCCCTTAATATTTTAAGGCAAGGATTTAAAACAACTGGAGCTCTCACTGATACATTTGAAGCTTTACCGATGAAAACAGTAGCAATACTGAAAGCACCCTGAGCTCAGCATCCTGCAGCACCTACATTCCTAGTCTACACATGTGCAATATCTATGCCTCCCTCCTGCCATCACAGCTCTTCCACTCATACACTGCTGACATGTTCTCAGAGATTCTCTTCTACAGAGAGGTTTCAGCGATGAAAAGATGCCAATAGCACAAATAATTACTGTCAAGTGGCTGTCAATAACTTATAGGTCTAAAWGCATAATGAATATTAGTCCGTGTTAATTAATTGCATCCCATTGAGAAGTTTGAGCAATAAGGAAATTAGAAAGGAAGGCACTGTGATAATGGTCAATGCTTGTTTTTTGCAGAGGCACACTGAGAAGCAGAACAATTATAGCACAGCTAAGTCCATGCTGGAATTTATTTATATTCCACTTCATGAAAATAGATTTTATTTAATAGTTGAGGGTATAAAACTTACTCTACTTACAGGAAGTAGAGATGCAAAAACTCATAATAAAAATATGTTTTAAAATAATTATTTTTAATTACAGAATGGATAACTGCATAGAATATCAGAGAATGTGAAGTTGTATTTTGTTTCRACATGTAGTTAGGTTCTTCCTGCAGCCCAGTCCAAATTCTTGCTGCTTATCTTTCATACCAGTCCTCATATCTGATGTTCTTAGTCCAGTCCAATCTTCCACATTTCTGTGGAAAGCATTTCTGAATGAGAAAAGGAAGGCATGGTATCCTGGTGCACGCACTTGGAAGGGAGCTGCAAAGAACGAAGCACATCAGATAAGGTTTCCAATATTACACATTCAAAAAGAGAGCACGTATGACCCTGTATCAAGATGTTGTAGTTCTGTGGTGTGGAGTTTTCTTTTTTCTCTCTCTCTCTGACATATGTTAGGTAGGTATCTGATCATGTCAAATTTCCTTTTCTGCATTTCAAAAGCTTTTTTTTTGTGAACAGAAGGGAGGAGGAAAAGAGCTAMCAGGGAAAAAAAGTGCAAAAGCTTTAGGAAGGCTTTTGTTTTGAGACCTGAAATAACCCCACTAGAATGAGCAAGAGGGGCACAGAAAGGGGAGCTCTCAAATGTMTATTACAATACCACAGTATTGTTCAATCTGACATAGGAAGTTACCACTTCTATTTTTTYCCTTTTCTTTCCCTCCATGCTTAATCTGATCTAAATTCAAGTTTTGCCAAAACCAGTCTTGTCTTTTTTTTTTTTTACTCCCCAGCTTTGGTCTGTCAGATCTAGAACTGAGTGAAAGTATAGCAAAAAATGACTGCTTTTGGGGGGCTGGTTATCAGCAGGGCTGATAGTCATGAGCTTATATGTCTTTACCCAAACGTGCAATTGGCAGGCTGCAACAAAGCTGAATGAGAACCTGCTGTAAAATCCATGGTGGGGAGAGCCTAGACTTGACAGCATCTGGTGGCAGCCCAAAGAAGGGACTGAAGTGGGCATGGTCTGAACCTGCTGCCTCGTTCAAGAGTGAATATCCTTTTTTCGAGTCAGACCAAGTGGCTGAGGAAAAGCAGCTAACTTTTCATACCTGGTGAGGACCTGTGTCAGGCAGAAGTTGTCTGAGTTCCAGCAACAAGGGAGAAAGGAGGTGACGAGATGGAATGAGAGGGGATGCAACCCTTCCCATCAATGAACTAAGTGTGYAAATCCAGTGCTGAAGCCTATTGTAATGAATGAGGCTTTATGAGAGAAGGATCTAGGAACCATCTCAAAACGTCTCACATAGCTTACTAATGTTTTTCCCTTTAAGTTTCTGGCTTCTACAGTCTTCTACAGAAGCAGCAGAAGTCCAAGAATGACCTGGGCTAGGATCACTCTGGGAATTGGTATCTACATTTTTTTCATTTGATGTGAAAGAGATGAAAAACATAAAAGAGGGAAAATTGGAAACAAATTGTCCATAAGTAGCTAAAAGTTAATGAGTTTGCTTGGGATTTCTGAACTCAAATCAGCTCTGTTGCTATGAAAAGCAGAAAAGATTTCAAAASAAGGTTCTTGATTTTGGTGGTGCTGGATATTCTTCCAGTCAGGCAGTAGCAATTCATCAGGCAGCAACAATTTCTCTAAGGATGCTCAG